>NC_037348.1:34878960-35184168 GCF_002263795.3 Bos taurus | reverse complement strand
GGCCTCCCTGTCAATCACCAACTCCCAGAGTTCACTCAGACTCACGTCCATCGAGTCAGTGATACCATCCAGCCATCTCATCGTCTGTCATCCCCTTCTCCTCTTGCCCCCAATCCCTCCCAGCATCAGAGTCTTTTCCAATGAGTCAACTCTTCACATGAGGTGGCCAAAGTACTGGAGTTTCAGCTTTAGCATTATTCCTTCCAAAGAAATCCCAGGGCTGATCTCCTTCAGAATGGACTGGTTGGATCTCCTTGCAGTCCAAGGGACTCTCAAGAGTCTTCTCCAACACCACAGTTCAAAAGCATCAATTCTTTGGCTCTCAGCCTTCTTCACAGTCCAATTCTCATGTCCATACATAACCACAGGAAAAACCATAGCCTTGACTAGACGGACCTTTGTTGGCAAAGTAATGTCTCTGCTTTTGAATATGCTGTCTAGGTTGGTCATAACTTTCCTTCCTAGGAGTAAGTGTCTTTTAATTTCATGGCTGCAGTCACCATCTGCAGTGATTTTGGAGCCCAGAAAAATAAAGTCTGACACTGTTTCTACTGTTTCCCCATCTATTTCCCATGAAGTGATGAGTGGCAAAGAATCTAAGCCCTAAGCAGGAGACCCAGGTTCGATCTCTGGGTCAGGAAACTTCCCTGGAGAAGGAAATGGCAATCCACTTCAGTATTCTTGCCTGGGAAATCCCATGAACAGAGGACCCTAGCAGGCCACAGTCCATTGGGATCACAAAAGAGCTGGGCATGACTTAGAGACTAAACAACAACATTGGAAATAGTTTTGTTTTGTTTTGTTTTTTATTGAAATGTAGTTGATTTTAAAATATTGTGTTTTAGGTGTACAGCAAAGTGATTATATATATTTCTATATCCAGGGTATTCGAAGCGGGGACGGCGTCGGCGACCTATTTATTTAAATATTTTATCAAAGATAAAAAGAGTAATAGGATGAGGATAGCTCAGTAGGAAAATTCAGTGGAGAAAAGAGGCTGAGTAGCTTGGTTTACGCGGGAGACCAATAAAACTTCAAGACAAGAAGCTTGCACCACTTACGTAGGCCGCAGGCGTCCTTCCATTCTCCCGAAGGAGAGGAGACACTGAGGCCTCCCCGGTCGGATCTTAGAAGCCCAGGCATAATTAGTAAGCATGGTGGGTTCCGCGCTCCAGATGGAGACTCAGCCAGAGTGAGAGAGAGAGCGACATGGGGAGACCAGTATTTCGAGAAACTGATCCCAATTCTTTATTTTCCAGAGTCTGTTTTTATACACTGAGATGTTATACAAAAGTCACGTGGGGACAGCAGTCCTGACTTTTATTAAAGTCAGGTGCTTCACACAAATGTATACAGAGGTCTTAGGGGTGTTACATCATCTTCTGGCCAGGGGGGCCTGCTGACAATTTACGACCCTCTCCTTGTGACAGCGGTCAGTCAATCAGGACACTTATTTCTCCAGGGCTGATTATTCTCAAAACAGACGCCACCCAAATAAAGTTACATTCCTACAGGGTGAGGGTGTAGTGGGTTTTAGTTAAGGAAAGAATTTACTTAGCCTAAGGTCTAACGTGATTAATATCAAAGGTTAATATTTATTTCTTCTATATATTCATTAATGTGTGTAAGGGCAGGGGATGTGGAGACTTAGCAACAAACATTGGCTCAACAAATGAAAAACCCTTCACCAATACAATTTCTAATCAGCCCATTATACTTATACTAATAGTTTTCTAACTTTTCTAAAGAACCTGTTTTTAGAGGGTTTAAAGCATCTTGTGCCTCTCACGGTTAGGAGGCTGTGAGCAATCACATGTGGCTGGACGAGCCTGTCAGGCAGGCTAGAGAATCTTCAGAGGAGTTTGTAGGTTAAAACACTCTTGTCACACCCAAGAGTTTTTATTGACTGGAGCTCTAGGTTAACTCCTTCTCCGAAAGAGGTGGTGGGGGACAGCCCCCCGTAAAGTCAGAGGTGTAGGTGAGCACAAAGTAGTAAAGTAGGCAGGCTCTGGTTATGGGGGTAGACGCTCGAGGATTTCCAGGGGGACTCCTGAGGCTCGATCCCGCCTTTGCGTATGTCGAGCCTCCTTCCTCATGACCTTTGCCATGGGCGGAGTACCTCACTCTGGCCCCCAACATATTCTTTTTAGATTATTTTCCATTATAGGTTTTTTTTTTTTCCATTATAGGTTATTACAAGATATTGAGTGTAGTTCTCTGTACTAAACTGTAGGTCCTTGTTGGTATCTACTTTATATATAGTAGCGTATGTCTACTTGGGCTTCCCTGGTAGCTCAGCTGGTAAAGAATCTGCCTGCAATGCAGGAGATCCCAGTTTGATTCCTGGGTCAGGAAGATCCCCTGGAGAAGTGATAGCCTACCCACTCCATTATTCTTGGGCTTTCCTGGTGGCTCAGACAGCAAAGAATCCACCTGCAATGCATGAGACCTGGGTTTGATCCCTGGGTTGGGAAGATCCCCTGGAGGAGGGCATGGCACCCCAGTCCAGTATTCTTATTTGGAAAATCCCCATGGACAGAGGAGTCTGGTGGGCTATAGTCCAGGGGGTCGCAAAGAGCTGGACATGATTGTGTGCCTAAGCACACATCTTTTGATCCCAAACTTCTAATCGATCACCCCCCCAAGTTTGGAAATATTTTTTAAATGTTAATAACTCTACATTTATTTATTCATAACTCTACTCTCCAACTGTAGATACCAGCACTAAAAAAAAAAAAATGTAGCAGAGTACTATATGTTTTTCTCAATAACTCTATTCATAACTCTACTCTCCAACTGTAGATACCAGCACTAAAAAAAAAAAAAAAAAAAAGATGTAGCAGAGTACTGTATGTTTTTCTCAATAACCACAGGGAGTAAAATGTATGAAATTACACCTCTTTAACTTGCCTAAGATAAATTGTTACTCGCCCGAATGAAAGACTGGGCAGTAGATTTACCCCATGGTTCCTACTTAGGGGAAGCGATATCCATACCTGACTAGGCAGAACAATACTGCAAACCCAGGACATCTAGAGAAGCAATTTCAGAAAGTGAATTCTCTCTCCCCTATTAGGCCTTCACTTCTTGGCCTAATTTTCACCGCCTACTTGCAATTCCCGTTGTGTTCTGCTCCTTTTTAGATTCAGAAAGAACTTGTTTTCCCCTTCCTTTCCCTTTTTCATTAGGACTTTGCTAGACTGGTGGGAAATCAAAGAAATGCTTGCTTGTTTGTTTATCAAAAGAAGAAACGTGAAAAGAAACAAGCGTAAAAGCTTCTTGCCAAAAATTGAATAAAATTAGGCAGGCAGCAGAGCAGAAATATTTGAGAACGTGGCAGAGCCCTCCCTGTGGAAATATTTCCATTGTAACAGTACTGTTGCATCTCTGCTTTAGGTCTAAGCCACTCAGAATCAGTTGCCCCCTACTAGGTTTCTAGGTGACATAGTCGAGGCAAGGACGAGGTGAAATGCTGCTTTCTTTGTGTTGTGAGATAATGTCCAAACAAATCAGAGTTGTTTTCAGTTGGATTATTCTCCCGTTCCTTCTTTGATCTAGGGAAAGGGTGGAGACGATAAAATTTATTTCTGAGAGATGATAAGATTTATTTGCAGGTTATGAAATAGCTAAAAACCCTGTTGTGCGCAAGCTTGTTCAGTGTTTGTAAAGTGAATTAGTTAAGCAGTTACTGCTGTTTTGCTTGCTCCATGTAGATTCTCTTGTTAAACTTTAAAAGTGGAATTGCTGGTTTCTAAGACATGACTCAAAACTCTTCTGGAGCTGAGAAGTGTCTTGAGTGTGGAGAAAGTGTCTGAGATCCCTTCTTGGTATCTCTTCTGGGAGAGGGTAGCTCCCAGAACTGACCCCGAAGCTTCCCTTCTCCCCCAACTCTTATAGTTTAACATTTATGGAGCCAAATACCCGAGCAGCAGTGACATCTTCTTAATACTGTTTTCTAGCCAGTGTTTACTTTAGTTGTTTTGCTTCTGTGATTGCTTGTGCCAGAATGGAATTAGTTGTATAAATTCTCTAGTAATGACAGGAAATACTCTTATCTCCAGGTCCCTGGGTTCTTTGTGTTTGTCTGATTGCGGTGTGCTTTGTGTGATGCTGACACCTGGGTACAGCTGTCTTCCTTATCTAAGTGTGTTTTGCAGTGAGCAGAGGATTGTTGTCTAAACTACAGTTTGTGAATAATTAAATGAAAATGCTTTGGGGGGAATTTACCATTTAATGATATTCTACTGTGAATACACCTTTAAGGTCGTCTTTGATGTTGTTTGTTGTTTAGTTGCTCAGTTGTGACCCCACGGACTGCAGCACGCCAGGTGTCCTTGTCCTTCACCGTCTCCTGGAGCTTGCTCAAACTCATGTCCATTGAGTCGGTGATGCCATCCACCCATCTGGTCCTCTGTCATCCCCTTCTCCTCTTGCCTTCAATCTTTCCTGGCATCAGGGTATTTTCCAATGAGATGGCTCAGATAACATAGGGGTCTTTTCCAGTGAGTCAGCTCAGATATCCAAAGGTTAAGTCTTACCCCTGCATAATTCTCTACCTGTCATGTGCTACAAAGATGGGGGTGCCTTTATGACTGCAAGTAGTTTCTCAAATTGAGCAGAATACCCTGAATGCAGAACTCTACTGCAACCTGCTAAAGGAATGGGCAGAAGAGTATCTTGGTACAATGGTATCCACTCTTTATGGTAATTGATTCTTAGTTGTAACTTTTCTGGAGAAATTTGTTGAAAACAAAGGAAGTCAGTAGGTATCGCTTCCTTTTGACAATTCCCTGAACTTCCCCTTTTTCAGAATTAACTGTTCCCTCCTATATGTGTATTTCTCTAGCTAGTGGCTTGTAATAATCTGACACATGCTCAGCCATGACTTTGTGTGTGTCCCCAACTGAGTGTGCGTGCCCCCAACACCCGGGGACTGGGGCTTAGTTATCTGAGTCTCCCTTAATACCAGCACAATGGTGAATATATAGGAGGTAAACACGTGCTTGTCTTGCTGAATTCTTTGAAGAAATCGGCAGGTAGCAAGATGGCTACTGAGATTGTAGAAATACCAGCTGGAGCACAGAGTTAATGAATAAGAAATAAAACTAGATCATGACCATTGCCACACTTATTTTTTCTCTAATAACTGTGACAAGCAGAGTACTAGTACCTAGAACCTAAATTCCCTTGGAATTTGAGATCTTAGTGGGTTTTTTCAGAGGAATAATTGCATTGCTGGGTTGGAAATGAGTTCCTTAGCTCTTTGTGGGTGTGCCTGTCAACCATTCAGCATCTCCATTCATTACAGTTTGAGTCTCTGTTTATCCAAAAATAAGAACTTTTCTGGGCCATTTCTACAAAACTGCAAGACTGCTAATGGAATAGAGTGAAGAGAGAAGATAAATTGATGGTCTACACACAGATGGAAACTTGATATTTAACAGCTAGCACTGCAGGTCATTGGGGCAAGGATGGGCTGACTGTTCAATAATTAGAACCACGACATTTGATTATGTATAATGAAAAGACAGTGGACCTCTAACTCACAGCAAAACCAAAAATCAATTCAAGGTAAACTGAAGATCTAAATGTAAAAAGCAAAACCTTAAAGCTTTTAGTGGAGAATATGTAGAAGTCTGTACTTATTTTCTCAGGATAAAGAAGAATTTCTTAAACAACTAGAGAAAGGGCAAATCATAAGAGAAAAGATTAATTTGATTACATTAACATGAAAATCTTTTGTACATGGAAAGGTACCATCAACAAAGTGAAGAGATCGCTGCATTCAAGGATAAGATAATTGCCACTTTGTGTAACTGACAAAGGATCAGGATAGAAGTAGAATCTCCACAAATCAATAACAACCCAGTAGAAACTGGACAAAGGCTTCGGGCAGATAGCTCAGAGGAGGAAATGCAAATAAGCAATACATATGAAAGCTGCTCAGTCCCACTAGTAATCAGGAAAATGTAAATTGAAATGCCATTTCACACTCATCAGATTGGAAGAAGCTTTGAAATTTGGTAATATGACCGCTGGTGAAGATATAGAACAATGGGAGCTCTAACATATTGTTGGTGCATGCTAAGTCTCTTTAGTTGTGTCTGACTCTTTGCGACCCCATGGACTGTACCCAGCCGGCTCCTCTGTCCGTGGGATTCTCCAGGCAAGAATACGGGAGTCGATTGCCATTTCCTCCTCCTGGGGGATCTTCCTGACCCAGGAATCGAACCTGTGTCTCTTATGTCTCCTGCATCGGCAGGCAGGTTCTTTACCACTGGTGCCACCTGGGAAGCCACTCCTGAATGGAAACGTCAATCAATTCAACCACCTTGAAGAACCATTTGGCAATAGATCCTAAAAGTGTAAGATGTGTTTATAGGGCTCGGCAACTAGCTACATCTTAGAGAAACCAACATGTTCATAAAGAAACAGGAAAAAGAATTTTCAGGGCAGCATTACTCATAATATTGAAACATTGAACATAGGAAAATGAGTGAATACATTGTGCTAGTTTAGTGAAATGGAATACTGTACAGTAATGACAAGAATTAAAGCTACAGAATCAACATGAATAAATTTTACAAACAATGTTGCACAAAAATAGCTTGCTGGGGAAGGAAATATTTTCTGTGCTACTATTTATGTATAGTTTACAAAAATTAAAAAATGTTTGGGTGGGGTTAGCTAGGGTTAGTAACCTAAGTATAATGACACGCAGAGGTGTCGTTCATGTCAAATTCAGGCTTTTGCTGAATTTGCCAGCGACATGGGAAATGTGATCAGGAATGGATACATGAAGTGTTTGCTATGGGTTATTTCATATGTTGAATTTCAGAATATTTCATATTAAAATGTAAGTGAAAAGAAGGTGTACTTTTTAAGCTAAGAGAGAAATTAAAGATCAGGATACTGAACTCAAAATAGCTCGAATCTGTGTCATAAATAAGTCCATCATTAAACTGGACAGGTCATTCTTTCATTTAAATTCATTAATGGTCAGAATCATCTTCTCCATCTAAAGTACATGTTCATTGGTCAAAAGTACTCTTGACACTGTGGCTGCTTCTCATCTGACAGAACTATCAATGACATTATTTTTCTTCTCTTTAAAATCAAGGACCTATTTCACTCTTGCCACAGTCAGGCTCTCATCTCTATAGACATAATCTCTTGCCTTTCTTATCTCTGACCTTCTCCTTACTAAATCTTGATGACTGGAATTCTGCTTGTTTTTAACCTTCTTCCTAGGATGAATCTTTTGTTCTGCAGGCTTCTATTTCCTTAAGGTCCACAGGAATGCTGCCCTTTCCAGCTGCAGCCCGGATACTAGATAAATGTATCCTTCCACTTGACACATTCTTTATTTTACATCTCTGCCCAGAGAACCCATTTGACCAGGAATCAAAATGTGGTCAGAGCTGCTCCTCGCTCCCCTACGTACGGATCACACAGCTTTGCGATGTGCTTAGTCCCTTTCAGCATCCTTGTTCCTACCTCTAAGGTAAGTTAGGGCATTGGTTTTGATGAACTCTAAGTTGATTTTCAGGTCTGAATTATGTGCTAATTTTCCATCAGGAGAGGGAAGAGTGAAGAAGAGGAATTGAGGGCTGAAGTCAAAGAGATGGAAAAAGGACAGAGGGCCAGATAGAAGGGTTGGAGGGTGACTCATTCTGGTGAGATGACTGCTGAGCGAATAAAGGAAGAAACCTAAGAAATCCATCCTGGGTAACCTAGATGAAAGCCAGGAGTCCTAGCCCGTCACGGGCTAGAGCCTAGAAGCAAAGTGGCTGGCTCTTTCCCCCGTTTGAAAGCAAGAATGTTTCAAGGAGGCAAAAATTGTGAAAACAGGTGCAAAGTTTATTATTAGAGACACAGTGCAATGTATGGGAGAACACACAGAAGAACAGTTCATTTAACATGGAAATAAGGCAGAGATAGAAATACCTGCCTAGAGAGAAAAGGTGTGGGCATCCTGAGTGAGGAGCCCAGTAACTCAGAAACTAGGCAGAAATACATACCTGGAGAGCAGTGTGTGTATGCAAAGTGAGGAGGAGCACAGAGAAGAGGTGATGTAAGTCACTTACACAGAACACTCCTTCCGGGTCTTTGTTTATTCAGTTCAGTTCAGTTCATTGCTCAGTCGTGTCTGACTCTTTGTGACCCCATGGGCTGCAGCATGCCAGGCTTCCCTGTGCATCACCAACTCCTGGAGTTTGCTCAAATTCATGTCCATTGAGTCAGTGATGTCATCCGACATCTCATCCTCTGTTGTCCCCTTCTCCTCCTGCCCTCAATCTTTCCCAGCATTAGAGTCGTTTCCACTGAGTCAGTTCTTCGCATCAGGTGGCCAAAGTATTGAAGTTTCAGCTTCAACATCAGTCCTTCCAATGATTATTCAGGACTGATTTCCTTTAGGATTGGACTGGTTGGATCTCCTTGCTGTCCAAGGGACTCTCAAGACTCTTCTCCAACACCACAGTTCAAAAGCATCAATTCTTTGGCACTCAACTTTCTTTATAGTCCAACTCTCACATCCATACATGACTACTGGAAAAATCATAGCCTTGACTACACAGACCTTTGTTGGCAAAGTAATGTCTCTGCTTTTGAATATGCTGTCTAGGTGGGTCATAACTTTTCTTCCAAGGAGCAAGTGTCTTTTAATTTCAGGGCTATAGTTACCATCTGCAGTGATTTTGGAGCCCAGAAAAATAAAGTCTGTCACTGTTTCTGATGTTTCCCCATCTATTTGCCATGAAGTGATGGGACCAGATGCCATGATCTTAGTTTTCTGAATGTTGAGTTTTAAGCTAACTTTTTCACTGTCCTCTCTCACTTTCATCAAGAGACTCTTTAGTTCTTCACTTTCTGCCGTAAGTGTGGTGTCATCTGCATATCTAATATTATTGATATTTCTCCCAGAAATCTTGATTCTAGCTTGTGCTTCATCCAGTCCAGCATTTCTCATGATGTACTCTGCATATAAGTTAAATAAGCAGGGTGACAATATACAGCCTTGATTTACTCCTTTCCCGATTTGGAACCAGTCTGTTGTTCTATGTCCAGTTCTAACTGTTGCTTCTTGACCTGCATACAGATTTCTCACGAGGCAGGTCAGGTGGTCTGGTATTCCCATCTCTTGAAGAATTTTCCAGTTTGCTGTGATCCACACAGTCAAAGGCTTTGGCATAGACAATAAAGCAAAAGTAGATGTTTTTCTGGAACTCTCTTGCTTTTTTGATGCTCAAACGGATGTTGGCAATTTGATCTCTGGTTCCTCTGCCTTTTCTAAATCCAGCTTGAACATCTGGAAGTTTGGACAATTATCTTGTTTCTTTCTTCACACCTGACTGGTCCACGGACCCTTCCTAAGATGTGTACACAACTTTTTTTAAGATGGATCCCACCACAGAGGCCTGCAGGCACATATCCACACTTATTATGTGATGGGGCCCCCACCCTTTTTGACCCCCAAGAAGCCTTATCACACATGTTCAGAGAAGGGAGTCTTTCCCTGACCTCAGATGGGGCACATTATCTCTTTGCTTTAGCAGAGCTCAGCTTTTGCCACTAGCTTTGTCCTTGCAGTGTCTGGGTGAGAACAAAGCTTGAAGTTTATTCCACTTGACCAAACAGTAGGTGTCTAGCCCAGGGGCCCAACTGTCTCCTACCTCAGACCAACTCTGAAATAAGAAATAGCTGAGATGCAAAAGGAAGTATTGGAGCTTTTGAGTCATGCTCTTATTTAAAAATATAGTAGGAAGGGCAGTAGTCAATAAAATAGGTTAAAATAGGCAGATGGGGGCGATTTCTTTCTTATGAGAAAATGACTGTAATTTGCTGGCTGACATTCCTGAGCTGTTGGGGATTGTGTGTGTGTTCCCCTGACACTGTGGATCTTTGTTCTGGAGTAACAGGGACAGGCCTTCCACTGGTAGCAAAAAGTGATAGTGAGTCCTGTTACTTTAATGCTAGTTGGATTTTAAACCCTGAATTGGTCTAGCTGCCTACCTTCTTAAAATGAAATTACATTTAAACAATAAAGGACTTAGGATACCACTTGATTGCCAGAAAGAAAGGATATTACATGGGTTGTATTAAGCCAATGCTTTTCGGCATGTGTTTGCAAATGCTGGAACATGTTAGTGAAATTACATTTCTTAGACCATAATTATAAATGCCTCCATGGAGATTACACTGTGCTCTAAGCACCTTGTTAAACTGTTGAAGGGGCATCAAATAGATACAGCTTACACTAGCTTTGTTCAGTGGAATGAGAACAGTAGTCATTGTCACCTTGCCCTGAGAGCTGGTATGTACAGCATATGTAATTAAGTACATTAGAAGTATTTAATTTGTATTTGATTAAGTACATTGCAAATATTTCTTTGAATTCTTACCACATCCCTGTGAGGTAAATGTTGCTGTTTCCATTTTACAGATGGGAAAAATGAGGCTTGAAAGGATGGCCCAACTTGTCTACTGAGTGGCAGTGATGAAAAAGGCAGAGCCTGTTTAAAACTGGGTCTCTCTGACTCCAAAGCCAGATTTATTAAATACTAAGCCTCGCCTCTGGTGCCTTGTGTCTGTTGCGCCATCAGCAATGCATCCCACGTAGCAGATTTCTAGATCCCGTGTTTGCATCATCTCTGGTGGTCATGGCATGTGCCGCTCCACTAAGCTCCATTTTCCTATTTCCCGGAAACAAGTGAAACAGACTATGTTGGCAGGAAAAGACAATTCCTAAACAGGAATTGTAGGCCCTTCATCAAACAAAAAGTTAGCTGTCTTAGGACATTTGATACTGAAGGTGAGAAAATGTGAGATGGCCAGGGCTTGAAGGATCCAATATTGAGTAAGGAAGGCACTGGGGATCGATTGGCAGGTAAAGAAGATGGAGACCGGGCTTGCTGAGGTCCTCTGGGAGCAGCGGGACTCCACTGGGCTAAAGGCCTGGCTCGTTAACAGAATTTTTCCAATGCAGATAAGGTATGGTATAGTAATCAGAGTTCTCCAGAGAAATAGTACTACAGGATGTATATAGTTAAATGCATGCTCAGTGTACTTGTGCCTGAGTCATGTCCGACTCTTTGTGACCCCCACAGACTGTAGCCCACCAGGTGCCTCTGTCCATGGGATTTCCTAGGCAAGAATACTGGAGTGGCTTGCTATTTCCTCCTCCAGGGTGTCTTCCCGACCCAAGGATCAAACCCACATCTTCTGTGTGTCCTGCATCGCCAGGCAGATTCTTTACCACTGAGCCCCCTGCGAAGCCCTTGTATAGATAAGCAGAGAGAGATGTATTATGTGGGATTGGCTTGTTTATTGAGGCAGTTATGGAGGCTAAATTCCATGATCTGTTATCTGCAAGCTGGAGGCCCAGGGAAGCAGGTGGCGAAGTTCTAGTTCATACCTGAGAAAAGGTCTGAGAACCTGGAGCATTGATGTCAGAGGGCAGGGAAAGATGGCTGCCTCAGCTCTGGCAGAGAGAAGATTCACCCATCCAGGCCCTCCAGGTATTGAAGGATGCCTACCCACACTGGTGAGGGTGATCTGCTACCCCTTCCAGTGCTTATCTCTTTCTGTCTGTCTCTCTCATACACACATTCAGAAATTATGTTTTAGCAGCTACTTGAGCATCTTTTAGCCCTGTCAGACTGACACACAAAATCAGCCATCACCTCTGGCAAGCATTTCATTAAACATGAGAAAAAAAAAGACTGTCTAGAAATGTGTACTTAGGAACCTTGAATTTCATTCTTATTAAACTAGGAAAAGGAGAAACTATTACCAGCGAGGAAGTATATGGCACAACCCCTGAGAAATGACCTCCTCTCTTGGGAAGCAATAAAGAGAAAATGTTAAGTAGTGTTAATCAAACATTAAAGATTGTCAAGGGTTTTAATGAGCAAATGTTTTCAAACTGCTAAAAAAAAAAAGGCATTACAAATGAATTGTAAATGATAGTCTTGTTATTTTTCTAAAAATGGCCTCATTTAACATACCTCCTTTAAAACTTAATTTATTGTACAGACACTAGCCATTTACATATCTTCCTCCAGCATGTTTTGGGTATTGAGGTTCTAATTCTTTGCTTTCTGAATACCAGGAGCACATACACTTGTGAGTTTCAAGGTTGATATGTGATGCTTTTTGACACCTGGCTTCTGTTTAATGTTCGGTTCCCTTACAGTAGGAAGACTGAGAGCTATACATAAGAATTTTTAAAGTTTCTAGATTTCAAAGTCTCTGGAAAGCTAAACTCTTTTGAGGGTTTCCCTCCCATTTTACTTTATATTCCTCACCAGGACACAAATGAAACTTGTGTAGTGTTCAGTTTGACCTAACTTATCTCTGATCACCAGCATATTTTCAAAATTTCAGCCCTTGGGCACTGTAAGTAAGTCAAGATTTATAAGAGATGAACCTTACTGTCACCCGCCCACCGCGTCCTTAATGATGTTTGCACTCTTGCACAGACACATACAGGCAAACCATGCCCCTTCTCACACTCCTGTTTTTCCTAACAAGTATATGTTTATTTAATTAACCAAATCACTGTTTTACACAAAGAAAATGAAGGTTATTAGAGTCACAGGTGTGAAGTGTACTCACGGGTTTGTTAAAAATCACTGTAGATGAGATAAATTCACTCCCTCTACTTTCCAAGTAGGAGCAGATATGTAAATTTAACCTGACTTTAGGGCAATTTAGTTTTAGAAAATCCTGTTGAATCTTTCTGAAGAGAAACAATTCTTCTTTAAAGGAGCCTGATGAACCCTAAAAGTAATTTAAAATCTCTTTGCGGGGGAGGGTCATTTTGCATTTATTTATCAGTTGTTAAAACATCCAATATGTTTTTGTAAAGAACTAAGAAATGAAACACTATACATTCCTGCCAATGTATTTGTCATGGGGTAATTTTTTTGTTCCAAGAAATCTTTGTTCTTTCTCTTCAATGTGATTTACTAGTTACTGTATCATGCGCCCATGTCAGAATGAGATTTGATAATGAAGTTATTTTAAGCGTGTGAGGCAGAAATTGCTCTGAAAGTACTTGATTTCTGAGTGTGTGTGTGCATAACTAAGCCAGGCAACAGAGGCAGCCCTGACACATGACACTTCCAGCAGTGGGCCAGAGGAAGGAGAGAGCGAGGCCAGGTACGTGCTGCCGCTTCTGCCATGGCAACAAGCCTCTCATCCGGAGCACACACTTAGGTTCGGAGCATCTGCTCTTCTCCAAGTGGGAGCTTGAGCCAGTGGCCTTGGAGTTGGGAAGCATTGCTTTACTTCATAGTGCGGTTGGGGAAAAGTTCCTTTCTTTTAAACTCTTAGTTTAGAATAAAATCCATTTAGACCAAGTATTTGGCAATTGATATTCACATGTGAGATGTTATGATTTTTTGTTGGTTCTTCACTCAGCCATGTCCGACTCTCTGTGACCCCATGACTGCAGCATGCCAGGCTTCCCTGTCCTTCACCATCTCCTGGAGTTTGCTCAAGCTCATGTCCATTGAGTCGGTGATGCCATCCAACCATCTCGTCCTCTGTCGTCCCCTTCTCCTCCTGCCTTCAATCTTTCCCCGCATCAGAGTCTTTTCTAATGAGTTGGCCCTTTGCATCGTTATGATTTTGCTTTCTCATATTTCATCTGTCAGCAGTCAGTGATGGTCCAAGGTGCTATCAGAAGGGAGCAGACAGTACTAGAATGATGCATAATTCAGACTATGTGTTCTAATAAACCATTTGTATTGAATAGATAAATCCTTATTCTTCAGCAACTTAAGAAACTACCAATTCTACAGTATTTCATTTAGTGAAAGTTTTTTCCTTTTCTTTCACCAACTGAACAAGATTTTCTATGCCTGCAATTAATTTTTTTGTTTAGGTTTTTAAAAAAGAACTGGTCACAACATTAACAGTAATTAAATGTTTTCATGATCCTTTGGATTATCAGTGGCTTCCTCACATCACAAACACCCCGTGATTCCAACTCCTTTGGAATTGGAGTGACTATAAGTTAGTATTGACAGGGTTTAAATAAAGCCATCAGAGGCCATTTTTTGTCCCCTTATTGCCACCTACCTTTCTTTTTTTTTTTTAATAAAAAATAGCTTTAGTGATACGTAAGTCATAGACCATGGAGTTTACCTATTTAGAATGTATAATTCCATTTTTAATGTAGTCACAGACTTATGAAAATATCATGTCTCTTCATAACTCTTTTTATCACACCCCCACCCTAAAAGCCATACCCTTTGATAGACACTCCTCACTCCCTAGCAATCAGTAATTTACTTTCTGTCTCTGTAGACTTGCCTGTACTGGACATTTCAATATAAATAGAATGATATAGTTTTTTTGACCACTGCTTTCATTTGGCATAATGTTTTAAAAGTTCATTTCTTTTCATTGCTGAGTAATATTTCATTGTAGGAATATACCTCCACTGTATGTTACTTCATCAGCTGATGGACATTTGAGTCAGTGAGGGCAGAATAATAGCACCTAAAGATGCCGTGTCCTGTGGCGTGGCAGAAGGGACTTTTCCAGTGTAGTTAAGGTTCAGGACCTTTTGAGATGAGATCATCTAGGTGGTGCAGTGGTAAAGAGACCACCTGCCAGTGTAGGAGATGCAAGAGATACTGGTTCAATCCCTGCATCAGGAAGATCCCCTGGAGAAGGAAATGGCAACCTGCTCCAGTATTCTTACCTGAAACATTCCATGGACAGAGGAGCCTGCCAGGCTACAGTCCATGTGGTTGCGAAGAGTTGGACTCAACTGTGTGTGCTCACACACACACACACACCCGTAGTTAACTGGTGGACCTAATCTAATCTCATGATTCCCTCAAAGAGGAGAGTTTTTCATGTCTTTGGTCAAAGGAGGTGTGACTATGGGAGAAGAATCAAGGAGAGGCAATATTGCTGCCTGTGAAGACAGGAGGAGGATCCCATGAGCCAAGGAAGTGAGTGGATCCTAGAAGCTGGAAAAAGGAAAGAAACGAATTTTCCCTAAGCCCTTCCAGAAAGGAGTGAGACCTGCAGCCTCTCATATAATAAACCTATGCTTTAAGCCATTAAGATTGTGGTAATTTGTTACAGCAGCGACAGAAAACTAATATAGGGTTGTGTCTACTTTGGGACCTTCATGACCAGTGGCGCTATGAACATTGGTATCCAGGTATTTGTGAGGACATGTGCCACCTTTTTTCCTGGCAGCTACCTAGGGTGGAATTGCTAGATCTCATGGTAACTGTATAAACTGATATAACATTTCCAGGAACTGCCAGATAGTTTTCCAGAGGGGCTGCCCCATTTTACTTTGCTGTCAGCAAATATTTCCATTTCTCTCCATCCTCACTAACACTTCATATTTTAGTCTTTTTTTATTTAAGTCATCCTAGTGGATATCAAATGATATCTCATTATGATTTTGATTTCTATTTTCCAAATGACGAATAACGTTGAGCATCTTTTCCTGTGCTCATTAGCCATTTGTATATCTTTGTCGAAATATCTGTTCATATCTTTTGTTCGTTTTTAAAACTGCATTGTCTTTTTATTGTTTAGTTGTTCTTTATATTTACAAGTCCCTTATTAGTTACACAGTTAGCAGGTGTTTTCTCCCAGTCTATGGATTGTCTCCTCACTTTATTGAAGGTGTTTTTTTTTAGCACAAAATCTTTTAATTTCCATGAAGTCCAATTTATCCTTCCTTTTATCTCATATGCTGTTAGTGCCTTACCTAAGAAACTGTTGCCTATGCAAACATCACAAAGATTTATAACAAGATTTTTCAAGTATTACATCTTACATTGGAGCCTGTGATCCATTTTGAGTTAGTTTTTGTGTATAGTATGGAGTAGGTATCCAGCTTCGTTCTTTTGCGTGTGGATATCTAGTTTTTCCAGAGCTTAGATACAATTAATTTTTAATTGGAAATGTTAACCCCTGTGGGTTATCTTTGGGTGTTTACGATATTGCTGGTGCTTGGGGACGGCTGCTGCCGCTGTGTTCCATGTTTGGAACTTGCCCTGCTTGTGACAGCCTTTTCTCACAGGCTTCAGTGAAGAACATGTAGCATCCCCTGTTCCCAGATGGGTTGCGATACCTTGTCAAAATGTGTGTGAGATACAGGAAATCAAACACACTTTTGGCTACTGTATCCTTTCCCCTTTTCCTCTAGATTTGGTTGCATTCCTGACAGTATTATATATTTTTGTACAGTATCATTGCCTAAGTTGCTATGATGTGGAAGCCTTTTGGAGTTGTTCAGTATAACCTTTTCTTTACTAGTTTAGAGTTGCTTAACCAACTCCTTAACTCCTTGGAAATTACCAAGTGCACCAGGGGTCCAAATGCATTTTCTCCCTCCTCCTCTGGTTTCCTTACACTCTGCTTCCTGTGCAGGGACAGATTTTTCTCAGCCTTTCTTAGGACTGCTCTGTGCTATCCCTAGTTTATCTGTGATAGGCTGTCCCTGGAAAGTGAGTATGGTCTAGGAATGGTCACGTGGGTGTTCAGGAATGAACTACCTCTAATTCCTAAGTTGGAGAGATCCTTAATCTATAAAGGACTGGTTCCCTAAAGTAGTGCTTCTCAAACCTGAATGTGCATGCAAGTCTTCTGAGATCTTATTAAAACAAATTCTAATTCACTATGCAGAATCTCTCAGAGGTGCTGATGCTATTGGTCCACGGACCACCTTTTGAGAAGTCAGGTCCCCTAGCATCTGAGATTCTAGGGGGAATTCATAGGAGCTGGTGAACTTTGGAGACAGTTTAATCTAGACCCTGAGTTTTCCCTTAAATTTTCTGGAAACCAAAACAAAAATGTTTTAATAAAACAAAATACTTCTCCCATGTACTTCAAAACACATCTATTCCAGATATACTCCAGCAGCTGCAGTCAGGTAGGAATTCAGTTTCTTAAAGAAATGAACATTTGTCTTTAATCAGAAATTTTGCTGTGACTAGTTACATAGTTGCAAAACCTGGATGGATATGCTCCAGGTGTTGTCAGGGTGATGTCTCTGGTCTTTTGGTGTATTATCCACGTCATGCCTCTAAAATGTATATGTGATTTATGCTTTGAGAAGAGGGCCCATCTGGCTGTTTTAGTCATAAATTTCCACAGGTGATTTATTAATCAGAGGTAAGAGTTGGATCCCTCTAATTGGTCAGTTTTACTTTTCTCTAGGTTCAGTTAAGCTTTCATAGCAATTTAGGCAGACATCATCTGATTCCTTTATCGTGAAACTTACATCTAACCAAAATCCAGCAGTGGAAGACCTTGTGTGTTACATTTCTTGGGAGTGATTTTGCCTTAGTCCTTTCAGTAAAAGGCTGATCTCTCTCTGACCAGAGTGTATATCTATTAGATTCTTCCAGTTTTTGCTGGTAGTTACTTTAAAATCAAAGTTACAGCTGCATTTTAACCATCATAGTTAAAACAGTGATTTTTTTAAAAAAGACATGCATCTGTCTGCTGAATGCTATTATGAAGCCAGTTTTGAAATGTCAGTGAACTTCTGAAAGTTTAAAGCATATTTTTTGGTTCTTTTATGATCACTGCAGTTTTCTTTTAGGTTCATATTTTATCTATTTTTTGTTATCTAAAACTTAGGCCAGGGAGGGAAGTGACTCACTTGTAATTCCACCTTTGCCTGATAATGATTATTTATCTTGGAGCTGGATTAGAACTGCAGTCATCCCTTGGTATCCCAGAACAATTGTTTCCAAGAGTCTCTGCAGATACCAAAATCTGCGGATGTTCAAATGCCTTATGTAGAATGGCAGAGCACAATGATAACACTCAGCCCTCTGCATCCACAAATTTCAGTGGATACAGACAGTCAGCTATAGTTTTATGTGGTTGTACGTGTTGAGAATTGATTGAAACGGTGGGGAGGGGAAGGAGAGGAAGACTTTATTTGTATAAATGTATCAAGACTTCATAGTTTATGCTAATTTCTATAACTTAAGAAAAAGTCTTTGTCACTTAGCTTCTTCTCTAGAAGGATGAAGCAAAGTTAAAAATTTGTATGTTCCTCTTACTGGACTATATTTAAAAGTCCAAATGATTTATCTAATTTTTTTGTTTGTTTGTTTGTTTGTAAGTCAGAACCAGTTCCTTCTGGTGACTGGCTTAGGTTGAAATATTACAATTGTAATAGTAATAGTATTCATCATTATTGGGGTGGTAGTAGTGGTTGTTCCATTGTTTTAGCTGTGAAAGAATCTAAGCCCCACCCTGTATGCAACATCTTGGTAACTTGGTGGACTATCTGCTTGGCTCTTGAACACCTCACTTCTCCTAGTAGCTGAAAGAATTCTATCAGTGTGTGGATTCAAACCATAGCTGAAAGAACTTGCCAAGCCCTGTCCTTGTGCCCTTGTCTCCATATAGTCATTTTTGTTCCATCTCAATGCTGCAGCATTTACAGAAATGCTGGGAACTCCATGCCTGACCTCTGCAGACAGTAATGATGTGAAATGCAATTGTATGTTTTTGTTAAGCTCTGAGAAACATGACAAATTGCCATCATCCACAATTCCCCTCTCTGCTTCTCAGAAAAGACAGTGTTGACCCAAGCATTGTGATAAATAACTTCTGGTAATAATTGTGAAAGCTGAGGGAGAGTAATGTTTTGCTTTGCAGCCATCCGGCTGCCTGGTACTTCTGTTTGTAACAGTCAAGGAATTTTTTTTCTGAAAATGAGCAAAAGTTGTGAAGCTAAGAGCTACATCCTTTGGAAATGGTTGAGTGAAATACTGAAATGCAAAAACAAATACTGAAATATGCCAAAGCAAGCTCATAAATTTTGATCCATCGTTGCAGATCTCCATCAGAGAATCATGGATGGGCCATCCTTTGAATGTACATTTTAAATGCAAAAGATAAGCAAAATAAAGAGTCTTTGTGACAACTCATACAAGAAAGATCATGAAAGAGACAGACATCTGGAGAGAACCACACCAGGACTGTGAGGGGCCAAGGCCCTAGCACACAGGTTTATCTCATGATCTTAAGTGAGGAAAGAAAGGGATGGATAGCTTCTTTAAGAAAGAGGATGATATAGTCAGTCTGTGTTTGAAGATGTATAATTGTCATCAGTTCGTAGATTTTCCTTCCATGCACTTACAAAGAACAGTAAAAGAAATCATTGCATCACTGGGATTTTGAAGTTCAGTTTAAAAAAAAAAAAGGAAAACACAAAGCCAACCATTTGACTCTCCAAGATATAAATTTCACACCTCAATCTTGTGACTGAGAGTATATTAATGGGTGCTATGCATATTAATAATGAAGCGGTACTAATCTGTTGTACTGAAAAATAAATGAAGGATCAAGAAATACTCTCAAATATATCTTGTGACCCAAACTTGGAAGATAGTCCTGGAATGACAAATGATTAATTAGAAGAATATTGACCTCAGCCACCGGAAATTAAGGTATCAGTAAGATAAAAATCCTTGAGAAATTAATTTTAAATAACTTCATTTTTTTCCATCACAATGGCATATTTTCTGATACCCTTGTACTGTCTGTTACCAAATAACAGTGAAATATGGTGTATAATTTAAGACTCAGTAAATCCCAGTAACCCTGAACAGCTAAAAAGGAATGACATGTTGACATCAAAATTAAGAGGCACAGAGGAGGGAAGGGGGGACCATGCTGCCTATCCGCCGCAGTGTTTCTTGAATCCTTACTTGCATCCTCAAACCTGTGTCCTGGCAATCTCTTTATCCCATTTCTACTTCCTTGGTGGTGCTTTTTTGAAATTGGTAGCTGGTGAAGAATCTTTCTGCAATGGGGGAGACCCTGGTTCAATTCCTGGGTCAGGAAGATCCCCTGGAGAAGGGATAGGCTACCCACTCCAGTATTCTTGTGCTTCCTTGCTGGCTCAGATGGTAAAGAATCCCCCTGCAATGTGAGAAACATGGGTAGATCCCTGGGTTGGGAAGATTCCCTGGAGAGGGGCATGGCAGCCAACTCTTGTATTCTTGCCTGGAGAATCCCCACGGACAGAGGAGCCTGGCAGTCCATGCATGGGGTCGCAAAGAGTTGGACATGACTGAGCAACTATTCACACAAGATATGAAGCAAGACAGCAGAGTTCTTTTGAAGACTGAAAAGATTTCATCCCTCAATTGTTTTTAACTGATGCCCTTAAAACACAAAGTTAAACATGGAAATTCTAGACTACTTCAAAGCAATTCACTTTTTAAATTGACTGTTTAGTTTAAAATTTTTCTAATGAAGACTAATTGCCTTATAGACCTTCCTCCCCTTCCTGTCAGTGTACCTGTGAGCTAGGGTTCTAAATGAGGATATGGTCTTTCTCTTCTGAAAGTAGCCCAGGATAAACAGAGATGACCCATTCTTTATTAAGTGGGCCTCATTTCCTGCTTCCAGGACTGTGGCCCCCCAGCCAGGAGGGACTAATTTCCCTTTGACCAGTGAAGGAACAAGCAACTGTAACAGTTGAATGTGAAAGTTGCTCAGTTGTGTCCAACTGTTTGTGACCCCATGAATTATACAGTTCATGGAATTCTCCAGTCCAGAATACTAGAGTGGGTAGCCTTTCCCTTCTCCAGGGGATCTTCCCGACCCAGGAATCGAACCAGAGTCTCCTGCATTGTAGGTGGATCCTTTACCAACTGAGCTATCAGGGAGCTACTTCTTTTTGTGGAATCCTTCAGTGGAAGTTCTCTTGTTCTGCATCTTTTAAGATAATTTGAATTTCATATGCATTAATGATTCTATGCAGTACTCCCTCATTATACCCATCTCCTGGCCATGTAGGTGTTTGCAGCTTTCAAACTGGGCACATAACTCAGGACTGCAAAGAAAAAAATTGCCTTTCAGAAGGAAAAAAAAGCTCAAATTCCAATTAATCTAGTGCTGGCTTCTCAAAATAGCCATGTGCTGAAGGATCCATTTTTGAATTCCCAGTCTGCTTGGACCATTGCTTTAGTAGACAGAGTAAAAATGAATTCGTAGAAAAATGAAATGGAAAAAGACACATCCACATTTTTTTTAAGTGTTATTAGATTCAACAGTCATAAAATTACTCCATCCAAGTTCTGCAAAAGTTTCTGAAGATTCATTGTCAGTTTCTTCTCTTATTACAGAATAGGACCAGAGAGCACACTAGTCTCTGTATTAGTCCGTGGCCCATACTTCGAGTAGCTCTAATCTGCTGCTGCTGCTGCTAAGTTGCTTCAGTCGTGTCCGACTCTGTGCGACCCCATAGACAACAGCCCACCAGGCTCCCCCGCCCCTGGGATTCTCCAGGCAAGAACACTGGAGTGGGTTGCCATTTCCTCCTCCAATGCATGAAAGTGAAACGTGAAAGTGAAGTCGCTCAGTCGTGTCTGACTCTTCGTGACCCCATGGACTGCAGCCTACCAGGCTCCTCCACCCATGGGATTCTCCAGGCAAGAGTACTGGTCTAGCACACTGATATTCACTCACTTACAACCATTGCCGTTCCAACTCATCTTGTTCTTTTAATAAATTGTTGTTTAAACCTTTAGATAAAGTATTGCACTTAAGACAAGGCTGTGTGACTTTTAAGTAGGTGGAGATACATCTAAATTGCAAACTGAAATACACTCTTAGCCATAGAAGATTTTAACAATTATTTGGCAAATGCTTGTTTTTCTGCGTTTCACATTTCTTTGACTTCATTTCTTGTCACTCATTATAAATCTCGCCCAGCCGGTTCTGCCTATTACAGTACCAAACGGTGCTATCAAGTGTTTTCAATAACATCCACCTAGATGCCTTACATATCTTAACATAGTTTTTACTTACATTATTTGATTGAAAAAAGCTAATCTTTGCGTTGTTAAAATTACTTTTAAAGTTATAGCAAAATAGTCCCATTAAATTCAAATCTCATTCATATCTCAAGCAGTTAAAAAATGTTTAAGTTCCATGAATTTCTCGTTCAGATTGGGTACCTAGAAAAATAACATTAATTATGCAGAATACCAAGGAGGGCATGGCAACCCACTCCAGTTTTCTTGCCTGGAGAATCCCGTGGACAGAAGAGCCTGGCAGGCTACAGTCCATGGGGTCACAAAGAGTCAGACAGGACTGAAGCAACTGGGCATGCACACATGCGTGCAGAATACCAATATGATGGTCCTTGCACACCAGATACGGTCTGCTGTTGGTGGTTAGGTGAGCTTCTCTCTTCCCAATGCATAGGGCAGTAAAGTTTAACATGGGAAGAACTCAAGGGGCTGCACTTGCTGTCTTGCAGTGTTTGCAGAGCTGCCATGTGGGCAGGAAGGTTGAGGAGCCCTTTGTGACTGGAGCGCACATGGACCAATACGTAGAAGTCAAGAGAGAGGCTGATTTCAATTCAGTGAAGGGGTTCCCAAAAAGCACACACATGTATAGAGGGAGACAAGGAGGAGCTGAAGAACTCTTGGGGACTTTGAGCTCTGTGAGGTCCTGTGTTGCACATGAGCCTGCTGGAAAGAGCATGAGAGTAGAATGCAAGCTCGGGATGCTCACTCTGGAAATGGAAGTGAGCCAGGCACATATGGGAATGGAAATGGAAGAAGGCCTTGACAGTGGGAGAGAGACTGTGAGGCAGGCATGTGACTGTACCCATGCTGTGGAAACAGACTGATCTGGGTGACTTACGGTGTTGTCCATCTTCGAGAAACTGAGATAGCGCATCCTGGTCTCTGTGATGGAGACATCCTACTCCCTCTTCCCTCCTCTCCTTCCTTTCTTCCTTTCCCCCCTCTAGTTATGAAATAGCTTAAACTGATAAAAGCTACCAGATTTAATATTTTGCTATGTTTTCTCCATTTCCTCTCTCAATGTCATCAGTTCAGTTCAGTTCAGTCGCTCAGTCCTGTCCAACTCTGTGACCCCCATGAATGGCAGCACGCCAGGCCTCCCTAACCATCACCAACTCCCGGAGTTCACTCAAACTCACATTCATCAAGTCGACGATGCCATCCAACCATCTCATCCTCTGTCATCCCCTTCTCCTCCTGCCCTCAATCCCTCCAGCATCAGAGTCGTTTCCAATGAGTCAACTCTTCATGTGAGGTGGACAAAGTACCTGAGTTTCAGCTTCAGCATCATTCCTTCCAAAGAACACCCAGGGCTGAGCTCCTTTAGAATGGACTGGTTGGATCTCCTTGCAGTCCAAGGGACTCTCAAGAGTCTTCTCCAACACCACAGTTCAAAAGCATCAATTCTTCGGTGCTCAGCTTTCTTCACAGTCCAACTCTCACATCCATACATGACCACTGGAAAAACCATAGCCTTGACTAGATGGACCTTTGTTGGCAAAGTAATGTCTCTGCTTTTGAATATGCTATCTAGGTTGGTCATAACTTTCCTTCCAAGGAGTAAGCGTCTTTTAATTTCATGGCTGCAGTCACCATCTGCAGTGATTTTGGAGCCCCCCAAAATAAAGTCTGACACTGTTTCCACTGTTTCCCTATCTATTTGCTATGAAGTGATGGGACCAGATGCCATGATCTTCGTTTTCTGAATGTTGAGCTTTAAGCCAACTTTTTCACTTTCCTCTTTCACTTTCAAGAGGCTTTTCAGTTCCTCTTCACTTTCTGCCATATGGATGCAGCTAAAGCTGTATCAGGCTTCCCTGGTGGCTCTGCAGTAAAGAATCCACCTACCAACGCAGGAGACCTGGGTTTAATCCCTGGGTTGGGAAGATCCCCTGGAGAAGGAAACGGCAATCCATTCCAGTATTCTTGCCTGGAGAATTCCGTGGACAGGAGTCTGACGGGCTGCAGTCCATGGGGTTACAACAGAGTTCAGCACAACTTAGTGACTAAACAACAGAGCTGTATCACCACCATTTCATTCTTCTCCCTTCTTTCCTTTTCAGAGGTGGCCACTGAATTGTTCAGAAACTCTTTGTCTCTTGTGAGATTCCTCTCATGTGAGGAATTTTATGTGTATTTTATAACTGTTGCACAGCTAAGGCAATTCTGAGTGGTGATGGTTTTTTAACATCTTTGGTATAAGCAATAGAGGTAGAAGGTTTGAGGGCTTTGCTAAAATTTATGTTGTTAAAATCAGCCTTTAATAACTATCATATATATGTGGGTGTTTTCTATCTTGTGATCTGTTAACATATACAAAACTGTGAGCTGCAAAGGTTACTCTGATTAAAGACACAGATTTTGATACCAAGAATGCTATAGTCACCTGTCTCATGGTAATCAGACCCAGAAGGGACTAGAAGGTGATAAACATAATACATTCATTCATGCAATTAGTTTAGTCACTTCTTTCCTCTATTAGTTCAGTGTTTAAAGGAATGCCCTGTGCCAGCCACTCTACTAGGCTTCAGGGATACAAGGCAGTGGACAGAAATCCCTGCTTTCGTAAAGTTGACAGTCTAGTTACGAGAAAACAGGAAAACCAACAGACATGTCAGATGGAGAAGAAATGTGTTCCACGGAAGACTGTAAAACAGGGTAGGGGAATAGGCAGTGTGGATTGAAGACGACTGCTGTCTCATTTGGGGTGATCAGCAAAGGCCTCTCTAAAGACACGTGAGCCTTCCTCCCTTCCTCAAGGAAGTGAGGGACAGGCTTTGGGAGTGGAGGAAAGTGCCTTTTAGGGATCAGTAAGAGGGGTTGAAGGCAGGAATGTGCTTTGTGTGGGGAGAACTGCGAGGCAGCGTGTATGGGTGGTGTGAGCCAGAGGAGATGTGATCACAGTCCCTCCTCAAAACAATCCTGGACTGAGCTGTAGCTATTATTATACCCATTTTTACACAAGAGGAAACTAATGCCTGGTTAGGGGACTTGCTCAAGGTCACACTTGCTGTGGATGACAGTGCCAGGACTAGCCCATCTCCTGAATTCCAAAACACCGCCATTTCCTAGACCACAACTTTATGTACAAAAACATGGTCTGATCTTACCTTTGTAGCTCATTGTTCGGTGGAATTACGTAAAATCCCGGGACATCAGTTTCCGATGGATAAAGCCATGGAAGGAAGATTCACGGTTGTTGTGAGAGTCACACAGGATGACGTGAATGGGGCCCTGTGGGCTGCAGTGCTGCCTGCTCCCGACGGCTGCCGGGACTGGTCGGCGCCTGTGGCTGGATTCCTGGTCGGCAGGCCTCGAGTTTGTAAATAGACCTTATTCAAGGCTAAACCCGTGTAACCAGCACGGAGCATCTTTGATCCTTATAGATGCCCCATGTTCTGATTTTCCAGGAATCGTTGAGTCAGGTTCAATGTAAATTCTAACAAATTGAGACATACTTCAGTGACTCTGCATCTCTTTTCTGCTTGTCCCTGAAGATCACACAGAAATGCAAATATGGTTGGATGCATTTAGCTGGCACAGACTCCACTGCTGTGTATTTTACCTGTCTCTATTTCAAGTGCATGTTCCTTTGTAATTTCTGGTTTCCTTTTATGTTCTGCCAAATCCCATTAACATTATCCTTGAGCTGTGTAATCTTGAGTTAGCTACTAGGGGCAATGGGGTTTGCCCAAAGTGGAACCTGACAACTGGGAGCGACGAGCTGCTTTGTGCCAGCACTGTGGCCCAGCCTAGCCATACTCCTCCAGGGCTATTGGTGTCTCCTCAAGAGAGCTGCTGGCCTCGTGGTCCTGGCACAACCTAAGCTTTTTTAGGTCTGTTTGGTTGGAGTAGTAGGCGAAGGACCATTTCTAAGTAGGCAGTCTTAGAAAAGTGCTTTCCAGGCAGAAGGGACAAAAAGAGATGCAATTTAAGGACCAAAAAAGGTCGGTGTGTCTGGAGCACAATGGGAGTGGAGAAGAAGTGAGATTGAGTTGCTCGGTGGGTCCAGAGCCCATAAGGCCTTGTCAAGCATGATCTGGAGCTTAGATTTATCATGTGGATGACGGGGCATGGAGGAAGTTTTAAGCAAAGATGTAACATGACATGTTTTATATTCCTGCTACTATGAGGACAAATGGGGTCACAGTGTATACCAGTTAGGCAACTGGTGCAGGGTTCAGTTGAGATATGATTGGCTGTGGCCAAGTGGAGGCCACAGAAGTGATGGAAAGTGGTGGATTCAGGATATATGTTGAGGTGCCACTAACAAGTTGATTATGGATTGATTTGGGTGAGATGGGTAGGGAAAGAATGGAATCAAGATAATTCCTACTGTTGTGCTGTGAGTTAAATTAGTTATACCATTTACTGTAAAGATGAAAGATTCCAGGAGGTATGGATTAGGAAAGACTGGAAAAGGGAGGAGATAGCAAATCACTGATGCTATTTGGCAGTATTATGCTGGAGAGACCTGTGATGGACACCTTGGTTGGACTGTTGGGTCATTGGTTGCAGCCCAGAGCTCGGGAAAATGTGCGCTGGAGGGACAGACTTGGGATGCTTTAGCATTGACATGATGCTTAAAGCAACCCATTGGATGGTTAAGATCACATAGGAGAGTATAGCAAAGAGATGGATCTGGGATGCTCAACATTCAGAGAGCTAACAGGAGGAGGAAGAGTCAGAAGAGGGAATAGAAGGAAGCACCTGCCAAAAGTGGGAAAAAAGGATTTGGTGAACTTTCTTAAAAGAGAGACTAATCAGTGTCTTTTTCATGGAAAGAGTGTTACTGGTATAATTCCTTCAAATACAAGAACATTTCATGCTGACTAACTTTAGTTTTTTTAATTAAAATATCACATTAATTAAATTAATTACATTAAAATTTAAAAGCAATGCCTTTTCATTCTTAAAAAAATTGTAAATAAAAAGTATAGAGAAGAAGAGAAATCAGTTAAAATTTGAAGACTCTTAGAAATTCACATTTCAAATACTAACATTTTAGTGTGTTTTCCCAATCATTCCTCATGCTTCCAAGGCATTTTTATATAGCTGAGGTGATACTGCATAGATATAGACAACTGTGTATGATGCTGTTTATATGCTACATTATAATTAAAGCAATTCCTTGTGTTACACATTTCAAAATAAAAATTTAATTTCTGCATATGTATTTTTAAACTTATTTTTTAAATGCTTCCAAATCTGTATCTTTGCTATTCTTGAACAGTTTCTGATTTCTTTGTTTTTCCTCTCGGGAGAAAAAGTGAAGTAGACAGTTCATCTCCTTGACCTAATAATTCCCTACTGTATCAGTTGCCTGGGCTTCCCAGGTAGCACAGTGGTAAAGAGTCTGTTGTTGATGCAGGAGATGCAAGAGACACAAGTTGGATCCCTGGGTTGGCAGGATCCCCTGGAGGAGGAATTGGCAACCCACTCCAGTATCCTTGCCGGGGAAATCCCATGGACAGAGGCACCTGGAGGGCTACCGCCCATGGGGTCACGAAAGAGTAGGACACAACTGAGCAGCTGAGCACATATCAGTTGTCTCCAAAGAAAAAGAAAAAATGTCTGTCAAAGCTGCCTGCTTAGAAATTGGCTTAGCAAGGTTCGCTCTAGTGAGGGATATGAAAACCTTGTGATTCAGCTCTATCCTTCATTTTCCTGTAGTTCTCACATTAAAATTTTTCACAAATATTCCATCTTTAGATTAGATTTCCTAACAAAGCAATCCTTTAAAATATCAAAATCCAGTACAGGGACGGGGAAGCCTGGTGGGCTGCCGTCTCTGGGGTCACACAGAGTCGGACACGACTGATACGACTTAGCAGCAGCAGCAGTGACTTAAAAAATAAGATGACAGATAAAAAAGAGAAATATTGCTGAAAAATACAGTATTCTGTATTTGAAATTCTGTAAGGTAGAAATCTAAACACACTTTTTGCACACAAAAGATCATAATCAATGATAGTTGAGACAGTCACTCTTTCTGACCTGTTGATTGGATTGCTGTACATAAAAATCATTAAAATAGCATCATAAAAAAAGACTAAATTAAAATGTACAAATGTATCATACCTGGTTTTTAAATTTTTATATATTGTGGAATATCATTAATATGTCTTTAATCCTGTGTATTTTTAGTCTAATGGGGCAATTTATATGCAAATTTTAAATATAATATTCATGTTACAGTATTAATGTTTGAATTGAGAAGAGTAGAGACCATTCTCAGATCTCTAAATAAAAGGGTGATAGAATTACCATTCGTGGACTTTTTAAAGAAAATCTGATTATTTGGAACAGTGGAAATACATCGTTAATCAGGATACATTCACCTTTTAGAGAAAGTATATAATAAAGAAATGATCATTAGAAATGGTTGATGAATGTTCTGGGAATGTGTCCATTTTTTCCACTCCAAGTTTTTACTCTCAAGTTTCCATCACCATCACTTGCTACAGTGGATAGGACGGTTTCTATGGCCCACAATGTATCTCCCATTGCACTTAGGCACCATCTTCTATGAAGGGCATGTGTGCATGTGCTCAGGTGTAAGGAACCAACAGCTACTTGAGCTTCAACCACAAGCAGACCCTCTGTTGTTCACCCAAGGTTTTGTAAAGGAACTGACACACAAAATGTCTTAAGTATTTCTTGTTGGAGTAAGTGAAAACCAACGTTCTAGAAACAACAGTGATTCCAGCTGGGAGAGGATTGTACAACATGTAGAACTAGGCTGGGGCACCTAGCCTCATGGGCTTTCTTCCTCCTTTGGCACTCCTGCTCCATGGGTTGCAGAGCCAGAGTTCCAAGTTGTTTGTAGATTAGAACAGCAGACTTCCTGTAGTTTCTCTAGGTTTGCTTCTTAGATGGACTGGGACAAGAGAGCAAAAAACCAGACACATAGAGTGGCGAGTGCAGAGCAAGACTCAGATTCAACAAAACCGTACTGAACGTCAGCTGCATCCAGGCACTTCATAATCACTTTCCCATGTTCCTCATGTAAGATGACACTCCTCTACATAGACTACATTGGCCCAATTTATTGATGCGCAAATTAAAGCTTAGAAAATGTAAATAATCTGACTCAGGCTCCCTTGTGTACAAAGTGCAAGTGTTAGTGGCTCAGTCGTGTCTGACTCTTTGAAACCCCATGGACTGTAACCGGCCAGGATCCTCTGCCCATGGAATTCTCCAGGCAAGAATGCTGGAGTGGATTTACCATTTCCTTCTCCAGGGGATTTTCCCAACCCAGGGACTGAACCTGGGTCTTCTGCATTGCAGGCAGATTCTTTACCATCTGAGCCACCACAGGCAAGACTGAAATTTGAACTCAAGCTTTCAGATGTTTGAGCTACCTTTGAGACTTTCAAATAAATAGCCCCCCTGGATGGGTAAATGTTTTTAAGTCTGAATCCTGTTGAAGATGGTTTTTCATCTGTCCCTTTTCTTCTTCTTTTTAAAAATGTATTGAAGTATAATTGATTTACAATACTATAGTAGTTTCAGGTGTACAATATAGTGATTTTTATACTTTTATAGATTATGTACTATACAAAGTTATTATAAAATATTGACTATATTCCCTGTGTTGTAGATTACATCTCTGTGATTTATTTTATAACTGTTAATTTGTACCTTTTCCCTAATATTTTTATTGAAGTATAATTAATATGCAATATTAAGTGTTGTAGATATACAACATAGTCACAATATTTACAGGTTATACTTCATATATAGTTATTATGAAATACTGGATATGTTCCATGTGTTGAACAATATATCCTCATAGCTTATTTATTTTGTGCATAATAGTTTGTACCTCTTAATCTCATACCTCTATACCTCCCCTCCCCCTTCCCTGTCCCCAGTGGTCACCACTAGCTTGTTTTCTATATCTGTGAGTCTGCTTCTTTTTTGTCATATTCACTAGTTTTATTTTTTAGATTCTACTCATTTGTCCCTTTTCTCATCGTCAATTAAAAAAGAATCCATAAAACCATGGCAGATTCCAGTAAATCACAGAATTCTCTGTTTGGAAAGAGAATTATATTCGGGGAACAGAGGTACAAAGAGAACAAGCGATTAGCCACATCCACACTGCCACTCATGACAAAGCCAAGGCTCAAAACCCTTAGGCTGAGTCTTTCGACATCCTCTTAATAGCCAGTATTCAAATGACGGGCAACTTTCCAGCCACTGGTTATAGTCAAATAGAGCTGCTTTAGATGAATCGAGGGAGTGTTAGAGCAGCGACTCCTTATCACTTAGATGGGGTGCTTGACCTAACTATGTAGGTGTGAAGTTGTAGTGGGATGTAGTTCACCAACATTATTCCATAAAACCAGGTCAGTAACTGGTGGGGGGCGGTTGGTGTTTGGACTGGACATGTGGGATTTGGGGAACATATTTTATTTCAGTTCCTTAACTCTGTTGGTTCTGTATGAGTGAGTGACAAGGTCACTCACAAGCCTGCTGTTCTGGTGCTAAGCGTCTGGCAGCCTTTGCCTGTGCCCTGAGGCCAGCTCTTGAGTTGTGTGACTGAATGTCATTGTTCTTGCTCCAACGGACTATATCAAAACCTGGTTGGCATAGGAGAGAGAAACACAGGAGGAAAGATAAAACTAGTATATACACGTACAGGCTTTATATATATAAATTCTCATTTAAGGCTAGAAAATATTCTATGAAGTGAGCACTATCCCCATTTTTATAGATGGAACTCTGAAACTCGATGATACATAGTTTGTCCACATTTATAAGTGGAGTGAATGGTGAAAATTTGCTTTCAACTTGGGTTTTTAACTTTGAAGTTCATGTTCTTTTTCTACCCTTCTGTGTTAACATCCCGAAGGTGCAGATAACAAAATAAAGCATTCTTATTGTGTAGGTTTTCTTTTTCACAATAGAGAGATTTCACATTGGTTGTTCTGGCCATCTCTGACTGAACTTTTAAGCATAGTAAATTTTGGAGTTTCATTTATGTACCGATTGTAACACATCACACCAATATTTATATAGAACTTAAGAGGGTAGGTGGGGGGAGAAATAAGTGAGGGAGACTGAGGTACAAGCCTTGAGTTACAAAATAAATGAATCACAGGTATGAAATGTACAGTATAGGGAATATAGTCCATAATTATGTGATATCTTTGTATGGTGACAGATGGTAACTAGATTTATCATGGTGATCATTTTGAAATGTATAGAAATATTGAATCACTATGTGGTATACCAGGAACTAGCATAGTATAGGTCAATTATACTTCAAAAACAAACTCATAGAAAAAGAAATCAGATTTGTGGTTACCAGAGGCAGGGAGTGGGGAAAGGAGAAATTGGAGGAACGTGATTAAAAGGTATAAATTTCAGTTATAAATAAGCACTAGGGATGTGATGTATAATAGGCTAAATGTACATAACATTATATTAGTATAATATGCTAAATGTAAGTTATATTTGAAAGTTGTTAAGAGTAAATCCTAAGAGTTCTCATCACAAGGAAAAAAATTATTTCGGTTTCTTTTATTTTGTGTTTATATGAGATGATGGATGGTCCCTAAACATTGTGATAATCATTTCACAATGTATGAAGTCAAAGTATCATGCTGTACACCTTATACAGTGCTATATGTTAATTGCATTCTGATAACTGGAGGAAATATATATCTATAGAGAACTTTCTAATAGACTGTACAGAAAATCAAGATGAAAATTCTGTTCTCAAGTTAAATAGTATAGGAGATAAAATGTAAAGTTACGTAAGCATAATGTAAAGCAATGTGTCCAAGGATCACTGGAGAGACACTGCCCAGGCACTTGCACAGTTAGAAGAGAGTTTTTTTTTTTTTTTTTAAACTTTACAATATTGTATTAGTTTTGCCAAATATCGAAATGAATCCGCCACAGGTATACCTGTGTTCCACATCCTGAACCCTCCTCCCACCTACCTCCCCATACCCTCCCTCTGGGTCGTCCCAGTGCACCAACCCCAAGCATCCAGTATCGTGCATCGAACCTGGACTGGCGACTCGTTTCATACATGACATTATACATGTTTCACTGCTATTCTCCCAAATCTCCCCACCCTCTCCCTCTCCCACAGAGTCCATAAGACTCATCTATACATCAGTGTCTCTTTTGCTGTCTCGTACACAGGGTTATTGTTACCATCTTTCTAAATTCCATATATATGCCTTAGTATACTGTATTGGTGTTTTTCTTTCTGGCTTACTTCACTCTGTATAATAGGTTCCAGTTTCGTCCATCGCATTAGAACTGATTCAAATGTATTCTTTTTAATGGCTGAGTAATACTCCATTGTGTATATGTACCACAGCTTTCTTATCCATTCATCTGCTGATGGGCATCTAAGTTGCTTCCATGCCCTGGCTATTATAAACAGTGCTGTGATGAACATTGGGGTACACGTGTCTCTTTCCCTTCTGGTTTCCTCAGTGTGTATGCCCAGCAGTGGGATTGCTGGATCATAAGGCAGTTCTATTTCGAATTTTTTAAGGAGTCTCCACACTGTTCTCCATAGTGGCTGTACTAGTTTACATTCCCACCAACAGTGTAAGAGAGTTCCCTTTTCTCCACACCCTCTCCAGCATTTATTGCTTGTAGACTTATGGATCGCAGCCATTCTGACTGGCGTGAAATGGTACCTCAGAGTGGTTTTGATTTGCATTTCTCTGATAATGAGTGATGTTGAGCATCTTTTCATGTGTTTGTTAGCCATCTGTATGTCTTCTTTGGAGAAATGTCTATTTAGTTCTTTGGCCCATTTTTTGATTGGGTCATTTATTTTTCTGGAGTTGAGCTGTAGGAGTTGCTTGTATATTTTTGAGATTAGTTGTTTGTCAGTTGCTTCATTTGCTATTATTTTCTCCCATTCTGAAGGCTGTCTTTTCACCTTGCTAATAGTTTCCTTTGTTGTGCAGAAGATTTTAAGTTTAATTAGGTCACATTTGTTTATTTTTGCTTTTATTTCCAATATTCTGGGAGGTGGGTCATAGAGGATCCTGCTGTGATGTATGTCGGAGAGTGTTTTGCCTATGTTCTCCTCTAGGAGTTTTATAGTTTCTGGTCTTACGTTGAGATCTTTAATCCATTTTGAGTTTATTTTTGTGTATGGTGTTAGAAAGTGTTCTAGTTTCATTCTTTTACAAGTGGTTGACCAGATTTCCCAGCACCACTTGTTAAAGAGATTGTCTTTAATCCATTGTATATTCTTGCCTCCTTTGTCAAAGATAAGGTGTCCATATATGTGTGGATTTATCTCTGGGCTTTCTATTTTGTTCCATTGATCAATATTTCTGTCTTTGTGCCAGTACCATACTGTCTTGATAACTGTGGCTTTGTAATAGAGCCTGAAGTCAGGTAAGTTGATTCCTCCAGTTCCATTCTTCTTTATCAAGATAGCTTTGGCTATTCGAGGTTTTTTGTATTTCCATACAAATTGTGAAATTATTTGTTCTAGCTCTGTGAAGAATACCGTTGGTAGCTTGATAGGGATTGCATTGAATCTATAAATTGCTTTAGGTAGTATACTCATTTTCACTATATTGATTCTTCCAATCCATGAACGTGGTATATTTTTCCATCTATTAGTGTCCTCTTTGATTTCTTTCACCAGTGTTTTATAGTTTTCTATATATAGGTCTTTAGTTTCTTTAGGTAGATATATTCCTAAGTATTTTATTCTTTCTGTTGCAATGGTGAATGGAATTGTTTCCTTAATTTCTCTTTCAGTTTTCTCATTATTAGTGTATAGGAATGCAAGGGATTTCTGTGTGTTGATTTTATATCCTGCAACTTTGCTATAATCATTGATTAGTTCTAGTAATTTTCTGGTGGAGTCTTTAGGGTTTTCTATGTAGAGGATCATGTCATCTGCAAACAGTGAGAGTTTTACTTCTTCTTTTCCAATTTAGATTCCTTTTATTTCTTTTTCTGCTCTGATTGCTGTGGCCAAAACTTCCAAAACTATGTTGAATAGTAATGGTGAAAGTGGGCACCCTTGTCTTGTTCCTGACTTTAGAGGAAATGCTTTCAATTTTTCACCATTGAGGATAATGTTTGCTGTGGGTTTGTCATATATAGCTTTTATTATGTTGAGGTATGTTCCTTCTATTCCTGCTTTCTGGAGAGTTCTTATCATAAATGGATGTTGAATTTTGTCAAAGGCTTTCTCTCCATCTATTGAGATAATCATATGGTTTTTATTTTTCAATTTGTTAATGTGGTGTATATAACATTGATTGATTTGCGGATATTGAAGAATCCTTGCATCCCTGGGATAAAGCCCACTTGGTCATGGTGTATGATCTTTTTAATGTGTTGTTGGATTCTGATTGCTGGAATTTTGTTAAGGATTTTTGCATCTATGTTCATCAGTGATATTGGCCTGTAGTTTTCTTTTTTTGTGGGATCTTTGTCAGGTTTTGGTGTTAGGGTGATGGTGGCCTCATAGAATGAGTTTGGAAGTTTACCTTCCTCTGCAATTTTCTGGAAGAGTTTGAGCAGGATAGGTGTTAGCTCTTCTCTAAATTTTTGGTAGAATTCAGCTGTGAAGCCGTTGGACCTGGGCTTTTGTTTGCTGGAAGATTTTTGATTACAGTCTCAATTTCCGTGCTTGTGATGGGTCTGTTAAGATTTTCTATTTCTTCCTGGTCCAGTTTTGGAAAGTTGTACTTTTCTAAGAATTTGTCCATTTCTTCCACGTTGTCCATTTTATTGGCATATAATTGTTGATAGTAATCTCTTATGATCCTTTGTATTTCTGTGTTGTCTGTTGTGATCTCTCCATTTTCATTTCTAATTTTATTGATATGATTTTTCTCCCTTTGTTTCTTGATGAGTCTGGCTAATGGTTTGTCAATTTTATTTATCCTTTCAAAGAACCAGTTTTTGGCTTTGTTGATTTTTGCTATGGTCTCTTTTGTTTCTTTTGCATTTATTTCTGCCCTAATTTTTAAGATTTCTTTCCTTCTACTAACCCTGGGGTTCTTCATTTCTTCCTTTTCTAGTTGCTTTAGGTGTAGGGTTAGGTTATTTATTTGACTTTTTTCTTGTTTCTTGAGGTATGCCTGTATTGCTATGAACTTTCCCCTTAGGACTGCTTTTAAAGTGTCCCACAGGTTTTGAGTTGTTGTGTTTTCTTTTTCATTAGTTTCTATGCAAATTTTGATTTCTTTTTTGATTTCTTCTGTGATTTGTTGGTTACTCAGCAGCGTGTTGTTCATCCTCCATATGTTGGAAATTTTAATAGTTTTTCTCCTGTAATTGAGATCTAATCTTACTGCATTGTGGTCAGAAAAGATGCTTGGAATGATTTCTGTTTTTTTGAATTTACCAAGGCTAGATTTATGGCCCAGAATGTGGTCTATCCTGGAGAAGCTTCCATGTGTGCTTGAGAAAAAGGTGAAATTCATTGTTTTGGGATGAAATGCCCTATAGATATCAATTAGGTCTAAGTGGTCTGTTGTATCGTTTAACGTTTGTGTTTCCTTGTTAATTTTCTGTTTAGTTGATCTATCCATAGGTGTGAGTGGGGTATTAAAGTCTCCCACTATTATTGTGTTATTGTTAATTTCTCCTTTCATACTTGTTAGCATTTGTCTTACATATTGCGGCGCTCCTGTGTTGGGTGCATATATATTTATAATTGTTATATCTTCTTCTTGGATTGTAGTAGAATAACAGAGGCAGAAGATAGGATTAGTGAATTAGAAGATCGAATGGTAGAAATAAATGAATCAGAGAGGATAAAAGAAAAATGAATTAAAAGAAATGAGGACAATCTCAGAGACCTCCAGGACAATATTAAACGCTACAACATTCGACTCATAGGGGTCCCAGAAGAAGAAGACAAAAAGAAAGACCATGAGAAAATACTTGAAGAGATAATAGTTGAAAACTTCCCTAAAATGGGGAAGGAAATAATCACTGAAGTCCAAGAAACCCAGAGAGTCCCAAACAGGATAAACCCAAGGCGAAACACCCCAAGACACATATTAATCAAATTAACAAAGATCAAACACAAAGAACAAATATTAAAAGCAGCAAGGGAAAAACAACAAATAACACACAAGGGAATTCCCATAAAGATAACAGCTGATCTTTCAATAGAAACTCTTCAAGCCAGGAGGGAATGGCAAGACATACTTAAAGTGATGAAAGAAAATAACCTAGAGCCCAGATTATTGTACCCAGCAAGGATCTCATTCAAATATGAAGGAGAAATCTAAAGCTTCTCAGACAAGCAAAAGCTGAGAGAATTCAGCACCACCAAACCAGCTCTCCAACAAATACTAAAGGATATTCTCTAGACAGGAAACACAAAAATGGTGTATAAACTCAAACCCAAAACAATAAAGTAAATGGCAACGGGATCATGCTTATCAGTAATTACCTTAAACATAAATGGGTTGAATGCCCCAACCAAAAGACAAAGACTGGCTGAATGGATACAAAAACAAGACCCCTACATATGTTGTCTACAAGAGACCCACCTCAAAACAGGGGACACATACAGACTGAAAGTGAAGGGCTGGAAAAAGGTTTTCCATGCAAATAGGGACCAAAAGAAAGCAGGAGTAGCAATACTTATATCAGATAAAATAGACTTTAAAACAAAGGCTGTGAAAAGAGACAAAGATGGTCACTACATAATGATCAAAGGATCAATCCAAGAAGAGAGTTTTTAGACAGGAGCCCAAGTACCAAAGCAGAGAAGGCAATGGCAAGCCACTCCAGTACTCTTGGCTGGAAAATCCCATGGATGGAGGAGCCTGGTAGGCTGCAGTCCATGGGGTCGCTAGGAGTCGGACACGACTGAGTGACTTCACTTTCACTTTTCACTTTCACACAATGGAGAAGGCAATGGCAACCCACTCCAGTGTTCTTGCCTGGAGAATCCCAGGGATGGCAGAGCCTGGTGGGCTGCCGTCTGTGGGGTCGCACAGAGTCGGACATGACTGAAGCGATGACTTAGCAGCAGCAGCAGCAAGTACCAAAGTGTGCCTGTGTTACCTTGAGTCTCTGAGCACATTGTCCAATCCATGCTCCACAGTGTTTCAACAAAACTCCAAAAGCCAAGAAGAACCAAATATCAAATGCAAATGCAAAAAATGAGAGCTCTAACAGATCTGGAAATCTCATAGGAAGACCAGTGCAGATGTGATAATTCAGAGGAGTTCAATGTTTAAAAACCTTGGTTAATAAAACATTTTTTTTTGAACCTCTGATAAAACATTTACAAGTTTGCTTGCTGGAAGCTACTTTTCAATGTTGTTGTTAGATATCTTTCATAGATACACCAGAGTTCAAATTAACAAAAGCTATTCAGAGTTAAATTATTATTAATTCCTTTGCTTAGCTCAGTGTGATCTTTGGTGAAAATTCTAGGGTGGATCTCCTGGTTGAATTTAGACCTGCCACAATCCTGGGTATTTATACAAAGAGCCCATGGAATTATTTACAAACATAAAAAGGTCTAAATGAAGCAATAATCTCCACAAACTCTGCTACACCTTTCTCATCAAGCTCCCTCACCTTGGGAGATATTATCACATCTTATCTCTTGATTAACTTCCTCATATTTTTATTCCTTGATTGGAAAAAAAGACCTGATTGAACTCAACCAAGAGTTCCCCAAGACTAACTGGGAGATAGACAAGTAGTGTAGGTAGTCAGTACTTTACCAAAAGATTTTTTTTTTTTTAACCAAAAGATTTTAATGAATATTTGATAAGCAGTTGTCAGCCATCTAGAGCACTGTAAAGTTACCCAAAGGGTAGCGAAGTGGTCCTCACTCTTGAGATGCTTAGAGAGCATTTGTGGTAGGCAGAATAACAGCCCCACCGAAGATGTCCGAACCCTCGTCATCAGAACCTATGACTATGTAACTTTATATGGCAGGAGGGACTTGGCAGATGTCACTACAGTTAAAGACCTTGAGATGCGGAGGTTATTCAATTATATAGGTAGATCCAACCTTGTCATATTTCCTAAAAGTGAAGAACCATTTCTGGCTTTGAAAATGAAGAAGAGAAACCGTGAGCCAAAGAACATGGGTTGCCTCTTGAAGCTGAAGAAGGCAGGGAAACATCCTCTAGAAGGAAAGCCAACACCTTGATTTTGGCCCAGTGTTAGACTTTTAACCAGCAGTAAGGTAATAAGATTGTGTTGTTTTCAGATGCTTTAAGTGAATGGTTATTTATTACATTAGCAGCAATAGATAACCAATGGAGAATTTTTAATTTAATTAGCCAAGCGAATGGCTATTTCACTATAGAGTAGTGATCTTTCTAGGAAAGAGAGTTCTCATCAGGTTAGTGTTACTTAGAAAGTTATACCAGGAGGTGTGGAGCTGAGCCTTCAAGAATGAGCAGTAATATTGTAAAGGGTATAGAATAGTAATACAGTAAAGGGTGGGCACTGGAGCCTTGGGGTAAAGAGGGAATCGGGGATATACAAGACATCCTTGGTATCAGTAACTAGGCCAGTCTTGCTAAAAACAGGTTTATATAAGATCGTATTCATAGGTGAAGGAGGAAAGATGCCTTCAAGTTAGATATAAGGTGTGGAACATTTAACACTTGAAGTTTGAATTTGTCTCATAGGATGCTGGTCTTCACACTGTGTCATTTGGGACTTGAAGATACATCCAGGTGTAGCAAAGCATGATTCCTGAGAGCAGCATCCTTCCCCTCCTCCTACCAGAGCAAGTCTGTTCTTACCTGTTTGGAGTGGGGGAGTGGGTAGAAGGGTTTTATGAGTGTGTGTGTGCCCACCATTCACCCCTGCTCTTACCTGTATTATGTATAGGGGATCTTGTTCAGATTTTGCTCAAAAAAAGATCCTACTACTTTAAATCTATAAGTGAGGAAAATTAAGTGGTTGGTGAAGCAGCCACAGTGGACTCCTTCTGCAGCCAGTGCCTTGCTGCTTTCTTGCTTTCCTCAAGACTGTTTCTATTTAGCTCTTTACACTTTTAAAAAATAAATACAGTGTCTAATTTTATTATTACTTTACAATCATTCTTAAAGACTATGTCTTGATATTCTGACTTGAAAAATGATGTCAGATCAGATCAGTCGCTCAGTCATGTCTGATTCTTTGCGACCCCATGAATCGCAGCACGCCAGGCCTCCCTGTCCATCACCAACTCCCGGAGTTCACTCAGACTCATGTCCATCGAGTCAGTGATGCCATCCAGCCATCTCATCCTCTGTCGTCCCCTTCTTCTCCTGCCCCCAATCCCTCCCAGCATCAGAGTCTTTTCCATTGAGTCAACTCTTCGCATGAGGTGGCCAAAGTACTGGACTTTGAGCTTTAGCATCATTTCTTCCAAAGAAATCCCAGGGCTGATCTCCTTTAGAATGGACTGGTTGGATCTCTTTGCAGTCCAAGGGACTCTCAAGAGTCTTCTCCAACACCACAGTTCAAAAGCATCAATTCTTCAGCACTCAGCCTTCTTCACAGTCCAACTCTCATATCCATACATGACCACAGGAAAAACCATAGCCTTGACTAGACGAACCTTTGTTGGCAAAGTAATATCTCTGCTTTTGAATATGCTATCTAGGTTGGTCATAACTTTCCTTCCAAGGAGTAAGCGTCTTTTAATTTCATGGCTGCAGTCACCATCTGTAGTAATTTTGGAGCCCAGTAAAATAAAGTCTGCCACTGTTTCCACTGTTTCCCCATCTATTTCCCATGAAGTGATGGGACCGGATGCCATGATCTTCATTTTCTGAATGTTGAGCTTTAAGCCAACTTTTTCACTCTCCACTTTCACTTTCATCAAGAGGCTTTTTAGTTCCTCTTCACTTTCTGCCATAAGGGTGGTGTCATCTGCATATCTGAGGTTATTGATATTTCTCCCAGCAATCTTGATTCCAGCTTGTGTTTCTTCCAGTCCAGCGTTTCTCATGATGTACTCTGCGTATAAGTTCAATAAACAGGGTGACAATATACTCCTTTTCCTATTTGGAACCAGTCTGTTGTTCCATGTCCAGTTCTAACTGTTGCTTCCTGACCTGCATACAAATTTCTCAAGAGGCAGATCAGGTGTTCTGTTATTCCCATCTCTTTCAGAATTTTCCACAGTTTATTGTGATCCACACAGTCAAAGGCACCTAAAGGTAAAGCCTGTTATATTCAACAATACTTTTTCAGCAAACATACCTGTACAAAAGGGACCATGATGTTGTTGTTGTCAGTCACCCAGTCATGTCTGATTCCTTGCAACACCATGGACTACAGCATGCCAGGCCTCCCTGTCCCTCACCATCTCCCAAAGTTTGCCCAGAGTCATATCCATTGCATCGGTGATGCCATCCAGCCATCTCATCCTCTGACGCCCCTCCTCTCCTTTTGCCCTCAATCTTTCCCAATATCAAAGACTTGTCCAGTGAATCAGCTGTTTGCATCAGATGACCGAAATACTGGAGTTTCAGCTTCAGCATCAGTCCTTCCAAAGAGTATTCAGAGTTGATTTCCCTTAAGATTAACTGGTTTGATCTGCTTGCTGTCCGAGGGACTCTCAGGACTCTCTCCAGCACCGCAATTCGAAGGCATCAATTCTTCAATGCTCCACCTTCTTCACGGTCCAGCTCTTACAATCCTCCGTGACCACTGGGGAAGACCATAGCCTTAACTATGCAGACTTTTGTCAGTAGAGTAATATCTCTGCTTTTCAAAACACTGTCTAGGTTTGTCACAGCTTTCCTGCCAAGAAATAAACATCTTCTGATTTCATGCCTGCAGTCACCATCTGCAGTGATTTTAGAGCCCAAAAGAGGAAATCTGTCACTGCTTCTACATTTTCCCCCTCTCTATTTGCCAAAAGTAATGGGGCCAGATGTCATGATCTTAGTTTTTTTAATATTTAGTTTTAATATTTAGTTGGTTCTTTCACTCTCCTCCTTCACCTTCATCAAGAGGCTCTTTAATTTCCTCTTTGCTTTCTGCCATTAGAGTGGTATCATCTGCATATCTGAGGTTGTTGATGTTTCTCCCACCTATCTTGATTCCAGGTTGTAACTCATGCAGTTAGAACCCTGTACAGAACAATTGATTGGTTCAAGATTGAGAAAGGAGTATGACAGGGCTGTGTGCTATCACCCTATTTGTTGAATCTGTACGCTGAGCACATCATGAGAAATGCTGGGATGGATGAGTTACAAAAGGGACCATAAATGTCGTTATACCTGGCTTTTGTTTTTGCTAGATTTTATCTTTCCTTGTCTATGGCATATATTATGGTGACATTTTTGTTTACATCAGGTATAGTATTCTAACACATAAAGGTACCCATAACCAAAACCCTATCATTGCACACTCAGATTTGTTTTTCTAATTTTTACTTGTAAGAAGCAATTTTACAGTGGACATTCTTGCAGCTAAAGCATTACCCGTTCATTAGCCAAAAATAAAAGAAGGTATTTCTTACCTATAATCAGATTTTCAGCTTTTGGATGCACAAATATCAAATAATTAAATGTTAAAAAAAATTTTTTAAGTCTGTCCCTCAAAGCAAAGGAAATAAAAACAAAAATAAACAAATGAGATCTAAATAAACTTTAAAACTTTTGCAAAGCTTAGGAAACCACCAGCAAAACTAAAAGACAACCAGTTGAATGGGAACAGATGCTTGTGAATGATATGACCAATATGGGGTTAATATCCAATATATGTAAACAGTTCATACAACTCAGCATCAAAAAAAAACTTGATTAAAAAACGGGCAAAAGAGGACATGCAGATGGCACATGAAAAGATGCTCAGCATCGCTAGTCATCAGGGAAATGCAAATCAGAATCACAATGAGATATCACCTCACACCTGTCAGAATGCCTATCATCAAAATGAACACAAATAACAACTGTTGACCAGGATTTGGAGACAAGGGAACTCTCGTACACTGTTGGTGGGGTTGTAAATTAGTGCAGCCGCTGTGGAGAACAGTATGGAGGCTCCTCAAAAAACTGAAAATAGTATGTTACCCACAGTAACATACATAATAATATCCGTTATTAAGTAACATAATAGTATCTGTTCCTGGGTATATATACAAAAAAACAAAGGCACTAATTCTAAAAGATACATGTACCCCAGTGTTCATAGCGGTATCATTTACTGCCAAGTTATGGAAGCAACCTAAGTGTGCATCAACAGATGAATGGATACAGAAGATGTACATATACCGTGGAATACTGCTCACCCGTAATTAAGACTGACATTTTTGCCATTTACAGCAACGTAGGTGGACTTGGAGGGCATTGTGCTAAGTGAAATAAGTCATACAGAGAAAGATAAATACTATATATCACTTACATGTGGAATATAAAAATTACAACAAGCTAGGGAATAAAACAAAAAAACGTAGACTCACAAATATGAAGGACAAACTAATGATTATCAGTGGTGGGGGTGAGGAGGGGAGAAGTATCAGGGTAGAAGATGAAAAAAAATCACATATGTGAAACTTTTGAAAATTGGAAAGTACTATAAATTTATGGAATCTTTCATTAATAAAGAGAGAAGAAAACCAATGTCTTCGGTGTTGTTCATTATTTTACTGAGAGATTACACATGTGCGGTGAAATGTGTACATCTCAAGTGTACTGCTTAATGATATTTTACACATGTGAACGTCTATTTGAATACCCACCAGACTGAGATATAGAACACATTCTTGGCATCTCAGAAAGCTCCTTTGTTCCCCTTCCCAGGCAAAGGCCTCAGTCTTCAGATGTAACCACTATTCTGGCTCTTCTCACCGTAGATTACTTTTGCCTGTTGATGAACTTCATGTAAGTGGAATCATACAGTGTGGGCTCACTCTGTTAGGTCTGGTTTCTTTTGTTTAGTATGCTTTTGAGAATAATCCGCATCGTTGCTTGTGTTGGTATATAGTACCTTTCTACTGAGGAGTAAAGGTATGCATGTATAGATAAGCACTGCTGTGTTTATCCCTTCTCTCACTGATGTGCATTTGGGTTGCTTCCAGTTTTTGATCATTTTGAATAAAGTTGCTTTGTACATTCCATGCTCAGTCTTTGATGTGAGCTCATTTCTCTTGGGTACACAGCTTGGAGTGGAATTGCTGGGTCATAGGAATGTTATGCTTAATTTTATCAGAAACTGCCAACAGTTTTCCAAGTGCTTGTAACACTTTGCACTCCACTTGGAGAGGTATAAATATTTTTGTTGTTCCAAATCATAGCCTTCACATGGTATTGCCAGTCTTATTTATGTATCAGCTCATTCATTAATGCATGCATGACAACATGGTGGGCATGTTGTGGGTTTCTTTTTTTTTTTTAATCTAAAAGAAGTGTATGTCTAAATGATCTTAAATAGTTGTTCTCATCATACTGGATTTGAGAAACTTAATTGTAGAAAACATAATGAAAGAAAATGTTAATATATTCTATACTTAATCTTACTTTTTAATAGGAAAAAGGCAAAAACAAAAACAAAAAACCTATACAGGCCAATTAAATAAATTCTTTTCCTCTATTTATTTAAAATAAGACTAGTAATTAAATTCTCAGTTTTGAGATTTGGCTTTAAAATATAAATGTTTTGCTCTAAGTTATAAATTTCAAGATTCAGTCTGTCCTCAGATAATACAGTTTATGCTGCCACAAGCAGAATTGCTCCTCCTTCTCCCAATTAAGCAGACATCCTGATCTTTATTGCCTTCAGCTCTGCTTTAGATGTTGCTGGTCATCGTTTATTTCTGATATTTAGTGAAAGCAAGGCAGTGGGGAGTCCTGCTTCCTTTAGAGAAGACATACAGTATATTTGCCTCATAGCCCAGGCTGATGCTTCAGGATTGGATGGTAAGATAGTTCATTTTTATGATTTTTATGGTAACATCGTTGAATCCTATCATTTTCAGAGTCTGATATGGACTTCATTTTTTTCCTCTTTTGATCCCATGGAGACAGGTCCAGAAATCTCTAAATAGCACACTGGAAAAATTAGGCGTGACTAAGCCACAGTAGCTCAAGGGAACAATTTTGCAAAAGTTTCTCTTGTCATTTGGCCCAGTCATTTGGTGCAGAGCTCTCCCAACAGGGGTCTGACTCTTGTAATCTGTACCAGATGCCAGGAGGAAAACCTGGAGCTGATTTTGGACTTCATGATAGATTATAAAATCAGCAAACTCAGAGTTTCTTTCTTGCTGTTGGCAAATTTTGTTTTGACTCTTCCTCAGCTCTCCTATAGCTCAGAGTTCTGTCGGAGTCTCTTCTACAGACCCTGGGGTGGTACCACACCCAGTAGGTGCTTTAATAAAGACATTTCTGTGACAGCATTATCCCACCAGGGTTGGAATGTAGCTCTCAAATATAACTGAGAAGAAGGAACTTGAGATGTGCTAAACTTAGGGCTTCAGGGAAATATGTCTTAATATAGATCCTAAAAAGATAGAAAAAGAAAAGTTTTATATTAGAAACAAAATTGAGCAGATGCACTAAGATTGTATGCATACATTTTAACCTTTCTTGAAGTTTGTAATTTACAGTCTGTAAAACATAGAGCTCTGATTTGTTGCTGTTCAGTTGCTCAGTCATGTCCGACTCTTTGTGACCCCATGAACTGCAGCACACCAGGCTTCCCTGTCCTTCAGTATCTCCCTGAGTTTACTCAGATTTATGTCCATTGAGTCAGTGATGCCATCCAACCATCTCATCCTCTGTTGCCCCCTTCTCCTCCTGCTTTCAATCCTTCCCAGCATCAGGGTCTTTTTCAGTGAATTGGCTCTTCGCGTCAGGTGGCCAAAGTAAAATGCTCTGTTTGCCTATTGGGTAATTTGCTGTATGGCAGGTTACTTAAATTCTCTGTACTTCTTTCTTTATGAGAGTTGGTTCTAATGATATCCAAGGACCTCTCAGGTCAGAGGTCAATAGGTGGCTGCGTAGTATGTGTTTAAGAGCATCACTCAGAATTCTTAGTTAGATGTGTGACATCTGAGTAAGTTACCCATTTTCTCAGTGCCTTTTGTAAGATAGTGATAATTATAACACCCCCTCTCACCAGTTTGTTACCATGATTCAGTGAGGCAGGAAAGCAATTCAGATTCCTCCTGGCACAGAGCAGTTTCTCTTAAGGGTTAATTAAGATATCTCTGTATTAGCTATGCTAATTTGAACTTTCAAAAATCATTTCCTAAAAATGTTTTTTTCTAAAATCATTTCCTAAGAAATATCTTTTGACATTCTTACTGGGATATGAAGGAAAACAAATCAGTATTGGCTTTTTATTTTATACAGTGCTTTAATTTAGTTGAAATAAATTTCCAAGTCAAAATATCCAAAGATATTTTGGAAAATACAAGTTAATAATAAGAAGAAAATAATTAAATGACTTACATGCTCACCACCCAGATATAATCATTTTTTTTAATTTCCAATCAAGCTTTTATTTTTTTCTATTCATAGGTTAATATCATTTATTTTCCAAGTTATAATCATTCTTTAAAAACCATTTTGATTCCTAATCTTTTCATTAATCACAGTCATAAGCATTTTCCTGTTATTACCTAGGATTAATTAAACAGCATCTCACTGGTTACATAATTATTTTGAATAGGTACTTCTTGTTATTTATCTTTTGCCAGATTGTTGTGCATCATGGTTGTTTATGATTTTTCAGCCCCATAAATAATGGTGCAGAAAATATCATGTTTAAGCTTAAGTTTACAGATTTTGTTATTTCTTTAGGCTAGGTTTCCAAGGGGAGGTGGGTGAGGGTGAAGTCTCTCAGTCATGTCCAACTCTTTGCAACCCCGTGGACTGTAGCCTACCAGGCTTCTCCATCCATGGGATTCTCCAGACAAGAATACTTGAATGGGTTACCATTTCCTTCTCCAGGGGATCTTCCAGACCCAGGGATCGAACCCTGGTCTCCCGCATTGGAGCCAGACGCTTTAACCTCTGAGCCACCAGGGAAGCCAAAAGGATATAAATATTTTGAAGAACTAGAGTTTGCCGAGTAACTTTCCAGAATTGTTGCTAATAGTAATATGTGATGTCTATTTCATCATATTCCACCAGCATTTGGTTATTATTTTTCTGATCAGTGACAATTTGTAGGCAACTTTTGTAGTACTGCTGTTTTTATTTGTGTTTCACTGTTCAGTGCCTAAACATTTGGTTATGGGTTTGCTTAGTAAAGGTATTTGCTTTTTTAGGAAGTATCTGTTTTATGTCCTTAATTAAGAATGTTGGTATTTTCCCCACTAATTTGTGTGGGTTCTTTTAAAGAAAAGAATGCAACTTATATATGAAATATTTGCCAAGAATATTTTCTCTTATATTTTTGCCTTGTGTTTTGGTTATTATCTTTCAAAACTATAAAAAATATATGACAGTGTAGACAGTTATCTTTTCTATTGTCATTTCTTCTGTAGTTTCTAAGCTTAGAAACTCTTCATTTTGTGGAGTTTAGGCAATTATTCTAGTTCTATGTCCTTCTGGTTTTTCTAAGAGTTTGGACGTGCATCTATCTATCTTTATCTAACACTTAATGCTGTTATAGAAACCTTAATGCTTTTAAAGAAAAAAAAAAAAAAAACACTTCTGATTATTTCCTTAGTTTTCTTTTTCAGATGAGCCATTGTTATAGCCTAAAACTTAAACCTAAATCCCTTGACATTTCGGTCCTTGGTTAGAAAAGCCTGTAGTTTCAGTAATATTCCCTGGTGGTGCAATTATACTAATGAGGATCACTGTCAAGGAGTATTTGTTAAATACTCCCTTGTTCAAGGCCGTGTTTAGTCACAGCAGACAGACTCCTTGCTCTAGAAGAGACTGTGGTCAGAGATGGAAACTTGTGATACTCAGTAAACTCTGAGAAAACCTCTGATGTGAGTGATCTAGCAAATGACTTACCTGCTCTGGCATCATTTTCCTCATCGGGGAAATGAGCAAGTTGAACTAAATGATTTCTAAGGAGCTCTGCAGCCTTGAGATTGCTGAGTTTGAGGTAAAGAGATGCACATGTACACAGACAGCTGTGTAAAGGTGAAGCGACCTCTGTCTATGTTGGTTCACCATCTGTTTTTCATTTTGCAGCATCCTAGGCTTTGCTCAGTCGTGTCCGACCCCCAGAGACCCCATGGACTGCAGCCTTTGTGGGCTGCCATCTATGGGGTCGCACAGAGTCAGACATGACTGAAGTGACTTAGCAGCAGCAGTAGCAGGCTTTGCTTGTTTATACTTGGAGAGATAGGGAGGTAAGGACTGATAAGAATAATGAGAAGGAATATTAAGTGTCAAACTGTCCAAAGGCATACCTGTGTGCTCAGTCCTATCCAACTCTTCACAAGCAACTCTGTAACCTGCCAACCTCCTCTGTCCATGGGATTCCCTAGGCAAGAATCCTGGAGCGGGTTGCCATTTCTTCATTCAGGGGAATCTTCCCAACCCAGAGATCGAACCTATGTCTCCTGTGTCTCCTGCACTGACAGGTGGATTCTTTACCACTGAGCCGCCTGGGAGGCTCTATTCCAAAGGCACGTTTCCTTTTACACAAACCTCCACATCGGTTAAGTGGTCCTGGAAAATTGGTTGCCAGGAAAGATGGCACTGATTATTCACACTTCTCTATCACCTCTTAAAAGGTTTCCTTGGTTTCTTAGCATCACAGGCAGTACACCTCCCCACTGTTTGTAAGAGTCCATGCTGTGCTGTGCTGTGCTGTGCTTAGTCACTCAGTCATGTCCGACTCTTTGCGACCCCATGGACTGTAGCCAGCCAGGCTCCTCTGGTCATGGGGATTCTCCAGGCAAGAATACTAGAGTGGATTGCCATGCCCTCCTCCAGGGAATCTTCCCAACCCAGGGATTGAACCCAGATCACCCGTGTTGCAGGTGATTCTTTACTGTCTAAGCTACTGAGGAAGCCCAAGAATACTGGAATGGGTAGCCTATCCCTTCTCCAGGGAATCTTCCCAACCCAGGAATCAACTTGGGGTCTTCTGCATTGCAGGTGGATTCTTTACCAGTTGAGCTACCAGGGAAGCCCATAAACGTCTGTGGTTCTTTATCAAAACCTTATTCCCAGATGTATTTTGAAATTGTACATAGTATATTAACTAAACATTATGATATCCCCAAATGGGCCTTGGAGGCAGCACCCCTAATGAAACATTAATATTTTGCAACAGGATTCATAAAGATTCACAGTCAATTGGATAAATAATGGCTATAGGTAACCCCACTTCATTCTGTGGCAGGTTTTCCATCAGTTTGTTTCCAAGGCTTTTTGGGTTTTGGAAAATGGACAAGGGATTATGGATCTGAGTTACCCTTTAATTCACCAGACCAGGCTCAGCTTCTCAAAGCTCAGATCCACTTGTGACCCCTCTGTAGAAGCTGTCCGTAGCAGTTCCTGGCAGAGACACTGGAACCCAGGCCCTATCCAGCATTATTGAAAGGCCTCCCATCCTGTCTCTCATCCGATAACCCTCTCCCCACAAGCCACTCACTTGGGCCCCAGCTGTGCTTATCTGCTCCAACAAATTCCAGACTTATACTCCTGGGGGCTCTGTTTAGCTGGTTCCCTCTTCCAGTGACATACTTGTGTTCTGCTGCTCCTTGTTTCCAGCCCAGCTCTTTTTCTGCTGTTCATCCTCATTGCCTCCCAAGCTTCCCTCCAGGAAGTCCTCCTGGATTTCCCTGTTTGGGATGACACTCTCTTTTGTTCAGACTCTGTACTTCTTGTCTTTATTATGGCATCTAGCAAAGACTGCCTGGCATTAGACTAGCTTATATATGTGTGTTCTTTACTCAATTATGAAGCCCTAGAATAGTGGTTCTTGAGCCTTATGTGCATGAAATGCTGCTTGTTATAATACAAATTCCTGGGTTCCTCTTCTCCTAGGAGATTCTTTTTCAGCAGGTGTAAGTGGGATCTAGGTAACTGAACATTAATAAGCCCCTTGGGGCTTTCCAGGTGGCTCAGACAGTAAAGAACCTACCTGCCCACAGTGCGGGAGACCCAGGTTTGACCCCTGGGTCAGGAAGATCCCCTGGAGAAGGGAATGGCTACCCACTCTGGGAGTCTTGCCTGGAGAATTCCATGGACAGAGGAGACTGGAAGGCTACAGTCCATGAGGTTGCAATGAGTCAGACACGACTGAATGACTAACGGACACACAAACCTCTAAACCACCAGTGAAGCCCTTCTAATACTTTAAATGGCTCTATTTCATCTCCTTGACTGTGAGGAGCTTGACAGCAGATTCTGTTCTTGAAATAAGAAGCTGCCCCAGGGGCTTCCCTGGTGGCTCAGTGGTAAAGAATCCTGCCAATGCAAGAGACAGGGGTTTTATCTCTGATCCAGGAAGATCCCACATGCCACGGAGCAACTAAACCCAGGAGCCATAACTACTGAGTCCATGTGCCCTAGAGCCCGTGCTCTGCAATGAGAAGCCATGACAGTGAGAAGCCCGTGCACCGCAACTGGAGAATAGCCCTCGATCACCAAAACCAGAGAAAAGCCTGTCAGCAACGAAGACCCAGCATAGCCAAAAATAAATAAGGGAAAAAAAGCAGCAGCTGCCCCAGGACTCTAGAATCAGAACCTGAAACCAAACCGTGCCCTTAACATCAGTCCACATACAAGTGCTGCCTTTGTTTTCCTTATCTCTTCTCCTTTATATAGCTCCATTAGAAATTAGACTTATATAGATGACAGTAATTAGGGAATAGTGTCTGGTAACAAGTATATAGGCAGCTCCTTGGTAGAGCAGAACTGGAGTCAGTCATGCCTTTAGGACCATCTAAGTGTGGGAAACAGCCATGGCCAATGCAAAACCAGGTAAAAAGTGCCAGCAGATTGGCAGGAAGTTAATCTGAGGATTCTGGATTTTGAACTTGAAGGGCTAAAGAATTCATCTATGACATCCTCTGCTCAAAACAGTCATTTCAGAAGTTCTCCTGCCCATTGATTTCTGATGTTGGAGACAGCCTACCAAAGATACGCAGACTCTTCTCTTTTGGTTTCTGATAAGAATGACGTTGATAAACATAAACCTTAATGTCACTGATGTTCAGTGAGTTCTGTAGTTCTGTGTGCTGGAACTGTGTTAATCACTTTCCATAAATTATCTCATTTAATCCTCAAGAAAGCCCTGAAAGAAAATATATTCTTTGCCTCATTTACTAGTGAGGACCCACATGCCCAGAGAGGTTAGGCAAGTGTGTCCATGGTAACACAGCTAATGAGAAGTGGGGCAGGAATGTCAGCCCACGTGAGCTGACTCCGGAGCCCACATTCTATCACTGCTCCAGCTGCCACTTTTAAAGTTCTCAGTGTCTTAACTTACTATTGTAGTTGGAACAGTGCCTTATCTCTTGTGCATTTGATAGAATTTTTATTTTTTCAATTCTATCTTTGTGTAGTGTGTGAATGAGTATAACTTCAATTCTGTGTGTATCTGGACTGCTATGAGACATCATCTGGCACATGGGCAGCTTGCCCAATATAAGGACACACCACTGGGAGTGCCTGGATGCTACTACAGCTCTTTAGAAAAGAGAAGGAAGGCTCCAAGAGCACTTTCCCTGAGCACAGATGCAGTGTGCCCAGGCTGTGATTTAAGTCAGAGAGAGAAAGAGCAACAGTCTATAGGAGATATAAGCCCATTACACTGAAATCACTTCTGATGACTCTTAATGGGACAGATAGAAAGGGATAAAGAGCATAATATGGGGGAATTTCCTGTGACTTCTTAAATTAGTTGCATGGCTGTAGTCAATCAAATGGCCATTTCAGAAGGAAAGAACCTGGACATTTTTATATTCTGTATCTTGCTCCTTTGCTGTTGATATTGGAAAATGCCACTATGTTGACCAACTATAAATTAGACTGATTTCAGTGAGGAAAGCATTTATTGGAGGCATTGAAGGTGCTTGACATATTGACAGTGGTTGGGATTGAGATGAAAATAGATATTGACTTGGCATTATTTACTTAGAATCTTATTTTAGAGGTCAGAACTAATACCTGAGAGGCAGAGAAAAATCTCCAGACAGGCTCAAGGCAAATATCATAAAGCTACTGGCATATGAGATAGAAGGAGCTAGAGAAAATTTCATGAGCATCAGTTTGAAAAAAAAAGAGTAGCTTTAGAAAGGGGAGCTTTTAAAGTTTCAAGGAAGTTTCGCTAGCAGGAAGCTATATTCTCCTTCTGCTTGGTAGCTGCCACTCTGTAGCACAAGCAAAGGTTCCTTAGGCTGGAGGAGGGGGCCCCTACCCCACTGGCCTATAGGGAAGTTATTCATACTTGAGCAGAGTTGTCAGATATGAGAAAACAAATACCCCATAAAGCGTACACATGTGGGCAAAGCCAACTCTCAGACTATGGATATAGTCCAAAGAAAATGCCACATGCTCTGGGAATTTGGTGACGTGGGATCTGTTTAGAGCTCTTCTAACCAACATTAACTTCCTGTTCCTAGGAGACAGGCCTGCCCTGGTTCTTCTCCTGCAGTTAACTAGACTGTCTCTGGTCCTCTGCCCACTCTACCCTGCCAGACTGCCAATTAAATATTTCCACCTGACCTGAATCCAGGCACCACACAGCACCTCCTGGCTTCCCTTCCGTGAATGACTATATCACCCTCTCTCTCTTTCTCTAAGCTAGAAACCTTAGAATTGAACTTGGTCTTCTAGTTTTCCTTTTCACCTTTTACATTTAAGCCAGTTACCAAATCCTCATCATTTTTGCTTTGTTTCTTCCAGACCTATGTCTTCTCTCTTGTAAAACACCAAGATGCTTTCCAAATTGATTTTTGTCTTTCTGTCCCTTTCCATTCAGGAAGTCCTCACCTCTGCCAGGAAGGTTTTACTTCTCAAATGCAAATTTAATCATAATAGTCCTGCTTAATTTCTGAAATAAAGATGAAATTCTCCAACATGACTTAATCAGGTCCATACTGCTTTTACCATAGAGATATAGATCATTTTCTTTTTCTCTGGTTTGGTGCTGCATACATATTTTTATTATCCTTGACTGCGATTTTTATTCTTATTTATATTTTACCATTGTATTGTCTTTTTGTGTAAGATGTCATTTGTCCAAAAGACAAATGGTAAGGTCTTTTGTAAGATTTTATATTTTGTGGTCTTTTTGTAAGATGTCATTTACCGCAAAAGAGAAATGAATGGATTGAAGTGCAAGCCCAGATTTTACTGTAAAGCTTGCTGTTCCTTAACTGAGATTTATGTTTTTATATTGAATGTCATTAGGGAGGTCTACTCTCTCACTTTGGAATTTCTGGTAAATATTAGTGGGGGAGGGCATATACTTCATTCCCATTTGAACCCAGGGGAATGAAGTATGGGATTAGTGAGTATCCCTGCCAGCCCCAATTGCTGTTTGTTAGGATTCTCTGTTGGTGATTACTCACAAGAGTTTAGTTGTAACTGGAGATTACACACCCGTCTTAAATACCCCTCATTTTGCACACATATGGTTTTGTCATTGTTGTTATATATACTATTCTTTCTGACACTCTAAGTGTTTGAGGATCTCTCTAAGTGTCAGAGGATCTCTGACACCTGGCAAGTTAGAACATGGACTCAAGCTAAATGGCTTTGTTATCATCATAGGTCTGCCATGTCCTATCTGTGTGATCTTGGATACATTCCTTAATTTCTGTGTACCTTTATTACTCCATCTGTAAAGTGAATTTAGGCTTCCCTGGCGGTTCAGCAGTAAAGAATCCACTTGCGGTGCAGGAGACCCAGGAGATGTGGGTTTGATCTCTGGGTCAGGAATATCCCCTAGGGGAAGGAATGGCAATCCACTCCAGTATTCTTGCCTGGAGAATCCCATGGACAGAGGAGCCTGGTGGGCTACAGTCCATGGGGTCGCAAAGAGTCAGTCACGACGGAGCACACACATGCCCCCATGCCATGCCAAAGTGGATTTAAGAATGGTTAAGTTCTTCAAACTTAGGGTTACCAAAGGGAAAGGAGAGGTGGATAAATTAGGAGCATGGAATTAACATACACACCTTACTATATATAAAATAACTAACAAGGACCTACTGTATAGCACAGAAAACTATACTCAATATCTTGAAATAACTTATAATGGAAAAGCTCCAATACTTTGGCCACCTGATGGGATGAGCCGACACATTGGAAAAGATTCTGATGTGGGAAAGATTGAGAGAAGGAGAGAAGGGGATGACAGAGGATGAGATGGTTGGATGGCATCACCGACTCAATGGACGTGAGTTTGAGCAAGCTGTGGGAGATTGTGAAGGACAGGGAAGCCTGGCATGCCACAGTCCATGGGGTCGCAAAGAGTCGGACACAACTGAACAACAACAGTGACAAATAATGGAAAAGAATCTGAAAAAATATATATGTATATGTATGTGTGTGTGTGTATATATATATACGTAGTTAGAGCTGTATTGTATCATGTGCAAGGTCAGGTTCTCTTTCTTCTCCATTAACATTTCTACCATTGGATCATAATTAACCATCGGGACAGCCAACATCTCTGTCAACACCTGAGCCGGTAGGCTGCCCTACACCATCACCTGGAGGCTGAGATCCTAGCGCACCTTGCTGCTGAGAGTGCCGTTTCTGGGCCCTGCTTCTTATTGCACATCTCCCCAAAGAGCTCTTCAGAGCAATGGGATGTGAAAAATGAGGCTCATCGTGCTCCCTTTCCAGGACTGTGGGAGTTCTATTTGCAGTAATTGATAGTTGAGAATGTACAGGGTCCACTCAGCTCCCTCCTGCTTCCCTCCAAGCCCCTGCTCAGTGGTACCTTGGCAGCAAGCCTCACGTCTATTATCCTCCCTGGTGGCTTCTGAGGCTCAGCAGCTTTTGGGGCCGTGGGCCAGATGGAGCCATGTGGGAGCCGCAGAGCCACTCAGGGCTGTCAGGATGACACCTGAGCCCAAGTGCAGGGACAGACACCTGCTCTGACAGTCTGCTCCAAATGCTCACAGAGGCTGAGGTGGCCCTGGAATGGGCCCTGTCCTTTGCTTGGCTCTTCTGGAAAGAGGGACTGTCTCTGGTGTGGTGTGGCTGGCCCAGAATCAGGATCGCCTTCTGAGGATGCAGCCCCACGTTTTCTTTCTTTCTCTGATTTTCCCATTAGAGGATAGGAGCATCTGGCCCATTTCCCAAGTCCTCTGGCAACCTCTGAAATTTCTAAAGCAAAGTAAACAGACAGATACACAAATACAGAATACAAAGTTGATTTAATTTAAAAATAAATCCTAAACTCAGGATTTCTACATAGAACTTTTCTTTCTTTTCCCTTGCTCCTGTCCTCCCTTCTTCCCTCCCTCCCTCTCTTCTTGTTTTCCTTCCCTTTCTCTCTGTCCACTTACCTCTTTCTTTCTTTTTTATTTACTCTTTTATGCACAAAGTGTTCATTGACTGCCTGCATTGCATTCAGATTAGATCAGATCAGATCAGTCACTCAGTCGTGTCCAACTCTTTGCGACCCCATGAATCGCAGCACGCCAGGCCTCCCTGTCCATCACCAACTCCCGGAGTTCACTCAGACTCACGTCCATCGAGTCAGTGATGCCATCCAGCCATCTCATCCTCTGTCATCCCCTTCTCCTCCTGCCCCCCAATCCCTCCCAGCATCAGAGTCTTTTCCAATGAGTCAACTCTTCACATAAGGTGGCCAAAGTACTCGAGTTTCAGCTTCAGCATCATTCCTTCCAAAGAAATCTCAGGGCTGATCTCCTTCAGAATGGACTGGTTGGATCTCCTTGCAGTCCAAGGGACTCTCAAGAGTCTTCTCCAACACCACAGTTCAAAAGCATCAATTCTTCAGCGCTCAGCCTTCTTCACAGTCCAACTCTCACATCCATACATGACCACTGGAAAAACCATAGCCTTGACTAGACGAACCTTTGTTGGCAAAGTAATGTCTCTGCTTTTGAATATGCTATCTAGGTTGGTCATAACTTTCCTTCCAAGGAGTAATCATCTTTTAATTTCATGGCTGCAGTCACCGTCTGCAGTGATTTTGGAGCCCAGAAAAATAAAGTCTGACAGTGTTTCCACTGTTTCCCCATCTATTTCCCATGAAGTGGTGGGACCGGATGCCATGATCTTCGTTTTCTGAATGTTGAGCTTTAAGCCAACTTTTTCACTCTCCACTCTCACTTTCATCAAGAGACTCTTTAGTTCTTCTTCACTTTCTGCCATAAGGGTGGTGTCATCTGCATATCTGAGGTTATTGATATTTCTCCCAGCAATCTTGATTCCAGCTTGTGTTTCTTCCAATCCAGCATTTCTCATGATGTACTCTGCATATAAGTTAAATAAACAGGGTGACAATATACAGCCTTGATGTACTCCTTTTCCTATTTGGAACCAGTCTGTTGTTCCATGTCCAGTTCTAACTGTTGCATCCTGACCTGCATACAGATTTCTCAAGAGGCAGGTCAGGTGGTCTGGTATTCCCATCTCTTTCAGAATTTTCCACAGTTTATTGTGATCCACACAGTCAAAGGCTTTGGCATAGTCAATAAAGCAGAAATAGATGTTTTTCTGGAACTCTCTTGCTTTTTCCATGATCCAGCAGATATTGGTAATTTGATCTCTGGTTCCTCTGCCTTTTCTAAAACCAGCTTGAACATCAGGAAGTTCACAGTTCACATATTGCTGAAGCCTGGCTTGGAGAATTTTAAGCATTACTTCACTAGCATGTGAGATGAGTACAATTGTGCTGTAGTTTGAGCATTCTTTGGCATTGCCTTTCTTTGGGATTGGAATGAAAACTGACCTTTTCCAGTCCTGTGGCCACTGCTGAGTTTTCCAAATTTGCTGGCATATTGAGTGCAGCACTTTCACAGCATCATCTTTCAGGATTTGGAATAGCTCAACTGGAATTCCATCACCTCCACTAGCTTTGTTCATAGTGATGCTTTCTAAGGCCCACTTGACTTCACATTCCAGGATGTCTGGCTCTAGCTGAGTGATCACACCATCGTGATTATCTGGGTCATGAAGATCTTTTTTGTACAGTTCTTCTGTGTATTCTTGCCATCTCTTCTTAATATCTTCTTCTTCTGTTAGGTCCATACCATTTCTGTCCTTTATCGAGCCCATCTTTGCATGAAATGTTCCTTTGGTATCTCTGATTTTCTTGAAGAGATCCGTAGTCTTTCCCATTCTGTTGTTTTCCTCTCTTTCTTTGCATTGATCGCTGAAGAAGGCTTTCTTATCTCTTCTTGCTATTCTTTGGAACTCTGCATTCAGATGTTTATATCTTTCCTTTTCTCCTTTGCTTTTCGCTTCTCTTCTTTTCACAGCTATTTGTAAGGCCTCCCCAGACAGCCATTTTGCTTTTTTGCATTTCTTTTCCATGGGGATGGTCTTGATCCCTGTCTCCTGTACAATGTCACGAACCTCATTCCATAGCTCATCAGGCACTCTATCTATCAGATCTAGGCCCTTAAATCTATTTCTCACTTCCACTGTATAATCATAAGGGATTTGATTTAGGTCATACCTGAATGGTCTAGTGGATTCCCCTACTTTCTTCAATTTAAGTCTGAATTTGGCAATAAGGATTTCATGATCTGAGCCACAGTCAGCTCCTGGTCTTGTTTTTGCTGACTGTATAGAGCTTCTCCATCTTTGGCTGCAAAGAATATAATCAGTCTGATTTCGGTGTTGACCATCTGGTGATGTCCATGTGTAGAGTCTTCTCTTGTGTTGTTGGAAGAGGGTGTTATGACCAGTGCATTTTCTTTGCAAAACTCTATCAGTCTTTGCCCTGCTTCATTCCGTATTCCAAGGCCAAATTTTCCTGTTACTCCAGGTGTTTCTTGACTTCCTACTTTTGCATTCCAGTCCCCTATAAGGAAAAGGACATCTTTTTTGGGTGTTAGTTCTAAAAGGTCTTGTAGGTCTTCATAGAACCATTCAACTTCAGCTTCTTCAGCATTACTGGTTGGGGGCATAAACTTGGATTACTGTGATATTGAATGGTTTGCCTTGGAAATGAACAGAGATCATTCTGTCTTTTTTGAAATTGCATCCAAGTACTGCATTTCAGACTCTTGTTGACCATGATGGCTAGTCCATTTCTTCTGAGGGATTCCTGCCCGCAGTAGTAGATATAATGGTCATCTGAGGTAAATTCACCCATTCCAGTCCATTTCAGTTCGCTGATTCCTAGAATGTCGACATTCACTCTTGACATCTCTTGTTTGACCACTTCCAATTTGCCTTGATTCATGGACCTGACATTCCAGGTTCCTATGCAATATTGCTCTTTACAGCATTGGACCTTGCTTCTATCACCAGTCACATCCACAGCTGGGTATTGTTTTTGCTTTGGCTCCATCCCTTCATTCTTTCTGGAGTTATTTCTCCACTGATCTCCAGTAGCATATTGGGCACCTACTGACCTGGGGAGTTTCTCTTTCAGTATCCTATCATTTTGCCTTTTCATACTGTTCATGGGGTTCTCAAGGCAAGAATACTGAAGTGATTTGCCATCCCCTTCTCCAGTGGACCACACTCTGTCAGATCTCTCCACCATGACCCACCCATCTTGGGTTGCCCCACAGGCATGGCTTAGTTTCACTGAGTTAGACAAGGCTGTGGTCCTAGTGTGATTAGATTGACTAGTTTTCTGTGAGTATGGTTTCAGTGTGTCTGCCCTCTGATGCCCTCTTGCAACACCTACTGTCTTTCTTGGGTTCTCTTACCTTGGGTGTGGGGTATCTCTTCACGGCTGCTCCAGCAAAGCACAGCCAATGCTCCTTACCTTGGACGAGGGGTATCTCCTCACCACCGCCCTTCCTGACCTTCAACATGGGATAGCTCCTCTATGTCCTCCTGTGCCCGCGCAGCCACGGTGTGGGGCTGGTCCTCCCGGCCACCGCCCCTGGCCTCGGGCGTGGGGTTGGTCCTCACGGCCGCCGCCCCTGGCCTTGGACGCTGGGTATCTCCTCTCGGCCGCCCCCCCGACCTTGGACGTGGGGTAGCTCCTCTCGGCCGTTCCTGTGCCATCGCAGTCTGGCACTCTCGGCCACTGCCCTATTAGACACTGTAAACCCTTAGATGAGCAAAAAATACTGTGCTATAGTTGTAAAGACCTAATGTGCAAAGGGTGTGGGGAGGAACACAGTCAAATAATCTCAGAAATATGTAATTATACACTGAGAGTAGGTACCCAGAAAAGTACTGAGAACCGTGGGCATTTATAAAGGGGGTCTGGTCTGATTTGGGAGTTGTGCAAAGGCTATCCAGAGACTATGACTTTTCAGCTGTCTCAGAAGGATGACTCAGAGTTAATAGAAAAGGAAGGGGCAGGAAGGCCATTCCAGGAAGAGGAAAATTCATGCTTAAAGGTCATGAGATGAAAGAAACTGTGTATGTTCAAGACATTAGAATTTTATGAGCCAGATATCAAAAGAAAAGAAATAGTTTTTCACTAGATTTATCTTTTAATTTGGCACGGAGATTTTAGTCCTTCTGTTAGAAGGACTCCATGACTGGTGAAGGCCATCTTTTATCCTGACTTATTTTTAGGCCTTATTTGGAGCCCCAATTAATACATTGCACAAAGGTATCGTATCTGTGCATAGAAGTTATTATAAGCCTTTTCTTAGGAAATTCCTTAAGAACAAGGATATAACTGAGAGAGGAAAGTGAGATATAAGGAACAGATTCAACACAGGAGAGAAGTAAAGGGAAGTCCCAAAATGATAGTGAGTATAATGGCTGGGCTAACGATAGCCCAGTCTTTGCAGCACACTAAGCACAAACAACTTGTCCACCTGCAAATGTTGTAAATCTGCCCTGATTCTCGCTTGCTAGCTTGCTGCTGCTGTTGCTAAGTCGCTTCAGTCGTGTCTGACTCTGTACGACCCGATAGACGGCAGCCCACCAGGCTCCCTTGTCCCTGGGATTCTCCAGGCAAGAACACTGGAGGGGGTTGCCATTTCCTTCTCCAATGCATGAAAGTTGAAAGTGAAGTTGCTCAGTCGTGTCTGACTCTTAGCAACCCCATGGACTGCAGCCTACCAGGCTCCTCTGCCCATGGGATTCTCCCTTAGCTAGGTATAAAATTCCAAATTGGAATGAATTTCCTTTGAAATTTTTGAAAACGTAGCTCCATTGCATCCTAGCTTCCAGTTTGGCTGTTGAGAAGTCCAAAAGTTTTCAAATTATTGGTCTTTTCTATATGATGGCTATATTCTTTTCTTTTCTTTTTTTTCCTGAAAGCTTGTACAACCTTCTTTTGATCCCCAGTGTTATGAAATTTCACAATAATGTGTCTCAATGTGGTTTCTTTTCATCTATTGTACTTGGACTCAGTGGCCTCCTTTAGTATTGAAATTCATTTCTTTCAAATTTTCTTCAATCACTTTGAACATGATCCCCTTCCCCCCTCCTTCTCTCCCTCTCCCTTGCCTCTTTTTCTGTCTGAAACTTTGTTATTCATATGTAGAGAACACTATGATAGAGAGATGTAATGAATTACCTTACATCCATTCTAACTTACTTTTAGTTTACCTCTGGGTACTTCAGAGGCTGGAAAACTAAATAATATATATGTTTCAGACTCTCTTGCAGCTAGTATTCTGAATATGATTTAGAGTCAACTGTACATCTTCCTGTTCTATTAGCAAACATGGTCATGAAGGCTTTTTACCTTGGGACAGCATTAGTGGATATCATAGTGTTTGATTATTAGCTTTGTGAGGGTAAAGAAGCAGGCTGCTTGCCATTCATTTTGCTTGAATGGCAAATCCATTCATTATGGATTGTGGCAAGCACATCCTGACTTTGGAGCCAAAAGCAATAGTTGTGCCTCTCTGATTTTGGCAACAATAACATACTTCTGGATTTGGCAACTCTACATGCAATTTGCCACTTAGGAAGGGAGTCTCCTGATGTTACAAGTGGTGGCAGCTCCCTTTGTGACTTGGTTCTTTAGTGCAGTTTGGGAGTTGTACAGAAAACTCAACCCCAAATCTGTTTCTTTAGCCCTTCCAGTGATGATGTCATTTAATATGTTATAAGAAATAGTTTTGCTAAAAACTAACAAGAAGGGATTTTATTATCTACAAAGGACCCTTTGCAGTATGACACTCCTCTAATTTCTTTTTACTTTTTTTTTTTTTTTTTTTGCTGGCTTCCAGCTCTGTTTTAGTGGGAGATTTCCTTAACCTTAGCTTCTAACCCTACAATTGAGTAATTGAGTTTTTAATTCATGTAAACATATGCATATAATATCTAAGTACGTTTTTCTTCTCTGAATGCTCCTATCTTACAGTGTCCTCTTCTTGTTTTTCCCAGTAGATTACTGAGGGTATTTATAGATTTTTTTTCTTTTAAGTTTTCTTCTTTCAGCATAGTCCTTGTTTTTTCCAAGCTGCTATTGTCTGTCTGTTTGGGTCTATAACTTTGATACTAAAGACTTGGCTCAGTGATTCTTAACTATCTGTGCCTTGAAAGCCATTTAGAAGCCCTGAACATGTTGTTGGATGCTGTTACCTCTGGACTTCCTTGTAAAGTGGTCCGTCTCTGCTCTTTCCTCAGGGGAACCCCTGATGTTGGCATCTTTATAGTTTGCTTCTTATCCAGATTAGATTCCCAAGAAAAATATTTCTAATAGTCTTCTGGTTGGGCTGGCTACCAGGATCCTGGATGCTGAATATAAAAACTGTAATGGAAGTCTAAGCATTACTATGTAAATATTCTCTAGTAAGAAAAAAGCAACAGTAGCTATGTTTAGTACATTGTCTCACCCTAAACTGTGTCCAGTACAGAGAAGCTTGGGAAAGTCAGGCACATATCTATAAGAGCAGAGAAGGGGATGGGCCATCTGAATGCTTCTAGAATAGTCTTTCAGTCATTCCTTCTCATATGTTTAGCTCCATCTTTACTCTTACTTTCAAATGTACCTGATGCCTTAAAATTCTCATCTTTGGGAGGGGAGGTTGTCTATCATAAATTGGTCTTTTTTTTAATTTAGTTTCTAGCTTTTCCCCACTGCCACTTTAAGTTTCAGCTTTCTTGGTGTAACTAACCATTTGTAACTTGCAAAGTTCTGATGTATATTCTCTCCCATTTTCTGTTTCTTTGTGGGTTTATGTGTTTCAAACAAAACTCCACTACTGTCATTTTAGGCAGATTAAAGAAAGACTGTTTGTACAGGTGGATGTGCAGAACCATGATCTGGACCTGCGAGGCAGTTAACTTTTCTGTGACTCACGAGGAATAGAGGATATTGATTTGTTGTCCATATCTTCATTCAGTTAGTTATTAAGCATAATTGTATACTGTGTATTTTTTAACTGTGTATTATTAGATTTGAGTGTGTGTGTATGTGTCTAAGCTTAGAATGGAGAATAGCTGAGAGAGAGAAGTTCTGTGTGCCCTAAAACATACACCAATTTCTTTCCTTCACTGCTGGTAGGACTTGCTTCAAGCTATACTACTACCAAAGATTCATTCTTCACAATGACTTGAATGTAATCAACGGAAAGCATCTTCAGGCCACATCTCTGCCTTAAACCCTTAGGGTAGGAAAAGGATTGGCGTTTTGGTTTCCTTTTATTATGTTTTATGTGATGGGAATTTGTATTTGCCATCCAGACAGCATGCATATTTGGCATTTACTGCTGGGAAATTGTGGCAAATCAGAAATGATTTGCTTGAGTTCAGCGAAACCTTTCACATCAGCAGATTCTCAGTGTTATTCCTTCCTGGTGCCTACAGCAAAGATTTAATAAACCCTATTTGCAAAACAAAAAGAGAAAAGGGGGAATGGCTCAATGGAAAGCCCATTAATGTTTTAGACCATTGACTGTTGAATCCAAATATAGATTTTAGGAAGGAGGGCTGAAAGCAGGTGAGGAGAGTGCATTTCCTCTAAAACATAAACCTATTTATTTCTTACTAAGAGGAAAGAGATTGAAGTTGAACTGTGGAAGGGAGATATTGACAGCAGCAAGTGTTCTAATAGTCATGGTGTGTGTTTGAAATTTCTTGGTTCCTAGTAATAGTAGATTAGTTTCGCTGATTTTGAGGAAAAAAATTAGAATAGACACATGACTTCCCTTTTAACAAAAGGTACACTTAAAAAAATCTGTTAGGAAACAAAGCACCAAAGGGAAGATAAGGGGTATATTGAGCACAATAATTTAGTGGAGTTTTCACTGAGGCTCTACTGTCAAGCACTCCTAAGTTTGTGGAAGTAGAATCTCATTTCAGCCAAAATGTGTTCTTTCATACTTTGAGCCCTGGCATCACTTAGGGCATGGAAGATATTAGATGAACTAGAATCTATCCTTCATATTAATTGTGTAGAAACGTGGTGTAAGGGGTTTCCTATTTTCACTGAATGTGTTTGGCTGTCTCTTCGGGGAAGATTTAGGGAATAGAGGGATAGCTTAACAGCTATTTGGATAAAAGAAATAGCAATTATTTTTTACTAAGAGTTGGAAAACCTGTATTTTAATCCAAATTTATCTCTGAACTAGTTGCTTGACCTGAAGCAAGTCTTTCAGTTTTTTTCTTGGTAGTCTGTTTTTTTTTTCAATTCTGAGTTAGCATGTGGTACAAGAATAAAAGCAGAGACATTACTTTGCCAACAAAGGTTCGTCTAGTCAAGGCTATGGTTTTTCCTGTGGTCATGTATGGATGTGAGAGTTGGACTGTGAAAAAAGCTGAGCACCGAAGAATTGATGCTTTTGGACTGTGGTGTTGGAGAAGACTCTTGAGGGTCCCTTGGACTGCAAGGAGATCCAACCAGTCCATTCTGAAGGAGATCAGGCCTGAGATTTCTTTGGAAGGAATGATGCTAAAGCTGAAAGTCCAGTACTTTGGCCACCTCATGCGAAGAGTTGACTCATTGGAAAAGACTCTGATGCTGGGAGGGATTGGGGGCAGGAGGAGAAGGGGACGACAGAGGATGAGATGGCTGGATGGCATCACTGACTCGATGGACGTGAGTCTGAGTGAACTCCGGGAGTTGGTGATGGACAGAGAGGCCTGGCGTGCTGCGATTCATGGGGTCGCAAAGAGTCGGACACAACTGAACGACTGAACTGAACTGAACTGAACAAGAATAAAATGAAACAGAATCTGGTGGTGTTACTTGGGGTGTCAAATAAAAGTTCATGAGGTGTTGGACAAAGCATAATTATTTAAAGATTAAAGCTAAATAACAAAGCATAATAGTGAACTGAATTGTTGGCATTCCATAGGGCAAGTAATACCACGAACGTTCCAGAATAAAATAATGAGAATGTCTGATATGAACTGTGGATTCATTCTAGATATCAGAGATTTCCCAGAAATGATTTTTATAATAACAAAGGTTTATTGAGTGTTTAATACATATCAGGCCCTGTATTTCAGGCCATTAAATACATTAGCTTACTTATGAGCTTCATAACAACTCAGATTTATAGTCAACTATTATCATTCCTATTTTGTCGGTTAAGTATCTCAACTAAAATCATACAGATAAGAAGGGGCAGGTTGGGGACTTAGAACTAGATTCCGAAGCAAAATGTTCTTAACCACTGTGCTATGTCAAAATCTGGCAGCAATCGAAGATTTTGTAGAGAATAAAATATCAAAAACAGCTAACACGGGCTTCTTTTCTCTCTTTTCTGAACTCTAAGCTATTGGAGCTAGCAGAGGGCACACGTAGTTGTTCAGTCGTGTCTGACTCTTTGGGACCCTGTGGACTGCAGCCCACCAGGCTCCTCTGTCCACGGGATTCTCCAGGCATGAATACTGGAGTGGGTTGCCATTTCCTTCTCCATTGGAGCTGGTAGAATATTCAGCAAATTATATACAAAAAGCATTTGTCAGACTGTCCTACCCTGTAGGAAATTCTCATCTGGTTATGGAGATCAGATGTTAGAGCAATATGAGTAAATAGTGTGTGATCATAGATGAAGAGGCTAGGCACACTTACCCTAAAAAAGAGCAAATTCATGAAGATTAATTTCACATATCTAAGGATAGTAATTGAAAGTCAAGCGAGATTTATTTTCTGGGACTCCAGAGCCATGTTTTGTCTATTTCTATACAAGAGATAGTGAATGTCCCTTCACTCAATGAGTTCAAGCGACATAGATATCCTGGAGGGAGTTCACACAGCCAGGGCTCTTCAGGGTCCTCTTCAACCTGAAAGTATTTAGAAGTCAAAGATATTTTGAAAAGATCAGTCTGGACTGAATGGACTGAAGAGGGAAGATTTCAGGGAGAAGGCAAACCTTGAGCTATGAGAATTAAGTGTCCTTCATGTGTGGGTTAATAGGTCAAGCTGCTTTTACAAGTCTAGAAACCAGAAGTTTCTTGAGAAGAAACAAGTTGAGAGCTGTCCTAGGGTTCACGTCTTGGGAAGATCGTCTGTTCTCTGGCCCTTTCTTGCATCCCCACTGTGAAGGTAGAAAACTTGTGGTGCTAGTCTTAAGGCCTGTCCGTTCCAGGCATTCACAGGGTTCCCAGGTGCCTCTCCTTTAGCAAGCCTGCCCAGCCTAGCCGTCTGCCTTGCGCCCTTTAGATGTGCCAGATTTTGAGTGTAGAAAACCAGCTCTTTGCTCTGAATACTTACTTTGGAGGCACAGAGACTCACCAGAGAAAAGACAAGCCTTTTTTCAGCAGCACCCAGAAGAGATGGCAAACAGCTCAGAAAACCTCTCCATTCAAAGACATCGGTTGTAGTTTTTTTAAAAAGCAATACTTCGCATCAAAGTCAAGAACAGAAATAGCACAGAAACTTGTGGTCCTCCAGATTTCCAGGGATACCACACAAAGTTTTATTTTACCTTGAAGAAGCTGGTTAAAGCCTTGAGACTTTTTCCTTCCAAATAGGTACACTGTTTCTGCTTTTGATTTACCATGGCAGGGCACTGATGGAGAAGGCAATGAGTCAGTCTTAGAAAACCTGGGGAGGGAGGTTTGTAACTTGTATTACCAACAGAACGGTGGAAGACATACTTCCTTATGTTTTTTTCCCTGCGAACTTTTGAAGATATTTGTTTTGCATGTAATTTTTGACACAAAGGCAAAACCCTACATCAAGGTATACAGTGTGGAGACTTAACATTCAGTATCTCATTTTTAAGTGTACTTTTCATGGGGTAAAACTATGAACATGGAGAGTTTCAAGATAGTATTAAAAATAAATATATAGATCTGCATGCTTATTGAATATATACATCTTTTTGGAAAGTTGTCATTGACAATTGATTTCCCAGGAGAAGTCCCTCCGATGCCAATGCATTCTGTGTGGCTTTTGGGGAAAAGACATAGAGATTCAGTGTTTGAAATGGTGTGTCAGCAAGTATTCCTCATCCCTCATCCACTCCTGGATCAAGCGGGCAAGGCATTGTTGCTGTTGGTGGTGGTGTTTTTGCCTTTGGCAAGGGGAGCTATCTGAGAATCACCGTCCTTTGGGAAGTGAGTCAAAATTGGATTCATTCAGTATGTCACTGAAATTTAGAATGAAGATTTGTTGATTCAGAAATGGAGATACAGGTGCCTTCTGTTCCTGAATTTCCATTATGAGTGGAATATGGAAATTAGAAGCTGCACCCATTCCTTCAGATCATTTTAGCCAAAATTTTAAAAAATTATATTTGAAGATGTAAATATGTTTTGACAGGAGAAAATGGGTCTGGGATTTTTCTAGTATACCTTTAATGGAATATATGAATCTGCAGCCTGCCTCACTCCACAGAACATAGGTACTGAGATCCATTGAATCTCAGTGGCTTACTGAAGCCTTTTTTTCTTCTGTATAAAAAATGGCCTTTTCTCAAAGACAGCACAACATTACATGCTAAAAAGTGATTTTGACTCTATCTTAAACAGGAAGACAGCCTTTAATAAAACAAGGTTTGTGTTTTTTAGTTGTTTTCCCTCCTTTCAAGCATCGCTTGTTATTTAGTTCTATGCTTTGCCAATTATTTAAGAGCTTGTGTTGTGGGAAGTTCCAATTCAAAATATTCTTCCTAAGGAGGATGGTCTGACATTTCTATTCACTTTTGCAGAAGAGTCCCAGGGCTGTGTAGACACTGTGTTGTAATTGTTGTTCAGTCGCTAAGTCATGTCCGACTCTTTGCCACTCCATGGACTGCAGCATGCCAGGCTTCCCTGTCCTCCACTATATCCTGGAGTTTGCTCAAGTTCATGTCCATTGAGTAGGTGATGCCATCAAATCTCATCCTCTGTTGCTCCCTTCTCCTCTGGCCCTCAGTCTTTTCCAGCATCATGGTTTTTTCCAATGAGTCCACTCTTTGCATCAGGTGACCAAAGTATTTGAGCTTCAGCTTCAGCATCAGTCCTTTCAGTGAATATTCAGGGTTGGTTTCCTTTAGGATTGACTGGTTTGGTCTCCCATAGTAGACAGTATGGGAGAACAATTATGGTCAAGGAGTCAGCTCCCCAAACCAGACAGCACAATGGAGACTCGTGGACCAATTCCAGGCCAGTAATGGCAGTGGGTCATTTTTCTGTAATAAACAGAACTTGTTCTGGAAGACTTTTTAAATGTCTAATAGCAGCCTTTAAAAGTACTTAACTCACCTTGGAGACTTCCGGGGGAGGTGGGGGAGGGCGTAAGGAGTTCCTGTATCTCATTAATTTGCTTAAAGCAGACACCTTAGCAGTTACAGGTATTTGAGGTTTCATCACTTATGATCACTATCTTCATGGTACCTGACATCACTTTTGGGATATCATTGATAGATCCTGAAAGAGAAAAAGACATTAGGTTAAAACTAGGGAAATCTGAATGAAGTGTGGACTTAACCCAATAATACATCAATATAGACTCATTAGTTTTGACAAATGGATCCCCTAATGTAAGCTGTTAGCAACAGGGAAAACTGGGTGTGAGGTACAAAGGAACTATTTGTATTATCATCACAACTTTTGTGTAAATTTAAACCTATTCTAAATTTAAAAGTTTATTAAAAAGTAATAGATGCTTGTAGAAAATTTGAAACGTACAGGGAAATTTAAAAATATTGACTTGCAGTTCTAAGACCCCAGAGGAACACTGTATTTTTGTATACTTTCATATAGAGTTAAATATGTATGCTTTGATAAGCTGCTGCTGCTGCTGCTAAGTCGCTTCAGTCGTGTCCGACTCTTTGTGACCCCATGGACTGCAGCCCACCAGGCTCTTCCACCAGGATTTTCCAGGCAAGAGTACTGGAGTGGGGTGCCAGCACCTTCTCCACTTTTATAAGCTACATATACATATAATTCCATAATTTCCTTTTCTAATGGACAGCTTTCCAAGTCATTAAATATGTTGCAGCATTATAATTATTGCATAATATTCCATTATAAGAAATCAGGCCAGAATGTACTTAACCAATCCCTAATTGTTGGAAATGAAAGTTATTACCCACCTTTCATTATTATATATAAAAAATGCCATGATTTAGCCATGTAACTGTAACTTTGTACACATTCACTATTATTTCCTCAGGAGCTGTTTCTGGAAATGGTATTACAGGCTCAAAGAATAAGCATGTTTCAAAAACTATCAGTAGCTTTTTGGAATATAAATTGGAATTATGTAAAAAGCAGAGCTGATTACACATGAACAAATGAACAGTTGTATTGATGGTGGAGGGGTGGTCTGGAACCATTTAGGAAGCAGAGAAAGAGCTGATGCAAAGGTTCTATTTATCTATTTGGGGTGTATTTTTTTTGAGGCTTTATTGAAAACAACTGTGGATGGGGTAGGAAACTGGAAGAGAAAGACTAAATAAACAAAGCCCCATTGAGGCATGTGAAAGGGTTGAGTTAGGTGCTGGTCAGTGCAGGCTGGGCAAGAAGTAGGGCTCAAGAGATAGATGGGGACAGGCTGCGGCTAGGGTGCTCATCTCAGCCTCTGGGTCCTAGGAGGACGCACAGGCATGAGAGTCAGGCATCTCAAGGTCAGTTAGGTTGGGACTAGGTCCACTTTCCACGGGAAGGCCCTTGTCATGCTGCATCACCCAGAAGAGGGATGACCCGTATGAACTGATGGACAGTGGCTGCTTTAGGTAGGAACCGTCTTGAGATAGGTTAAGATGTGCCAGCCAGAGGAGAACCCTGCCAGTGTATGGAGGAGAAAGCTAGCATCCTCGTTTGCACCTTTCTGCCTGCGGGCCACTAGCAGCCAATTCTGAGCCAGCTGGAATGAACCTTTGCTGTTAATGGAGATACTCAATTGTCTGTACTGTGCACCGTTGCTCCAGCTGACTTCTAGCCCCTGCAGGCACAGTTCCTCTTTCCTACCCATTTGGTAGCTGCAGTCCGGGGCGGTGACCGGACTTTCCTGGCTCCTGCCCAAATATACTGACCTAGATTATCAGCTTTCAAAAATGTATCCTTGTCAGTGCTGGGAACAGCCCCCCAGTAATTCCCTGGTCTGTCCCCCACCTTCAGGGAGTTCCAGGAAACTCCTTGAGAGTCCACATAGACGCCTCACGTCAGGAGTGGGTCTAAAGGGACAGCGGTGTGAGTTGTGTCTCTATAATCAGAGATGCTCCATGGGGAAGTCATCTCAGCTGTTTTACCTTGACTTGTCATTCTTCATGTTTTGTCCTCTTGCAATCATTCTCCTGCTGTAAATTCTCATTGCCTTTTCATGATGCCTTGAAACGAGGCTCAAATACTGCCTGGTGTTCTCTTCTTGGTCAGTTCCCTCACAGGGCCTCATGTTCCTGCCATAACCTTGTGGAGTCTTCCAGTGTAAACTGTGTCTGCTGCTGGGAGCACTGGCCACCCACCACAGCCTGCTAAAAATGAGCAAGTTCAGGAAGTCAGAGAGTTCAGAGGACAGTGTAGAGAGTGCTGCCTCTGGAATAATGACCCACAGTCACCGAAGATGGGCTGAGCCTTTCCCCCCACCAGAACACCTACTGTTTTCTTCTGTTCAGATTTGCAGAAAAATCTAGAAGGAGATCAGATCTCTGGACAGCTCTCGGGTGGTAACCTCACCTGCTAAGTTCAGTGTTTGGGGAAGGAAATAGGTGGAAGGAAAAGAGTGTGAGAACAATGGTAGCAAAGCAATTGAGTAATATCCAAACAGTGTCTTTGGTTTGGAGATTCACAAGGCGATGAGAAAACATCCTGTTAGTGGATGAATATAGAAGAGCATGTGAAACGTGACTCATCTAACCTTTCAAAAACTGGAAGTGCCCACACTTGGCTCTGCTCCTCTCCTCTGCCCTCTGGCCATCCCTGCCCCCCGCTCTGTTCTTCTCAGGACTGGGGTATGCAGAAGTAGGCTCATCATAATTGTTAGTCCATGACGTGTCCTCATCATTGATCCATTCATGACCCGCTTTCATGTATTTGGTCATTTTTAATAACTGTTTCTTCTATTCATTGGACTTCCCTGGTGGCTCAGATGGTAAAGAATCCACCTGCCAATGCAAGAAACCCAGGGTTTGATCCCTGAGTCAGGAAGATCCTCTGAAGAAGGAAATGGCAACCCCCTCCAGTGTTCTTGCCTGGAGAATTCCATAGACAGAGGATCCTGGAGGGCTACAGTCCATGGAGTCACAAAGAGTCAGACACAACTGAGCAACTAACACATTTAATAGGAACTGGGCTATTTCCAGATTTTTGCTCTTGTGTTTAACTTTACCTGTCATTTTCACACCCAGGGCTGAACTTCCCAGCACCAGATGGCAGGGAGCAGTGAATCACACAGCTGGGCTGCAGGTCCCAGCATTCTGTGGTCCTATCTCTTTCTATTGTATGTTTCCCAGCTCTGACATTCAGAGGTTCTGCCATTCTTCCGAGATTCTCCTCTGTGCACCTTGAACACAAAAGCTGTCCTTTGGTAGGACAGACTTCAACCTTACCTGTGGCAGAGGAGAAGCGTGGACATGAACTAAGCATTAGTGTACCCCAAGGGGTTAGAAATAGGTTTTATGTTCTCTGGGAAATGTTCAAAATCTTTGATCTTGTTCCTAGCCACCGCATTGTTCTCTTCAATATTAGAGGAGGATTCCTGGTGGTACCTAGGTCAGGAACTTTCTGCCAGTTTCCCTTAGGAATATTTTGAACAATATAGTGAATTAGTAAGTCTGTTGTTTTGTTTTGTAAGTGTTTTCCCAGTACCCTTTAGCACAGAACTACTTGGAACACGGTGAGGAGATAAGACAGGTGTCAGTGCCACCTTGTCATTTCTTAGTCTTTCGCTCACCAGTGTGGCTACACCCTTCTCAGAGCGCAGGGCATCAAGCCTAGTGGCAGGAGCAGTCACCATTGAATGAAGACAACGCGTACACTGAGAGGATGAAAGGGAACAAGAACCAGACCATGTAAGTGTTGCCCCCCGTCAGGAGTAGGCTGGAACTGGGGCAGCCAGACACCCCCAGCGGCGAGTGTGCCCCCCTCCAGAGCCCCTCAGGAGTGCCCAGCGATTGTACAGGCATCAGTATCCCTGTGGGGCTTTGTATTGTTCACAGGGGCAGTTCTGCCAAGCAGGATCCTGCTTCTATTTTGTAAAACGGGTGCTGGGAACTCAGAGAAAGAAAGGCAGGAACATTAAAGGGAGAGGAAGAAAATGGATTCTGTCAAGTTGTTTGTACAGTGTCTCCTTTCTTCCTCATCTCCCCGTAAAATAATTGCTGTAGGACTATAATAGAATTGCCTTCAAACAAACCCAGAGTCGGTTATCTTGGGTGGAGGGAAGTAAGTAGAAGTGTACCAAATGAGATCGCAGAGTGCAAATGAAAAGAAATATTGATCTAGAGTCAAGAGCCAGCCTGGAACAGCAAAGAGGACAGGAGATGTGTGTGTGTGTGTGTGTGTGTGTGTGTTTTAAATCAATACCATCTTGATACTAAGCATTTGCCCCAATAGCAAAATGGATTATAGGAAAAAAGCATTAGGGTACAGAACTCCTCCACTCTGGCTCTATTCTTTTTTTTTTTAAGAAGGAAGACTTCTATTCATATTATATAAAAGCTATAGAGAAGATATCAATGGCCATAATGAACTGAATCTTACATATTATTTTCTTATAATATTTAATGACTGTTTCTTTCATAAGGGTGATAAATTGAATAGATAGAAATTTCCTTTCTTCTCTTTAAAAGGAAGCTGTCTTCCGACCTACTGCAGTGGCATGGCTCCTGTGGTGTAAATTTACTTGCCATTGGCTTTTCTTTGTTTTCTTTTTAGAGAGTTCCATGCTTTGATTCTGTTACGGACTCTCAGTGGTCTCTTCTCATGTTTGTCAGTTTCAGCACTGAGGCCTGTGGTGGTCCTGATCGAGCACACTGTAATGAGAACTTTAGGTACTATGCACTTTTTGTTAATAGTCATTCTATTTTGTTCACCGTTTCATTTCAGTAAGAATGGGAATAGGCATAATAGCTCCCTTACTAGTTTGTAGTGCTCACATAAATCTATTCAAACAGATATCAAACCACCTCCTAAGGAGAAAGCAATTACTGAATTTGACTCAGGCAGGAGGGCAGGGGAGGAGGGAAGGAATGGAGTAGATGGACACAGAAATGGAAATAAGATGTCTCAATATATTACTTATTTTTTTGTTTGTTTGTTTAACCCCCGATTGAGGGGTTTTTTAAATACAGTTTTTAAAGGTTTTACTCCATTTACAGTTTTTGCAAAATATTGGGTGTATTCCCCACGTTGTGCAATATATCAATGAACCTACTTTATACTCAGTAATTTGTACCTGTCACTCCCCACCCTTATGTTGTGCCCCGGCCACACGGGTAACCACTATTTTGTTCTCCCTGTCTGTGAGTCTGCTTCTTTTTTTGTTTTATTTACGAGTTTGTTGTATTTTGTAGATTCCACTTGTAAGTGATATCATACATTATTTGTCTTTCTCTGACTTAGTTCACTTTAGCATAATGCTTTCCAAGTCCGTCCATGCTGTTGCAAATGCAAATTTTCATTCTTTTTTATGGCTGAGTAGTATTCCATTGTGTATATACCACATTTTCTTTGTCCATTCATCTGTTGATAGACACTTAGGTTGCTTCCATTTATGGCTCTTGTAAACGGGGTGCATGTGTCCTTTGGAACCAATGGTTTGGGTTTTTTTCTACTTTTGAATATATTTTGAATTATGTGAATGTCTTTACCCACTTAAAATACAAATAAGTAAAATAAAATTTTGAAAAAAATAAGGAATCAACAGGTACTTCCAGCATGATAAATGGCTTTGATGTCTTTGGTCAGGATCATCATGAAAGGACCATTCATTTGATTGACAACCATCTAGTTGACCGTCTTCCAGGTGCCTGGTGAGGGGGCAGGTTCTAAAGTGCTTTTGGCAGTTGAATCATGTCATATTCATAGCGTTCAGACTCATTGATTTTCCCTGTGCATGCAAAGTCACTTCCATCACATCGGACTCTTTGTGACCCTATGGACCGTGGCCCGCCAGGCTCCTCCTTCCATGAGATTCTCCAGGCAAGAATACTGGAGTGGGTTATCATTTCCTTCTCCAGGAGATCTTCCCAACCCAGGAATCAAACCACATCACAGTCTCTTGTGTTGGCAGGCGTGTTTTTTACCACTAGTGTCATCTGGCAGAGAAGGCAATGGCAACCCACTCCAGTACTCTCGCCTGGAAAATCCCATGGAGAGGGGAGCCTGGTAGGCCTGCAGTCCATGGGGTCTCTAAGAGTCGGACATGACTGAGCAACTTTATTTTCACTTTTCACTTTCATGCATTGGAGAAGGAAATAGCAACCCGTTCCAGTGTTCTTGCCTGGAGAATCCCAGGGAGGGGGAGCCTGGTGGGCTGCCGTCTATGGGGTCGCACAGAGTCGGGCACGACTGAAGCGACTTAGCAGCAGCAGCAGTGCCATCTGGGAAGCCCTGATATCTCCTGTAGGTGTGAGCAATCCCAAGTGCATATTAGGCCAAACATATTCCTGCTGAATTGAACTAAACACTTTTAAGGTGGAGTTTTGTGAGGAAAGGAAGGCAAGCTTAAAAAGTAAAATATTTTGATAACTCCTGGCATGTAAGAAAATTAAAGAAAACCAACCAAGTTCAACATCTTCTGCTCAAAACACTAGTTAGCTGTGTGTTAAATTGTAGTGCCAAAATTCATTCACTTTTCATTTGCATCTGACTCATCATTGCTCTCATTTTTAATGTTCTTAAACATTACCTGTTGAAGCTGTTAGAATCCAGTAAGTGCCTTTGCAATCTCAATTAAATAACCATTTGGGGCTCTTAACATTTTAAAATGAGATGAACCCAGCCCTGCAGCTGAATGGGTAATGGATGGCAGATCTCAAGGGAAGTAGGATTGGAAGTATTCTCGCTCAGAAACACGGTTCCCACCTTTTACACAGGAGCACAGCACACCTTTTTTGCTTCTCCGTCAAACTCTGTGTCTTTGTCCTGAACTAATGTGAGTGATAACTCTGGGTACCCTTTCAAGAAGAGGAAGAAAATTGAGGGCAAGGAGGAGTTAGTCATTGGAACCTGGGCAGGGGCACTGGAATCATTTCCTTTTCAAGAAAGTAATCTTTCCTTTGTGTTGAAGCCAGGAAACAAGACCAGGAAGCTTGGAGCTGTGCTTTTGAATATAAATGTGTATTTAACAAAATTACTTCCTAAACATTGAGTTTGAGGTGGATCCAAAATTTTCTGGCCAGGAAATGGGTTGTTTTAAGATTCATCCCAGGTCAGGGTAATCTAAAAGAAATCAGCTGCTCTCTGGGTGGTCTTAACTTCTGGTTCCCAGTCAAGAGGGCCCATCTTTTTAGTTACGGAAGCACAAGGATGGTTTGAGGGCTGAATCAGATCTGCGTTGCTTCCCTTGCCTTGATGCTTATAAGCCTTATCCATCCTTCCAGCCACAGCTCAGATAACACTTCCTTCATGAAAAGCCATCTTGCGTCTACTCAAACCCACCTCTCTCCCAACTCCCCTGCTCCATTCAGTGTGTGTTCTTTCCCTCCTCCAGACACCTAATTACACACCTGCTGGTGATAAGAAATCCACATCACGGTATTTATCATACCCTGCCTTGTACTTGAGCACTTAGGGACTTGTCATTTCTCTTCTGAAAGGCAAGCTTCCTGAGGAGTAGGGCTGTCCTTGAATCACCTTGTCCTTCTTTCCCCTTCCACTCATCTCCTCCCCTCCTCCCTCACCGCTTATCCATCACTTTGCCTTCTGTATGCAAGCAGTAAATATTTGTTAAATGAAGGTTATTTGTGCCTTCAGATTTTCTCAGAAGAATAGAATAGTCACACTCCTTTCTGATCCAAGTGTTGGCAGTTTAAATTCTTTTTAAGCCAAACAGAAAATTTACATAAACATCTCTACTCAGCTGTGATTCCCTCTAGGGGAATTTAGGAAAGTTAGGAGCGTAACATTTTGCCACTCCCCAAAGAAGAGTTTTCTCATACCATGATGCTCCCTCCCTGCCAAGAGACCACCCCTCCCCATGCCTCATCCCTAGGGTTCCTCAGCCCTGCAAAGGAAAACAGCAAAACAGCGGGACTGACGATCTCTTGGATGAAAAATCTCAGAATCTAGAACACCAACTAGATATCCTTTTGTGTTTTCAACATTTTAAAATGACTGGATAGTTTGTACTTTCCACTCTCATTAATTAATTGATTTAATTCATTGCATTCACAGAAAGATCAGTCTTACTATTTTATCTGTGCAGTGTTTTCATTTCATGTTCTATCAGTGAGACACCTACACTTGCGAAAACAGGCATCATAATGCACATTCGTGTCTCAGAGCCATAGAATGTTAAAGCCGAGTGGCACACACCACATTCTCCTAGTGTAGCTTCATCCTAGAAATGATGAGATTGAGACCCACACAGCCTGACATGCCCATAGACAGGTAGGCAGAATGGGCACGAAGCCAGAGCTCCCTGATTCCCCTGGTCAAGTGCTGTCTCTCTCTGAAGCTTCCCCTCCCTCAGAAGCATGGCTGGGACACGGTGAGCTCCAGGCCAGTGCATTACAGTAAAGTTCATTCCCACAGAGAACAGCTGCTTCTCTCCCAGAGGGATCGCTTAGTTTTTAAGCCAAATCCTGAGCCTGGAATGCTGTTCTGGTCCATGATGGAGCAGGTGAGGAACTGCAGAGTGGTTCACTCGAGAACCATTTCAAGGTGGTTCACAGGAAGGAGCATCACCTCCCTCTCAGGAGACAACAGACTGAGCTATGACTCTTTTAAAGGAACTTTCCTAAGGTTCCCACAGAACATATTTTGTATTTTCACATAAATTCCATTTTACTTCTTTGTCTCAGCAAACAACCCTTTTCTCATATCTGAAGAACTAGCCATTTTGATTAATTTTACCCTTTCAATTAAGATGACCTTTCTCCCATGACAATGCGTGAACCATACTGGATTTCTGCTAGGCTTATATTTGGTGAACAAAGCTTATTGACATTAGGAGCTCATGTGAGTTGTGTTTCTCAGATATCTGTCAAAAGCATAGTGGCCAAGATGACATGCATGAGATGGAACCTGTGACATATACCTGTCAGTGCAAGTGGGGCTAGGGGCTGTCAACAATCCTCTTTTCCACATGCCTGAACAACAGGAAAGGAGGCTAGTCTCCTAACAAATTCCATTATAATGTAAATCTGACATCAGGGTATAAGCACTGGACACCAGAATCTGAATGGCCCTTCTCCTCTCCTCAGACATTGATATACAGCCTGGAGCCTGCCCTTCTCAGTTCAGACCACTAGCTAGTGAATCTTCCTTCCTCAAAAGGAAGAGAGGAGTGAGGATTTTTACCAAGGACAAAACAAGTCCCTCCCCCCATCTCTGTCACTCAAAAGTTGCCATTACTCCCATTCTGAGTGCTCGGTATATGCTCCTTTTAGTTTGGGATCCTATGAATGCTTCCCTATCTCATTTATAGGGCAGCAGAATTGACGGGGATCTTCAGCACTTGCCTATCAGCAAGAATAGGCACCTCGGCTGTCCACAGGGGCTGCGTTGGGTACAGATCTCTAGATACGTCGTCTTAGGAATAGAGTGCCCACAGGAGTCCAGGCGGATGTGGCTGTGTATACTGTGTTCGGACACTGTCCCTATGAGTTCTCCCCTCATACCCTCACTGTTCCTGGTAGCCAGCAAAGAATGAAATGGACTTGCATCTGCAGAATGAGCCTCCTTCCCAGGGAGCCCTGAGGAAGAGGGGGAAAGTTAATGATCATGGTCCAACACAAAGGAAGTAGACAGACGCGGCACACAGGAGGCAGTGACCTTTGCTGTGCTTCCTTCTATGGCGACGCCATGGTGGCTCCCATCCAGACCCGGAAGTCGCTGTTCTCATCTGTCCTTTTCACCAGAATCCCAAATCAGTCAGGCTGTGGGCATTTCCACCTTGACGCTCTTCTCTCTGGAAATGTGGCCTTGGGACAGCCATTCTTGCCCTTGAGAGAGTGACTCTCCTGAGTGTGTCCTCCTATGCCTCACTGAGGGATTCCATTGCTTCTCTTATTTAGGGTCTCCTTTAGAAGGTGCCTCTCTTGAACACTGGCTTGGCTCTTCTGGCCTGTTGAACCATCCATGGTCACTGAAATCTACCTACCATTTCTTGCTTGGGTTATTTTTTTTGTTGTTTTCGTCTAAATGCACCCTGAAAACCCTTGAGATGCAAGAAGTGTCTCCTGTTTTTGCCTGGAGTGCCAAAAATGAATTATCAGGAACAAACTCCCATTATAGTATTATCAAGGAATACATTTTCATTCGAGGGGGCCTCCTGAATCTAGAATGTTTGCTGATTCATCACAAGTGTGGCTGGAGCTTCTCCTTCCACTACGTGTGGGGGTGGGGGGGGGAATGCTTCCTGAGCCAAATGAGTAGAATGCTAAGATGTGTACAAAAAAAAGGTTGAATCTATTAATTAAAAAAAGATAACTGGCAGTTTAAGACTAATCGTTTGCTTGCAAACAGTGTACTTCCTTTGTGCTCCTGGTTAAGATTTAATACCTCAGAGCCTAAAGTGAATGTTACAGAGAAAAGCCATGGACATTTTGGGAAGAAACATCTTGTGCCAAGGAAAAGTCATGTGGCTGAGGGAGCATCTGGTGTTGGCCTGTGAAAGATGGGAGCAATTTAGAGGTACAGGAGGAGACTTAAAGGCTCCCAGGCTGAGAAGTCAGAATGAGCAGTGATATACAGACAGGTGGGCTAGGATGTGTACAAGGCCCTGGGAGGAACTTGGCACTTTGTGGGGCCGAGTTCCTGGTGGAGTCAGTCTTGAACATGCGGAGTAGAACATGACAGCAGAGAGATGGGGACCAGCCAGGCAGTCAGTACCCAGGGGCGCTTTGGGTCCTTTGCATTGTATTCCTTAAAGAATTGAACGTTTATTTTTCTGAAAATAAGTTTCACAATCCACCTTGAGTTATTAGGGCTTCAGAATGACCTACCATAGATAAGTGACAGCAGTGTGACATGTGACAGCAATGGGAGCAACTCCCACACAGTGCCATTTGCACAGACTTCTTGCTGTGCTCAGTTGCATTTCTTCTCATGGACTGTAGCCCTCCAGGCTCCTCTGTCCATGAAATTTTTCTGTCAAAAATACTGGGAGTGGGTTGCCATTTCCTCCAGGGGATCTTCTGGAGTCCGAGGTTGACCCTGTATCTCTTGCGTCTCCTATACTGGCAGGCAGATTCTTTACCACCCTGCCACCTAGGAAGCCCCTGTACTACACTTAGCCAAAAGGCCAAGAAGCAAGACTTCCTGCTAACTGTGAGGATCTAGACATGGTGGCTGGGAGTCAAGAAAGCAACCTGTGCAATACATCTGGGGTGGACACTGGCTTCTGCTTGTAGAACCCTCAGGGACATCATGGACCTCCTTAGCAGAGGAAGCAGATAGAAGATAAACATTAATTCTATTCCTGTAACAATATCAGATGCTGAAGTACCCTTGATGATGTGTGTTAGTCACTTCCTCAAAGTCTGCGTGGAATTGGCACAGTTTTGCTAGTGTTTATGACTCTGTGCTGACTTGTGACCTCATCTATCTATCTATACAGGGTTACAAGTGACTTAGAACTCCAAAATGTGCATTCCCAGAATCCTCTGTTATCAATGACCACAGATATGGAATTATAGCAACTGAGAGGGACCAGGAGTCTGTGAATGTGCTAATAGACCAAAAGTTGAGTTTGAAGACATAAATCTTTGTGGGAATCTTGGCATAGTTTTGTTTCTCTATTTGTTTGATATTGCTAGCTTCTGGAGAGTTTTCCATCTTCATGGAAATGTCAGAACTCGTGGGTGGTAAGATTCACTGAAGGCTCAATAAGGGCTGATTAGGGAATGGCTCTGCTGACCATAGGGATCTTGCTCTGTGGAGTCAGATGGGGGAAAAATCAGTTCAAGTTTGTACCTAGTCTAGGAAGTCATCCTCCATTAGGATGTTTGGGGAGATAATCAGGCAGTTGATCCCTATAGCCATTAGGGGAACAGGAAGAGGCACCAGATCATAGGTAAAGCCCCTTCATGCAGATGCAGTACCTGCGTTACCTCATGTGTCCCATAGAAGCAGGTGCTTAAAGAGTTACTGCCTCTAATGAGCAAGGTGAGTATTTTTGAGTCTGTGGTCCTAGGCAATGACATTTGAGTGGACTGCATCTTAGGTTATGGGAAGATGTCAGAGTTTCTGAGTGAGCGATCTTGACATTTAAAAACTGGGACCTGGTCTTATCCCAGTCCCTCTGGGTACCATCCAGTATGAACCTTGACTGGAGAGCAGCAGCGCAGTGCAGTGGTCCGTGCCCTGGAAGCGAGATCTTTTATCATTTGCTTCTGCAGGTAGTAAATATCCAGCTGCTCGCTGCACTGTAAGAGTTCAGGTGACCTTTGGGCCACTCACATCATCATCTGGCACATTCCTAATGTACTGTTTGACAGAGCAAGACCTGCAGTACATCCCCACCCTTTCCGTGGCCATTGTGGAAACCTTGGCAAACTACCCATCACACCTACACAGAGCGTCTAAGTGAGCTTTAGTTCTATCAAACTAATGTCCTAAACTGAACAGAGCTTTAGCTTGCACACTAAAAGAATGCAAAATATTGCTTTTGAAGGGGTCAGTACAAGTTATAATTTTTTGTGATGATATAAGGAATTCACACATTTGACCCCTGGTTAAAGGGGCTAAATGTAGTTTTACAACAAATTTAAGTTAACTTGCAATGCACTATCAGTGATCTCTGCTCCAAATTTCAGTCCGAGTAGAGAGAGGTTTTGGTGCCAAATTAATTTCATGCAAAGAGTTTGAGAATTCTAAGTTAGTCAAGTCTACTGACTGGCCTGCATGATCCTTCAGTAAGTTTTTTGTCACCTGACATCAGCTATGTTTGCTCTTGGTATTCATTTTTTAGATTAATTTATTTGTTTTAATCGCAGGATAATTACTTTACAATATTGCGATGGTTTTTGCCATGTGCTGTGTGTGCTTAGTCGCTCAGTCATGTCCGACTCTTTGTGACCCCATGAACTGTAGCCCACAAGGCTTCTCTGTCCATGGAGATTCTCCATGCAAGAGTGCTCTAGTGGGTGGTCAAGCCCTCCTCCAGGTGATCTTTCCAACCCAGGGATCAAGCCCAGGCCATATACCAATGTGAATCAGCCACAGGTATACGTGTGTCCCCCCCCCCCATTCTTTATAATGCCTTTTCCTAGTGAAGATGCACAGTAACATCCAGTAAAAGTAAAGACTTGCACTCCACAGTGAATGAACTGAAAGATAAGGGGAAAACTCAACTATATCCCTAAGCCCCTGGGCACAGGTTTAGTGACCACTTTCAGCATTTACTGAGAGTAGCTACATCTTTTTCTGTCACAGAGGAACCCACCCAGGATGGCCACTGCTCTCCAATGCAGATTGGCTTAGTCAGAATCGCCCTTGGTCGAGGCTGTAGGTCCGAGGGAGAGGAGTGGGACCATGGAACAAGCAAGTGGAGACCTGCAGACTTTGTGACCAGCTGAGTTTTGAGAAGAGCTGACATAGCCACCGTTGTGCCTCATCTCCCTGAGGCTGTTTGCCTGCCAGTTATGTTCTGGCTTATGTGGAGATGGTCAGTGGGTAGTTGTATGGAGGAGGGTGTGTGTATCGCTACTCACGCGGCACCAGAGGATCAGGCATTTTACTCTTTTTGTTCTGAATCTTCATCAAGGCTGTGCTATTGAAAGATCCCCTGGGATTTTCCTTAGGAAGGACTCATTTACCACAAGTGGCATCATTTATTTCAGAACTGATTCCTAGGCTGTTCCATAAATACTAATGAAATGCTCAACAATGTGTTCCACCTTGGAATTTGCAGCAGAAGTCACGGAGGTGCTGGCTCTCCATGCAAGAGAAGCAGCTCTTTACCACGTGTCAGAATTTGTAATCAGGTGTGCCTGGTTATTCTTTTTTTTTTCTCCCTTCTCTGACATTGCCTTAAATGACTCCAGACAGAAAAAGAAAAACAGAGACACAGCTAAAAAAGAGATTAGAGTAAGTGAGATATTGCTAACCACAGCCATCAGGACCTACAGCAAATACTTGATTATCACTGATCAGAATGGAGATATTTCATGTGATACATGATTAAATTAGAACTCTGTTGGTCGCCCTCCTGAACTGTGCAAAGACATCACCTTTTATTCGCAGGATGTTTAACATGGTAGGTAGATAACACATACAGATATATCAAAGTACAAATCAGAGTGCTCTTTATTCTGACAAGCACAAAGTGTGATGTTTAATAGACAGTACACAAGGTATAAGAGTAGGACAGTGTCTGGGACTTGGTGAGTGACCTTGAGGATTTCCTCTGGGGGGTCAACAGCTGTGGAGAGTGGACAGACTGTCCCCTTTTCTGTATGTCTGTCATATTGCCATCTGGTCTAAGTACTGTCACCTGTCTCCTAGTCTACTGCACTGGACGCTCCTAAGTGATTTTCCTGCTTCCATGCACCCTCCTACCATGACCAGGACCTGCAACAGCTAGCCAGCATTTTTTAAAATGTGAATCAGATTACATTCCTGCTTCATGCTTACAAAGCCTTGTCCACCAAGGCCTTCATGATCTGGCACTTCCTTGTGTCTGTGACTTCACTCATTCTTTCCTCCTCTTAGTATTTTGCAGTCTTTCTTATCCTTGAACATGTCCAGTGCTTGAGTATCTTTGAGCTTTGTCATTAGTTTTTATACCCAAAAGGCTTATTTTGACCAAAGAAGGCCAGAAGGATTGTTTTGGGTGTGTCTAGATTATAGAGAGTGCTGCAGTGAAACAAGGAAGATGATGACAGAAGAAGAGCCATTGGATAACATTGTTTGGAGACTTTCTTAATTTTCCAGGGACAAATTTTGGAGAGTGATGAGCAGGTAGGGAAACGATGGTCTGAGCAGTGAATGCCTAGGACGCAGTAGAGGACTCAGCACACGTAACTCTTTTCCCTCACTACCACATTTCTTAAAAAAATGGATGGAGCTTTAGGACTGGCCTTACCAATAGGAGATTCTCATAGGAAAAGAAAACCTTAAGCATGCTCACAGGAGTAGGAGAAGTCTGAAAAGAGGGAGTGATGGAAGCTTCAACTAAAAGTAGGGATAATTGGAGAAAGTTTCCAAAAGAGATGAGCAGAAGAGGAGGAGACCATGAGCCCACTTGGAGAGCTTTGCAAGTATATTTTTATAAAAGGAAGTATCAGAATTGCAGTGAGTGACCAATTCATATGTTGAAATAATACCCCCAACATGATGGTGTTAGGAGGTGGGGTCTTGCATTCGCACCTTACAGGGTACAAACCTGCACCCCCTGCATTGGACGCACAGGGTCTTAACCACTGGACTGCCGGGGAAGTCCCTGGCGTACTTTTTCTTAAGGTACAACTTACATATTGTAAGGTATATGAATCTTAAGTGTATATTTCAATGAATTTTTTACATGTGTATAAAACCACACTTCCCTGATGGCTCAGCAGGTAAAGACTCTGCCTGCAATGCAGAAGACACGACAGACACGGATTTAATCCCTGAGTTGGGGAGATTCCCCTGGAGAAGGAAATGGCAACCCACTCCAGTATTCTGGCCTGGAAAATCCATGGACAGAGGCGCCTGGTGGGCTACAGTCCATGGGGTCACAAAGAGTCAGACACAACTGAGCGACTAGCACTTTCATATAAAACCATGTAAGCATCAACTATATCAAAATATAGAACCTTTCCAGCATCCCAGAAAGGTAATCACCTCCATCTATTTTGACCACAGTTGCCATAGATTAGTTTTGTGACTGTATAGCTTTATTGAGGTATAATTGATATGCAAGTAACTTCACATATCTGAATGGTACAGTTTAGTAACTTTTTCATGCAGAATCATCACAATCAAAGTAATGAACCTATCCATTACCCCCAAAAGTTTCATCGTACCCCTTGGTAATCCCTCCTTGGCCCCAGGCATTCCCATACCAACCCCCCAATATGTGTAGGCAGTCACTAATATGCTACTAATATGAGTTGCTTCCATATCTTGGCAATTGTAAATAATACTGCTGTGCATGCTGAATCATTTCAGTCATGTCTGACCCTGCAACCCCATGGACTGTAGCCTGCCAGGCTCCTCTGTCCATGGGATTTTCCAGGCAAGAATACTGGAATGGGTTCCCATTTCCTTCTCCAGGGGATCTTCCCAACCCAGGGATTGAAGCTGTGTCTCTTACATCTCCTGCATTGGCATTGGCAGGCAGGTTCCTTACCACTAGCGCCACCTGGGAAGCCCCAGTACTGCTGTGGGGTGCATGTATCTTTTCAAATTAGCATTTACTTTTTTTCTTTTTCAGATATATACCCAGAAGCTGAGTTGCTGGATCATATGGTAGCTCTATTTTTAGTTTTCTGAGGAACCTCCATACTCTTTTCCATAGTGGCTATACCAGCTCACATTCCCACCAACAGTGGACAAGAGTTCCCTCTTCTCCACATCCTCCCCAGCAATTTATTTGCAGACTTCTTGCTGATAGCCATTCTGACAGGTGTGAGGTGAATTCTCATTGTGGTGGTCCAGTAAGAACTGGAAAAGTGATGCCAAGGGGTTGCTGTAATTTAGCAAGGAGTGAGATATATGTTAATACATTTAGGTCTTTAATCCATTTGGAATTTATTTTTGCATGTAGTATGAGAAAACGTTCTAATCCCATTCTTCACATGTAACTGTCCAGTTTTCCTAGCACCGTTTACTGAAGAGACTGTCTTTTCTCCCTTGTATATTCTTGCCTCTCAACATCTTAATAATATTGAGTCTTTTAACCCATGACCGAAAGTGTGTCTGTCCACTTGAATCTGTAGATCAATTTGGGGATTATTGCCATACTTAACAATATTAAGTTTTCTAATCCTTGAGTACAAGATGTTTTTATCTTTATCTAAGTCTTCTTTAATTTCCTTCAATAACGTATTGTGGTTTTGACTATACAAGCCTTGTACTCTTTTGGCTAAATATGTTAGTATTTTATTCTTGCAGCTGTTGCTGTGAGTGAGACTGTTTTCTTTGTTGGCTTATTAGCTATTGTGTTGGTGAGGATTCTCCAAAGACACAGAACTGATAGGACGTGTGTATATATTAATATTATATAAATATTTGTAGTATATATGTTTATATTTATACAGGGAATTCACTCATGCAATTATGGAGGCTGTCAAGTCCAAAATGGGCAGGGTGGGCTGGAAGGCTGGAGACCCAGGAAAGAACTAATGCTGCAGTTCAACTCTGAAAACCATAATTCCTTCTTGCCCTGGGCAAGTCAATCTGCTGTTCTATTCTGGCCTTCAGCTAATTGGATGAGGCCCTGGTGGCTCAGACGGTAAAGCGTCTGTCTACAATGTGGGAGACATGGGTTCCATCCCTGGGTCGGGAAGATCCGCTGGAGAAGGAGATGGCAATCCACTCCAGTACTATTGCCTGGAAAATCCCATGGACAGAGGAGCCTGGTAGGCTACAGTCCATGGGGTCGCAAAGAGTCGGACACGACTGAGCGACTTCACTTTCCTTTCCTTTCCTTTCCTTTCCTTAACCACATCATGGAGGGCCATCGGAGTCCACCAATTTAAATATTAATCCAAAGACACCCTTCCAGAAACATCAAAAAGAGTGTTTGACCAAATATTAATGCTTGGGTGCCATGGCCTATCCAGTAGCCAAATTGACAAATAAAACTAACATCATAACCATGACTTTCTGATTTATTTTAGTGATTGCCTTTGCATTTGTAGAATATATCTTTTAACTTAACGTGCTTCCCCATAAAGTGGTAATACAGTAATTCATGTGTAAGAACCTCCCGATAGTTCACTTCCCTTACTCCCATTCTGACTTTTATGCTGCTGTTGTCACACATTTTACTTTTCCATGTTATAAATTTCATGCACCATTGTCATTTGTCAGTGAAACTGGAACACTGTTCAGCCTAAGGCTAATTATTCCTAACTCGTGGAGCAAGGCCCTTCTGTGTGTTCTTGGGGCCTCCTGAATCTTGAGGTTTTCATGTCTGACTGGTGGGAACAGACACTGTGTCTAGCCCTACTATTCCCTCTATTCATTTTGAGTGGTTCTTTCTTTGCTGCTGCTAAGTCGCTTCAGTCGTGTCCAACTCTGTGTGACCCCATAGACGGCAGCCCACCAGGCTTCCCCGTCCCTGGGATTCTCCAGGCAAGAACACTGGAGTGGGTTGCCATTTCCTTCTCCAACGCATGAAAGTGAAGTCGCTCAGTTGTGTCCGACTCTAGCGACCCCATGGACTGCATAGCCTACCAGGCTCTTCCGTCCACGGGATTTTCCAGGCAGGAGTACTGGAGTGGGGTGCCATTGCCTTCTCCGGGTTCTTTCTTTGGCCTCAGGTAATTTCCTCACACACCTGTGGTGAGAAGTACTCAGCTAAATACTTAAGGCTGAATCTCTGTAGGTCTTGGAGTTCTGTGTGTGTGAAGTTCTCTCTCTTCATTGCTCTGTCCTGAGAATTTTAAGGACATTGGTCTCCCTGGGTGCTCAGCTCTTATCTTCTCAGTGCAGAGAGTCCGGCAGTCCCTGCCTGGGTTCCTCCTTCTCACGCTACAGCCTGGAAAACACTCTCAAACAAGGAAAGAAGGGCAGTCATGGGGCTGAAAGTGAAAGTTGCTCAGTCCTGTCTGGCTCTTTGTGACCCCATGAACTGTAACCTGCCAGGCTTCTCTGTCCATGGAATTCTCCAGGCCAGAATACTGGAGTGCGTAGCTGTTCCCTTCTCCAGGGGATCTTCCCAACCCAGGGATTGACCCAAGTCTCCCACATTGCAGGCAGATTCTTTACCATGTGAGCCATCAGGGAAGCTGGCCTCATTCATTTCCGGTCTCTCAGGAACCACTCTCATTCTCTGTTTCATTCACTTTGTCCATTTTGGGTTGCTTCAGGCAGAGAGGTAGATGTAGCCTTCATTTCTGTTTTGTAGACATGAGGTTAGAATTGCGGGGTCTTATAGTATATGGATGTTTAGCTTTAGTAGCTGTCACTTAGAGTTTACCAAAATCAGCTAATTTGAATCACAGATAATTTTCACTAATGTAGTTGACATTCACTTTACCTAAAACTAGCTCAGTTGGTAAAGAATCCACCTGCAGGGCAGGAGACCCCGGTTCAATTCCTGGGTCAGGAAGATCCGCTGGAGAAGGGATAGGCTACCCACTCCAGTATTCTTGGGCTTCCCTTGTGGCTCAGCTGGTGAAGAATCCACCTGCAGTGCAGGAGACCTCGGTCTGATCCCTGGGTTAGGAAGATTCCCTGGAGAAGGGAAAGGCTACCCACTCCAATATTCTGGCCTGGAGCAATCCATGAACTGTATTCCATGTCCATGGGGTTGCAAAGAGTAGGACACAACTGAGCAACTTTCACTTTACCTAGAGCATGTTGCTAGGTCTTATTCCCTGCACAGTAAAGAGTGAAAGTGACAAGTTCTTAGCGACATCAAGTTTCTCTAGAACTTCTGTGATATAAGCCTTCACATCAAATGTACTATTAAAAGTATTAAGTAAATGGTGGTAGTGAAAAGGGTGGAAAGCAGAGAGAGCAGATAAATCTGTCGTTACTTGACTGATAGTTGTCATTATATTTGACAACATACGTTTGCTAAGTCACGGCAGCTCTGATTTCTCCAGAAACCTGGTGATATTCTATGTTGTTATTATATGTTCCTGGCCCATTAGCACATTCTCTGTCTCTCTCTCAAGTCTCCTTGTGGGTGGCTGTTACTCTTCTCACATAGAAGGTGACCCATATCTACATAACATCCTTCCATGGTTCCTTTAGATTAAATATAATGTGCTCAACAGTGGAGTTGTGTCAGGCAGCAGACCACTGGGCCCTCCCCTCACATGGGTGCAGGGAGGGGGCGATTGTGGTGAGGTGGTGGTACATAAGGCCTTCTGCTTTACAGCTGCTGAAAGACTAAATGATTCTCTCTCTTCTCACTGTAAGGGGCATTGAGAACTAAGAATGCTTTTTAACACCTCTCACTGGTAAAATGTGTGTTAAATTTCTACCAAATATGACTTTTCCCTAAAGAGAGTTGCCCCTTGGCCAGTACCTTTCCGTATATGACAGATAATGTGAAAGGGAAGTGTCATGTTAAAAGCATCTCTTTTTTGAGTTTCATTCCCAGTCTTTGAGGTGCTTATAGAGTAATTTAATTCATTCTTGAGTCAGGTAGCCCCTGCTTTGATGCCTTTGTCTTTAGATCCTCTGTTTGTAAATCTCCTAAGAATAGATCAAAAATGATGTTTGTATCTGTTTCCAGAATTAGGAAGTAAGAACAGAATGAGGCTTTATGGCTGCAGTTAACCCTTTCTATTTTCTTCATTGGATACCACAGTATTTCGTATTTGGAGTTAATCTCTTCCAGAAAGCCATCAGCGTTCTCACAGGTCAAGGCATTTATTTCCCTGGCTGGGGTGCGTGTGTTTGTTTCAAGGTTACACTGTATAAATCAGACATGTTATACCCTTTCCATATAAAATACAAACTTGCAGTAATAGCATTAACCAAGTTTTATAATTCATTGTATGTTTACCTTTTACCCCAAATGCATGCAAGTTGATTTTTTCCCCACAGGTATATGGGAAAAGTCTGAGGAACCTAAAAAATTCAAGCACATTGGAAACCTTGGGTTGCTGAATCTCAGGCCTGAAGTTGTGTTTTCAACAAGGCTGAGACAAACAGAATTGCAAGACAGATGCTGCTAGAATAAGGATGCAGGGAAAAAAAGATTGTTTTCAAAGGCCTGAACCCACAACTTTTTTCCTTCTAGTTCCCTAGTATTTCTGTAAGTTCTTGGTTATTACCATTTTCTCTGCTCTCCTTAGTTCCCAGGATGCCCCTCTTTTCTAGTAAAAAAGCAGTTCACATTCCTTACAACCATGGCTTGATCTTGAAACAGAACGGTTGAGCCTGATGTAAGTTGTTGGCTTCTTCATGGTTTCTGACGTTCTTCCTCTGCTTCCTTTGATCAGGAGAGCCCTTTGTTGATTTGCTTGTTCATTTATGCATGTTATATGGACTGGCACTGGTATCGGTTTATAATAGAATGGGCATTGTTGCTGCTTGTCTGGAGAGGGCAGCACCCATCTTGAGACAGGAACTCACACTTTCTGGGGATTATGCTTCCTGATTTCAAGATAAAGATTTAACTCCCCAAGACTACTTATGGTGTGCCTGAGCCTGTCATTGACCTGAGATGTATACCCTTTCACAATAAAAATCTACATATTTCTATAGTTAAAGTAACATTGTCAACAGGGTAAGAAGGTTATAATTGGGAGGGACTAGATTTTGTTTGTTTTTAAATCTTGATCACAAAGTTGTTTGGTTTGTTTGCTGCTTTTTTGGCTGTGCCACAAGGCTCACAGAATCTTAGTTCCTCCACCAAGGATTGAACCCAGGACCCTGGAATAAAGGCATCAGGTCCTAACCACTGGACTGCCAGGGAATTTCCAGGAAGATTTTTTAAAATGAAGCTCATGTTGACATGAGACATTGACGTTGTACATTGCAAAAGTAATTCTGTCTCCTTGTGGGTAATTTGCAAATATTAAAACTAGCTAGTATAGCTGGTACTTCCTGCTGGGTTAGGTTAGGGGTTTGCTTGCTCTGCAGATGTGTAGTTGTCAGTTACTTTGGTTTGATACCGTACTTTCATTTTAAAACCATTCTTCCTGAAGAATGCATGATGAAAGATGCTCTTATTCTTCTCTTTCTGATGAAGGACTCATCCAAACTTATTTACAAAAAAGAAGTTTCCCATACAGTTACTTTTGGTATCCCTTTGGAAAAATTTCCTAGACTTTGAGTCTGCTCCTCCTCCTCCAATCTGGAGATCAGAACATGATGTAGGTACAGCCCTAAGAACTAGTGATACCAAATAAGGAAACATTTGCGTGGAAAGCTCCTTTCTTGGTGATTATCCCTCCTGTAGACCGTAGTAGTTTGCCTTTAATAATCAAGCCTCAAAGCCCTGTTCATTGTCTCTTCCCTTCCCTCCCCTTCAGGGTTAGTGGAGTAGGAACTCTAATAGGGCATCCTGTATTTGTCCTTACTGGCTTGATGGTTATGGCTGAAATGCCACCATTTTTGTTATTGTGATGTTGTTTACTTCAATTAAAATTTTCTTCCTAAAAACAATCAGATTTAAGACTACCCCTTCAGGCCCATTTGGGTCCTTTCAAGAATCTGGCCAGTGAGCTCCCAGGACCTAAGATGGAAGGAGAAGAATAGGGTCTCAAAAACACACTTGGCCATTTCATGAATTGGTGCCATTTGGGAGCCTGTGGAGGCTAAATGACTGTGTCCCTAAATCATGACACACTTTGAGAAGTAGTTGAGAAGCAAATAATCAACCCTGTGTGGAGAGCACCGGGCTTTGTTCCCCATTAACTGTAGCAGTGATGATGGGTTCCTGATCTGAAAGTATGTGGAATAACAATCTGGATATTTTTGCTTCTAAGTTTTGTAAATATTCAGCCATCTCACTGGATAAAATTACTGTTGCAGCTGCCATCCTAAATAAATAAATTATGGAGAAATTTATTTCTCCATAGATACTGTGGCCGTATATTATCGCCCTGCTTATTTAACTTATGTGCAGAGTACATCATGCCAGACTGGATGAAGCACAACCTGGAATCAAGATTGCCAGGAGAAATATCAACAACCTCAAATATGCAGATGATACCATTAGGCAGAAAGCAAAAATGAACTAAAGAGCTTCTTGATGAAAGTGAAAGAGGAGAGTGAAAAGGCTGGCTTAAAACTCAACATTCAAAAAACTAAGATCATGGCATCTGGTCCCATCGCTTCATGGCAAATATATGGGGAAATGGTGGAAACAGTCACAGACTATTTTCTTGGGCTCCAGAATCACTGTAGATGGTGACTGCAGCCATGAAATTAAAAGATGCTTGCTCCTTGAAAGAAAAGTTATGAGCAACCTAGACAGCATATTCAAAAGCAGAGACATCACTTTGCCCAGAAAGGTCCATGTAGTCAAAGCTGTGGTTTTTTCAGTAGTCATGTATGGATGTGAGAGTTGGACCATAAAGAAGGTTGAGTGCCAAAGAATTGATGCTTTTGAACTGTGGTGTTGGAGAAGACTCTTAAGAGTCCCTTGGACTGCACGGAGATCAAACCAGTCAATCCTAAAGCAAGCCAACCCTGAATATTCATTTGAAAGACTGAAGCTGAAACTCCAATACTTTGGCCACCTGATGGGAAGAGCCGACTCATTGGAAAAGACCCTGACGCTGGGAAAGATTGAGGGCAGGAGGAGAAGGCGGTGACAGAGGATGAGATGGTTAGACGGCATCATGACTCAATGGACATAAATTTGAGCAAATTCTGGGAGATAGTGAAGGACAGGGAAGCCTGGCATGCTGCTGTTCATGGGATCGCAAAGACTCAGATATGACTGACTGAGTGACTGAACAACTGTGAAATTCACCTGGAATTATCATACATTAGGGTTTGGGAAAAGCATTAAGAAAAACAGTTCCAAGTAATCATTTCTCATTATGTCCTCTTAGCCCATCTCTTCACCACATCTGCACCCAGAAGGCATGCTCAATCTTGCTTTTACTTCCTGAATCACATCTCAGAGAGTTTCTTTTTCTTTTTGTTCCTTTATGTCTATCACCTCTGACACAGAGAGCAGCCCTGGTGAGATTCTGTGTAGACATCACTTTTTTTCTTTGTTCCAAATTGTTTATTTCACGTCAGCACTCTTATTGAATTCAAAACGTCTGACCATTAGACTCCAGCAGAGCAGAGGGCTAAGGCACACCACAAAATGCTGACCTTCCCTCAACTACGAGACAGAGAGGGCTAAGCATGATGACATTTTTAAGTATTTTAGGTACATACAAATGGTAAATTCTGAGTTTTAGCTGCCTTAGCCTCAACATCAGACTGTATTGAGGATATCAATGCAGTTTGTTCTTTAGCATCTTTCTTTTTTTTTTTTTAGAAATGACTACATAAAGTTATAATAAGATTCAATTTGAGTTTAATGTTAAAAAGAAATGTTCAGGTAGAGGATATAGAGGTGGTGAGTCATTATTTTATTTAAATGCTGATTATTTGTTTTCTTTAAAATAATAGGATTGAGACTAGATCTTTTGTATTTGGGCAACATTGATTTTCCTGTTTGGGGCAATTGAGAAATGATACTATGAATGAGATTATAGGGGAAAGAGTGACTGAAAAAAAAAAAAAAAAAGGGCAGTTACAAAACCACTGGACCTTGAAATGGAGAATCAGCTTCTTAATCCCTGGCAGAGTACGTGTTCTTCTGCCGGTTTGCACCACATGCAAGTAACTTGTGTTTCTGGTTTTCATTTCTGATGACAGCCTTTGTCCCCCTCTTCCACCAATTCCTGACTTAATATAAGACTGGTTCTGATCAGACTAGATGGTGCTTTACTATTGGCTGGCTTATCTGGTTTTGATTACATAGAATTTTCTGATTGGGCAAAAGCAAAGCTGGTGGTCTCCACTCTGACTATAACTAAGTGTCTTATTTCTGAATGATGTGTCATGACTGGACCGTTTAACTCTTTAGGCCTTTAGTTCATGAGAAAGAGATTGTTACACCACTTGAGTAATGACGGTAATGATATTCTAGACCTAAGAGTTTCTAACACTGCTTCTTAACTACAGCTGAGAAGTAGATCAAGTCTCCAGAAAGGCTAAAGAGGAGGCATGGAGGCAATGAAAACCAAATTCTTTTTGTCAGAACTGGTAGTAGAAAGACATGCGCTTGGTTTACCCTATGCTTCTGTCTTCCTCTGATACCACCACCGAAAGCAACGATGTCCAGGAATGAGTGAAAAGAAGCATTAGGCTTGGATAACCCCAAAACTTGACTTATTGAGTGAGTCCCAATGCAGATGACTCAGTGGTCTTATAGATATTCTGGAAATGGCTTCTCTGTTGTGATAGTCTTTAACACCCAATGAAATGTGACATTTGACATTATAGCAAAAAGCTGTAGTGGAAAGAGCAACAGATATAGACTCTTAGTTCATTGTTTAGGTCACAGGTTTGTTTTGTTTTGTTTTGTTTTTAATTACCAACATTGCTTGGGAAAGTCAACTCTTTCTGTGCCCCAGTTTCATTGTCCATAAATATAATACATGATTATAGCAATAACCCTGCCTCTGTCACAGAAATATTGTCAAGTTCAAGAGAAAAAAAACAGAAGCTATGTTTAAAAAGCTTCAAAAAATTTAAAGTGCTTATGTCAGTCTATAGGATCCTACATCACTACTTCCTATCTTTGTGGGGATTTATCCATATCTTCTGTGTTTTAGAACTAGATGGACCTGATAACAATCTAATTTTAATTCTTCACAAATATGTCAGAGAAGTAAACATTGAATATTTTACCCAGGCTTGAAATAAACCTGTTGTGAAATAAACAGAGGTCAGTGAAAAAAATAACATGATGGGGAACCTGCTTGGATATGATAATCACAGAAGTTTTTTCAATGGAGATGACATATAAGCTGAAATCAGAACAGTGAGCAAGAGACAACAATGAAACATACTCTCAAACACACACATAGGAAAAGGGAGTTTCTATAAAGGGAATAGCATTTGCAAAGGGTATACAGTGGTTGCTGTTTCCCAGGAGGAAAAGATGACTGGAGCCTGGGGGACAAAAGGGAAAATGGAACGAGATGAGAATGAACAGGTACTTAAGGGCCAGATCATCCAGGACTTTGCAGGTCATGGTAAGGGATTTGGGTTTTATTCTAAATGCCTTGGGATGCCATCAAATTTTTATTTCATTGAGGTATAGTTGACGTGCAATATAATAATTCAAGACTTATATACACTACAAATTGATCACCATGATAAGTCTAATAACCATGTGTCACCATACGATGAGGAAACAATGGAAACAGTGACAGACTTTATTTTGGGGGGCTCCAAAATCACTGTAGATGGTGACTGTAGCCATGAAATTAAAAGATGCTTGCTCCTTAGAAGAAAAGTTATGACCAACCTAGACAGCATATTAAAAAGCACAGATGTCACTTTGCCAACAAAGGTCCGTCTAGTCAAAGTTATAGTTTTTCCAGTAGTCATGTATGGATGTGAGAGTTGGACTATAAAGAAAGCTGAGCAGGAAAGAATTGATACTTTTGAATTGTGGTGTTGGAGAGGAGTCTTGAGAGTCCCTTGTACAGCAAGGAGATTCAACCAGTCCATCCTATAGGAAATCAGTCCTGAATATTCATTGGAAGGACTGATGTTGAAGCTGAAACTCCAATACTTTGGCCACCTGATGCAAAGAACTGACTCATTGGAAAAGACCCTGATGCTGAGAAAGATTGAAGGTGGGAGGAGAAGGGGGCAACAGAGGATGAGATGGTTGGATGGCATCACCGACTCAATGGACATGAGTTTGAGTAAACTCCAGGAGTTGGTGATGGACAGGGAAGCCTGGCATGCTGCAGTTCCTGGGGTCAGACATGACTGAGGGACTGAACTACCTGATCATACAAAGTTCCTGCAATAATATTGACTATATTCCCTATTATGTACATCACATCCCCATGACTTATTTTATAACTGGAAGTTTGTGCCTCTTAATCCCCTTCACCTATTTCATCCAGCCCCTCCCTTTGCCTCCCCTTTGGCGACCACCAGTTTGTTCTCTGTATCCGTGAGTCTGTTTCTGTTTTGTTTTGATTGTTAGCTTTGTTTCTAGATTCCACATATAAATGAATCATACAATATTTGTCTTTATCTGTCTTATTTGACTTAATATAATACCCTTTAGGTCTGTCCATTTTGTTGCAAATGGAAAAAGTTTGCTATTTTATGGCTGTGTAATATCCCACTATATATGTATACAACATCTGATTTGTCTGTTCATCTATTGATGAACACTTAGGCTGCTTCATTATATTGGCTATAGTAAGTAATACTGGAACGAACATAGAGGTGCATGCTGCTGCTGCTGCTGCTAAGTCGCTTCAGTCGTGTCGGACTCTGTGTGACCCCATAGACAGCAGCCTACCAGGCTCCCCCGTCCCTGGGATTCTCCAGGCAAGAACACTAGAGTGGGTTGCCATTTCCTTCTCCAATGCATGAAAGTGAAAAGTGAAAGTGAAGTTGCTCAGTCGTGTCCGACTCTTCGCAACCCCATGGACCGCAGCCCACCAGGCTCCTCCATCCATGGGATTTTCCAGGCAAGAGTACTGGAGTGGGGTGCCATTGCCTTCTCCATAGAGGTGCATATGTCTTCAAATTAGCACTTTTGTTTTCTTTGGATAAATACCCAGAAGTGGAATTCCTGCCTCATATGGTAGTTCTTTTTTTTGATTTTCTGAGGAAACTCCATACTGTTTTCCACAGTGGTGGCACCAGTTAACATTCCAACCAGCAGTCCTGTTTTTTGCACATCTTCACCCACATTTGTTATCTGTTGTCTTTTTGATAACAGCCATTCTGACAGTGTGAAGTGATATCTCATTGTAGTTTTTATTTGCATTTTGAAGACTCTTGAAAGTCCCTTGGACTGCAAGGAGATCCAACCAGTCCATTCTAAAGGAGATCCGTCCTGAGTGTTCTTTGGAAGGAATGATGCTAAAGCTGAAACTCCAGTACTTTGGCCACCTTATGTGAAGAGTTGACTCACTGGAAAAGACTCTGATGGTGGGAGGGATTGGCAGCAGGAGGAGAAGGGGACGACAGAGGATGAGATGGCTGGATGGCATCACCGACTCGATGGACATGAGTTTGAGTGAACTCCAGGAGTTGGTGATGGACAGGGAGGCCTGGCGTGCTGCAATTCATGGGGTCTCAAAGAGTCAGACATGACTGAGCGACTGAACTGAACTGAATAATTAGTGATGCTGAACATGTTTTTATGTGTATGTTGGCCATCGTTATGTCTTCCTTGGGAAACTATCTATTCAGGTCCTCTGCCCATTTTTTAACTGGATTGTTTGTTTTTACTGATACCAAGTTGTGTGAATTCTTTATATATTTTGAATAGTAACCCCTTATCAGAGCTATCATTTGCAAATATCTTTTCCCATTGAGTAAGTTTCCTTTTCATTTTGTTGATGTTTTCCTTCACTGTGCAAAAGCTTTTTAGTTTTGTAGTCGCATTCATTTATTTTTGCTTTTGTTGCCTTTGCCTAAGAAAATAGATCCAAAAAAATCATTCCTAAGACCAGTGTCAGAGACTATACTGCCTATGTTTTTGTCCAGGAGTTTTATGGTTTCAGGTCATATATTTAAGATGTTAATTCATTTTGAGTTTATTTTTGTAAATGCTGTTTTATTCTTTTGCATGTGGATGCAACGTGAAAGTTTTCCCAACACTATTTATTGAAGAGATTGTCTTTTCCCCACTGTGTATTTTTAGATCCCTTGTTGAAATTAATTGACCATATATGCATGAGTTTATTTCTAGATTCTATTCTGTTCCATTGATCTTTGTGTGTGTGTGCCAGAACTGTACAGTTTTGATTACTGTAACTTTGTAGTATAGTTTGAAATCAGGGCATATAATACCTCCAGCTTTGTCCTTCTTTCTTAAGATTGTTTTGGCAAGGAGTTCTTAAAAGATGGTTCAGCCTTATATATTCCAGTTTGAATGGTCAAGCTGGTTAAAAGGCCAATTTGGGGAAAATCACAGATGTCCTGGTGAGGGATGTTATACTGCCCAGAATGTGGCTGCCTCATGAAACCTCCCTGACTTTCCCCAACTTTACTTTGGTCCTTAAATCCGCACCCCCCCCCCCCCGACATACATCTCAGATGACTCCTGTGTCATTTATTCTGTGATGCTTTATTCTCTATAGCATCATTCTTATCTCCTCCTCACCAAAGTTATTGATTGAGAACCACTTCTTTCTTAATATTTGAAAAATCCTCAAAACTTCCTTCTGTATCTTCCATCTAATAAATGCTCCATAAATATTTGTTAAATGAGTAAGCACATAGTTCAGTAGCTGTTAGCACTCAAAGTGCCTCCAAGTCAACTGGAAAGATTTAAAATATGGATGCCAGGACTACATCCCCAAAGATTCTGACTGACAGTGTTGGGTATTTTTGTTGTAAAACTCCCAGGTGATTTTGATGTGTGGGTTGGAGTGGAAAATTAGGGGATGGGGCTGATTCTGGGTAGTCTGCAGTATTACTTGGGAATATCATCATACCCTCTCTAAATGCTTGTATATTTACCTTTTCCTCATGAAAGATGAAGCTATGACAAAATGCCCTGATTATCTCACCTTTAAAGTTTTTCAAAATAATGAATATGAAATCTACCCTCCGGGGTACTGATCCAGATCATTTGGTTGCATTTTCCAGAATGTGCTGTAATTTAGCTGCCCTTGGGAAGGAGAAGGTGAATTGCTGTTTTCACTAGACATCTGGAATTTGACTGAATGACTTATTTTTAACAGCTGTGGATCCGGAAAACACCAAAATAGAAAGGGGTTAAAACATGGCTTCTTCAAACACAGAACTCAGAAAGTCTGGCAATGGCATGATTGTGCAAATGTTTTGATTTCAGAAGGGGGAAGTCTTCATTTAATTCTATATAATGTGTATATAATAATATAATTTTAAGGCACCTGCTTCAAAATAGAAAGTGGGATGTTGGAGATAATAACACTAAACAAAAATTAAACTAAACCGGGCTCAGTGCCCAGGAAAATTATCAGATTCCAAGAACTGGGCAAGGAGTAAACTAATAGAGGGTAAAAAAAGCAGGAATGGATGAAGTCATATCTGCCTCTGTTAAAAATGACCATGAAGCAATGTGATCGCTCGTGAACAATTCCGAGGGGCATTTGTTGGGTGGGTGGAGTTCCTACCCTTCTCATGTTCAGTGACAAACTTCCAGTGGAACTTGCTTTCCTAAAATGTCAGTCCCAAACAGGCCAATAATTACAACCATCATGAATTATGTTTGAACTTTTATTATGCTGTAAACTAGTTGGAAATAAGTGAACCAGTAATAAAAGTAAGAGTTAACTGAAGTCAGAAGGAAAACCTTCATGTTTCCCAGGATGCCTAAATGCCATGTAATTTACATAAACAAGGAAGGAAATCCTCTGTGTGTGTTTAGGGGTGTGGGTCTAATACAGGAACCCATGTTTTCCTGTTATTGCAAAGCATTCTTTAATCTTTTAAGCACATTTTAGGACCCATATATATTCCAGATGTGTTGTTTCCTTTGCTATTAAAACAGCAGAGCAGGGTATGACTATCAGAGAAATTTAGGAGAGTCCCTTTTGTGTCACATGGACACACAAATTAAATGAATTAAGTGGATAGACAGCCCTGGGTAGACTGGTAATATTGCATGAATTTAGTGAGGGGAAAGATTGTTCCTCATGGACTTAAACAGGCTTATATGTGGAGCTGTAGGCCAGACAGGCCATTTGTGGATGGAAGACAATAACATTTCCTTGATCTTGGTTGTTTAAGGGATGATGATTTTTTAACCATGAAAGTAAACGCAATTGGTGTGAAATGTTCATAAGCGTTTAGCCAAAATATAACTGAATCATGGGCATTAAACCTAATCATTATTTGAAATTAAAAAAAAAAATGTTTGCTAAATTCTGGTTAGGAACAAAAAGAGAAGGATGGACTGAGATCCTAAAAAAAGCCCAGTCCTAGACCATAGGTTTCTCACCTAAAGGCGGGGTACCCGTATATTTTTGTTCACTTTCCCCTCTTGGTCACTGTTTTTCTGCCTAAATGACCCCAGACACTGAAGCTGTGATAAACTCTGCTGTGTGTGAAGGAGAGCCTTCTTACCACCAACCGTAACTGGCACAGGTACTTTCTGTCCTTCATCCCGCAAGGATTCATTTTGCCATCTGTTGAGCATTGCATGGTTATTTCAAAGTGTGGGATCTGTGGGCTGCTTTGAAACTAAGAAAGAATGTAGCATTGATGTACAGGCTTACTAGGATTGCATTCATTACGAGGAGTGCTTTCCACTTTTCCTGCTTCCTTTAATAGCATCAATTCTATTTAAACTTACAATTCCTACAGCCAGAGCTCAGGAGGAGCTTTGAGGAAAATCCTTTTAAAATACTTAATTACCTCCCCTCCCTTGAGGCTCTAAGTCAAGAAGTAGGCAGACAGGCAAAAGTTCAGAGTGACTCTCTCCTGCTGGCTGGTACTTGATCTCTGTCTGAGAAGTGAGAAGGTCCATCCTCAGCATGGAAGGGAGAACTGACCAAGGCCGAGAGGAGGAACTGCCGCAGGCCTGCAGCTGTGGTAGCCTAAGGAATTCATATGTGGAGGGGGGCCAGGGTTATAATCAGATGCAGATTAGATACAAACTAACTGTACTTTATGTTGAAGCTGAAACTCCAATACTTTGGCCACCTGATGCGAAGAACTGACTCATTTGAAAAGACCCCGATGCTGGGAAAGATTGAGGGCGGGAGGAGAAGGGGACGACAGAGGATGAGATGGTTGGATGGCATCACCAACTCAGTGGACATGAATTTGAGTAGACTTCAGGAGTTGGTGATGGACAGGGAGGCCTGGAGTGCTACGGTCCATGGGGTCGCAAAGTTCGAATGACTGAACTGAACTATAAGGCATTTTTTTTTTTTTTTTTTGAGTGAGGTATTTCTTATTCTTTTATCACTGAAGCCTGGAATACTTACACTGGACTGTAGCATTAGAAATATGCATTGTAGTTGCATCAGGGAACCAGTAAACTGTACCTTTAAAAGGTAGCCTTTTCCAGCCACCCCTACCTGATGCTCTCAGCCCTTTGTGCTGCTTTCCCTGCTAACCATCATGGTTTATTTGGAGCCTCCATTAGAGGGGCTTGCTATTAATTGTCCCTGTCGTGTTCAATGTGAGTGGATGAAGGCATCAATGAAGCTGCCCTTACAGTTAAAATTATATTGTAACTGCTCGAGGGTGCAGATTATAACGTCTGTTCCTTTTGAGTTCGCCTCTCACTAAAGGCACACATACTCATTCTTTTTCTGTTTTCCTCTGCTTCTCTTTGTCTCTGCACTTCCCTCTCCCTCTCTCTTCCTTCCCTCTATATTTACACGGATACACATGTATACACACACACACACACAAATATGTCATTTTTTCTCTCTCTTTTATGGCACATATGCATGTAGGCATAAGACAGAAACACCTGTGAATGGGACCAACCCACCCTGCACACTCACTGATCAGAGTGGTCTTCTCTTGGCAGTGACCAACAAGAAACCCACACAGGCATCCATTACGAAGGTCAAACAGTTTGAAGGCTCCACGTCATTTGTGCGGCGGTCACAGTGGATGCTCGAGCAGCTGCGCCAGGTTAACGGCATCGATCCTAATCGGGTGAGTGAACTGTCCAGTGCCGAGCCACGGTGTCCTTCTCTCACAGTGACTCTCTCATTGACCTTGGCAGACTGGTGGGTGTCTGAGTCGTTTTTGACAAGGCTATTTCTCTGTTCCAGTTATGTGGCTGAGACTTTCTGATTCCTGTGCCTGTCTTATGGGAAATTATAAATCTTTTCATCATGTTGGACAGAGGCACCTAAGGAGATGCATATTGAAGAAATGCTAGCTACCTCCAATACAAAGAGCAAAGTGCCAAGTGCAGAGTTCAGATAATCACATCTGTGATTATCAGTATGAAAAACCATGTTCAGCAAAGTTCCATCTGTCTTCTAATGCAATCAGGGATGAGGTTTATTTACCAAAAATCAAATAAATGAACTGCACCTTAAAAATGATGTATTAGAATTCCATTGGATTTAATACATGAAACATTTCATGGTAGAGTTATGTATGCAAGTAAATTTCCTTTGCTTATACACTAACCATATATCAATGATGAGGAAAGATGAAATGTAAAATCAAACTATACACTACAATAATAAGGGATAATCTTTCCCTACCAAAGGTTGGGGACAAGATTAATATTGTTCAGTGCCAGGAACCTGAAGTAATCCTTTTTTGAGCAATGGGAAAGACCATGTATAATCTGAAATAGGATACAAGTTGATATGCGGTTAAGCTAAAGGGACTTCTGTGCTCGTTGCTTCTTGGGGACATCTCAAAACACTGTGAGACAAGAGATCTGCTTGATAAAAAGAGAAAGGTGGACTCTCTGTGCCCCTGGTGCTAATCAAGATGAACCTTGTGATTAGGAACAAAGTCTCAGAAAAGTTTTAGCCTTTATGAGTCTTAATATGGTAAACTGGAAGCCGCAATTTTTAGAGATGGAGATCATTCGTTCTTTCAATGTCTTTTCCAGGATTCTGCAGAGTTTGATTTGTTGTTTGAAAATGCCTTTGACCAGTGGGTAGCCAGCACAGCCTCAGAAAAATGTACCTTCTTCCAGATCCTCCACCACACCTGCCAGCGCTACCTCACAGACAGGAAGCCGGAGTTTATTAACTGCCAGTCCAAAATCATGGGAGGTGAGTGGGCGTTTGAATGACTTTAGCCATCCCGTTTCCTTCCACTCGCTTTTATATAAAGAGTTAGGTGCTCAGCAGCATAATTAAAGATCAGAAAAAAAGAATCCGGATGCTCAGAGCTGGACTGCCTGAGGACCATTCTGGGAGCTCTTTGTATGCTAAAGACACAGTGGTGTGTTTTCAGTCTTATCCCAAAACCAATCTTTTTAAAGGAATTAACCCTTTAGATCAGATTATTTGTACCAGGAGAGGAAGCCTGTCCCTTTATTAGAATAACCTGTGCATTTGGTTTCCTCACTACCATTTCTATCATTTCATCACAGGACATTTTTAGAGTTGCTTTTTTCTTAGTATTTCTCAAGATGTTTTACAACTATTGATATGAACATTCCTACAGATCCAGTTCCTTCTCTCAAATAGCAACCTCAAATAGCAATAGTCTCTCATTTATTCCTTAATTGGCAGACAGAGCTGACTTAGGATGAGAGCTGTAAGCCAGCCTTATAGGAGCAAGTACCAGTACGGGAAAGTTAATGAGAAATGTTTAGAGAGTGCTTAGCACATTTCCGGAGAAGGCAATGGCACCCCACTCCAGTACTCTTGCCTGGAGAATCCCATGGACAGAGGAGCCTGGTGGGCTGTAGTCCATGGGGTCGCTAAGAGTCAGACACAACTGAGCGACTTCACTTTCACTTTTCACTTTCATGCATTGGAGAAGGAAATGGCAACCCACTCCAGTGTTCTTGCCTGGAGAGTCCCAGGGACAGAGGAGCCTGTTGGGCTGCCGTCTATGGGGTCGCACAGAGTCGGACACAACTGACGTGACTTAGCAGCAGTAACAGCAGCAGCACTTTTCTTCTAGGTGGCATTTCTTTTTAGAGAATTGAAACTGCTAAAAGTGTAAAGCCTTGCCAGTCACTCTGAGTTAAGGAAGAGTATGTATATCATTGATCTTTTCACTGATATGTTCTCCTGGTTTTGAAAGCATCTTCTAAAAAAAAAAAAAAGTACCAACTTTGTCTTAATCAAATGTCAAGTGAAGGTCACATTAGAAACATTACATTTTCCCCTTGAGCTGTATATATCTTTCATATGAATATGAGGCAGAATCCATCATCCTGTCCTAATGGCTGCTGTGCACACTGTCACTTAGCCATTAGTCCACTAGATGTGGTGGGAGAAAATGCTGTCAGCACTTCATTATTATCCGCTGAAGTGTCAGCGTGCTTCTGACATAGGAAGTTGCTCACACCATACGAACCTTGAAAAGCCTCTCAAATGCTGATGCAGACCTTTGTGTTATAGCTTCTTTAATTAGTCCTAGAAAAACAGAAGAGGTGATGAGTGCATATTTTCTTCAATGTGGCTGCATCCTATGGAACAAAAGTGAAAAAACTATTAGACACAAATGTTGAAAGAAAAGGAAATATCAAACACTGACCTCTTACTGTTTGGAAAATATAATGAGGTAGAACCCCCTCTCCTGTCTGTGGCATCAGTGCTGATCAAATGAATTGTGCTTTGAAAGTCCAGCCTTAACAGACTTGGCCAAAGGTCAGAGGACCCAGGCTGAGGACCACAGATGGCCATGTTCTCAGGGAATGGAAAATTGGCAAGGAAATTCCAGCTTTCCCTCATTCTTCATTAGAATTTTCTGTCCCATCCTAGAATCAAACTTGCTTCTTGATCTTATGCTAGGAAACATTTTCCCCGTCGGTAGCAATGTAGTATCGTCAGTTGCTTGCCTAGCTAGCACTTGAGCAGAGTCTCCTCTAAAAAAACAGTGTGACATATGGATTTGAAATTTCGGTTGCCCTTGGAGACAGACTTCCCTCGAGCACTCCACTCCTCCAGGTGCCATACGGGAGGCAGACAGTGTCAGAAGCCGAAGTGGTTCCATGGGGATGACTGCATTTCCTCAGAATGGAAGCAGGGTGTTTGGGTGGGGGGAGGGGACAGACTCTTTCCACTGTCCTGCGAAGGTTAAGAAGAGCTTTGGGAACTTCCCTTCCTCCTCCCCTAAAGGGCAGCACTAGGTAGCCTTCTTCCCTCTTGTCCCTGAAGCTCTCATTTCTTCTCTCAGAACAACCCGTTTCATTCCTTCATTCACTCATCTGCCAGTCACACAGCATGTAGGTACTGAGTATCCACTCTGAGCTAGCCACTCTCTACATCCTTGATGTGGAGAATTATTCTATAGTTGGCCCCTTAACAGACCCTAATCGCCACCACTCAAACCCCAGACTGGCAGGTCCCTAAGAGCCTTTCCATATGCATTGTTGCGTGCATGCATGCTGGGGTGCTTCCCACTGTATGCAGCTGCCAGCTGCTTCTGTTATTGACCCAGTATTTTGATATCTTCCACCACCCTATGAACCCCAAATTATGCCGAGTTGAGACAAGAATCTGCATATTCGGTGTCAAATTGTTGGTCTGTGTAGTGCATGAAACTGAAGACTGATTTCCTGTTGTAAGAAAAAGTTCACGAGTCCAAGTCCAGAATTGTCTCCACCTCTGGGATCATGTGTCTCTCTTCTTCCTTAGACCTCGGTTTTCCATGATGTAACATGTGGAGGTTAGTTTAAATGAGTTCCAAAATCTGTCAGGCCTGTCATTTGAGAATCTATAGTTTTTGAGGTATGGCTTTATTGTATAGTTTAATCACTGCTTAATAATCCAATAAAGATTTAGTGCAGTTAGATACTGCCTGGTTCTGGATTCTAAGGAAGGCCAAAACGCTGGAACTAAGGACATTGCACTTTGTTGGCAGCACGCAGTGCTTAATGAGGACAGCCTGTCTTATTTAAACAGTTGTCTTTCCTTGATAACAGTTGTACCAGCACACCCTGGCTAATTAGCATGCTGATTAGGCTTCCTTTCTGCCAGTTATCACAATTCACAGACAGAAAAATTGTGTGGTTTTTGGGTCACTGCATTCTGACACCTTTAACTTTAAGGGTACCTACCCCAGCTTCAACAGGTGAGATCTATTCCAAATTTCAAAAATCTTCTGGTCTGTCCTTACGGTATGGGCTGCAAGTGCTAGACGTGGTGGTTTTCCCCGCTGTGAAATGTGGTAGATCTTGTTAATTTTAGAGAACTGGTAAGTGTCGGTGTGCTGTCCTCCACCTCCATTCTGTACATGTTATCTCATTTAGTTTTTACAGCAGCCTTTGGAAATGCAACTTATTATCTCCATTTTACTCAGAAGGAAATAGGATCAGAGGGATCAGTAAATAACTTGCCAACGGTCATATAGCCTTTGTCCTCAAGTGGCAGAGCTAAAATTCAAACACAGGCCCTCTCTAAGAACATCTTTTTCGGGGCCACGAAATGGTACATTCCAGGGAACATCATTGATACTGTCTTTGGTATAAATGGTACTCCCTAAGGTTGTTTAGGAATTTGGGGATATATTTTAGCCAGCATATTCGTAGGTATTAAAAAAGGGAGCTAAGTGGAGAGGGTCAGAGATATGAGAAGTTTTAACTGTTTTCTTACTTTTATTGCAGTATACAATTAATATAATAACTTAAGCACTTTTGTTTCTGCTCTAAGAATGAAGGAATCATCAGGGCCTTTAAAATCATCTTGCTTGTTGTTTCTTTTTGTTTTGGTTCATAATAATTTCAACATATTAAAATGGCGAAGATTGCTGGAGTCCTGGCCACTCACCAGGCCTCTTAGGTATTTTGTTTCTAGTCCAACCTATCCTTGGAAAAACTGAAGCCATTTGAATGATATTTTGAAGAACAGATCTACCTGACTGAACCACACTTTCTTTAATACCAGTTGTGATAGGATTGTCATTTATGTATCTACAATTCCATGGAATTCCGCTCTTACATTTATTGATTGTGTATATTCCAGATGGCCAGCTGTTTCTTTTTCCCATGGGGAAAGTCAGTTACACAGAAATAAATTCTTTGGCTTGTTTGAAATTCTCTCCTCCAAACATGTTATTTCCTTATCTCCAGAGGATAGACTGGGAGCTCTGATCTTCTGCTGTTGGTTATAGGATCCAGGAGACATGTCCAAAGTCTGCAGTTGTGAAGACCCCCATAAATTGAAACAGGGAGGGATGTTCTGAGCAGGTGTGAGGCAGGAAGCATTGGTTTCTGCAGTCAGCATCTTTTCAGCCATCTTCTCTTCTCTGGATGGTTAGAAGACTTTATCCTCAAGCCTTGGTCATTCCTACTTTCCACTCTACCTCTCTTTTAATTTATTCAAGGTCAGTTACCTTAAAAAACACAAAGTCATTCATTCAGTTGCTGGGTCCCTAAGCTACCAAGCCATCTACAAAGATGCAAGGCAGAGGTGTAGAGCCAGTCTGGCTGCTGGAATGTTATGTAGCATTAGGAACAACAGGACCCTGCAGGTGAAGTCTTAGCTTCATATAGCTTACTTTTTGTAAGATAGTAGCTTTTTTCTGCCTGTTATAAGCAGAGTTGATAATATAGATGATATACTGTCATATCTGGATAAGGAAATGGCTGCCCACTCCAGTATTCTTGGCTGGAAAATCCCATGGATAGAGGAGCCTAGTGGGTTACAGTCTGTGAATTCACAAGAGTCAGACATGACTTAGCAACTAAACCAGCACCACCACTATTATGATGATATATTTGTACTACAAAGATGCCTTGAAGGAATTAATCACATATGTTGAACTTTAGAAGAGACATTTACTTTCAATTAATTTATTTCAAAAAAAAAAAAAAAACATGGTCTGCCCCAAATAGTAGCAACGGTTTATTTATAACAGACCTGTTGTATTAAGTCTAGGTCCCAAGGGGAACTTTGTTTTGCTCTCTGCATTCTTCTTAATAAAATGTGATCAAATCCCACATAGTTCCCCATTGTTATTTTATTTACACTGACCTTCTGTAAGGATTGCTGCTGCTGCTGCTAAGTCGCTTCAGTCATGTCCGACTCTGTGCGACCCCATAGACGGCAACCCACCAAGCTCCCCGTCCCTGGGATTCTCCAGGCAAGAACACTGGAGTGGGTTGCCATTTCCTTCTCCAGTGCAGGAAAGTGAAAAGTAAAAGTGAAGTCGCTCAGTTGTGTCTGACTCTTAGCGACCCCATGGACTGTAGCCCACCAGGCTCCCCCGTCCATGGGATTTTACTGTTGCCGTATTATTTTTATGCCCAAATCTATGAACTAAGGAAATCTTGAATGGTTTTGGCAACTTCTGTGTTAGAACCACCAAATAGATGCTTTGTAAACCTATTTTCTTTTTTAGAAAGTATGGTAAATTATTTGCAGAAAGAAAGTAATTTATTCCTTGAGGCAAGGTTCCATTTAAACTGAAGCATGTCCTACAGTTTTCCTGGGTTCTGAGCCTAAGCGCCTCTGGCTAACTCATTCAGTTACCTCTCCCTCTTTCCTCTGTTCTGTGTGGGTCATCGTTCAGTGAACCCCATCTAGACTGTTTGAGGCCCAGTTGTTCACATAAGCATTTACTCAGCACCAGCTGCCTGTCAGGTCCTGAGCTACCTGTGGACATCCAGCAACCAGGTGGGCACCTTTGCCAACTTTACTTACCTTCCTGGGGGGGTCATCAGGTGTAAACAGATATCAAACAATATTATACACCAAGGGGATGGCTGAGCTGCATTTAAAAGGATAGTTAATAGTTGACAGACACATAAGGGCAGGATGAAGTGAGTTCTCTCTTGCAACACTTAATCCAGACAGTGTCATTTCAGTGTTGGCTAGATTCAGAATTTGAAATGTGGCAGATTGTTTTTCCACAAAGCAGACTATTTGTAAGTGTCATGTATTTTTATTGTCACCAAAGGGTATTTCTTTAGCATTGTCCATCAACGTGCAGACCTTCAGATGAGGGTATAAAGTGCAGCCTTCTGAGCTCTATTAGAATTCCAGGGACACATATGTCTCTGATGTCCCCTTCATAGCAGGCTAGCCCTCATTCACCCCTGCTGATTGGTGTGCTAAAGTGAAAGTCGCTCAGTCATGTCCAACTCTTTGGGACCCCATGGACTATACAGTCCATGGAATTCTCTAGGCCAGAATACTGGAATGGGTAGCCTTTCCCTTCTCCAGGGGATCTTCCCAATGCAGGGATGGAACCCAGGTCTCCCGCATTGCAGGCGAATTCTTTACCAGCTGAGCCACCAGGGAAGCCCTGGTATGCTAAAGGAGAACCGAATGGCTTTCCTCTGGAGTCCCCTGGGGTGGAACGAATCTCAGGATGCAGACTGTGACTTTGTATTGTACTTTTCTCCCAAACACTGTAGGAACATACCCCTGAGCAAGGTGTGCGAATATTTTACCTTGTGAGTGCCCTGGGTGTGGGCATGTGTAAGGTGAGGTGACAGATGATGACACAGAGCACATGTATGCATCCTAAGAGTGTGCTTTTTTTTTCCTTAATTGAAGGATAATTGCTTTACAGAATTTTGTTGTTTTCTGTCAAACTTCAACATGAATCAGCCATAGGTATATGTATATCCCCTCCCTTTTGAAACTCCCTCCCATCTCCTGCCCCATCCCATCCCTCTAGATTGATACAGAGCCCCTGTTTGAGTTTTCTGGGCCATACAACAAATTCCCATTGGCTATCTATCTATTTAATGTAAGTTTCCACGTTACTCTTTCCCTACATCTCACCCTCTCCTCCCCTCCCCCTATGTCCGTAAGTCTATTCTCCATGTCTGTTTCTCCATTGCTGCCCTATAAATAAATTCTTCAGTACCATTTTTCTAGATTCTGTGTATAGAATACGTTAGAATACGTATAGAATCATATAAGTAAAATAGAATCGTTGGAATACAATATTTATCTTTCCTAAGAGGAAAAGATAAAAGATAAAACAAAAAGATTTTGTTTTTCTTATGGAAAAACAAAAGTGATGTATACAGTCATTCTTAATCCAAATATATTAATAGAGTACTCTAATAGAATCTGTCACATTTGCTGTGATTTTTATATTTCTTCCAGATGTCTTGATGTTTTCTGTCAATGAATAATGGTTTTGTGGGATGTGAACCTTGCACTCCTACACATACTCTGACCGTGGGCACAGTATAAAGAGTTGCTTATTTCTCAAGAATACATTAATGTATAATTTTGCCCCCACCACTAAAACTTTAACGTACTCAGGGATTCAGCGGACATGCTCTAGTGATTACAATTCACATACCAAGTGGAATTGTATTAAAAAACCATATTGTTGTTGATGGCCTGTAGATACAGAGCAGGGGAGGAGGCCAGGCTGCTTAGATCATTTACTGTTGTGAGCGAGTCAGGAAGTTTTCCAATAGCTCTTAAGATCTAGAGGAATCCATATCGTAGTTCCTCCAGTGAGTTTTTGTTACCCTTTAGGAAATAACAAAGGAACAAACTTCAGTTATCCTCTGCCATGTACAAACAAGGAAAGTGATTTATGAGGAATTGCCTGAGATCCCAGAGCTCATAAGGGATGGAGCTCTACCACGGTCAGGGCTCCTCATTTATTCCACGTCCATTCATTGGAGACCTGGACTTTCAAGTTCCCTCAGTAAACCCAGGCTTCTTTTCTTTATGTTGATTCTGCCAAACAGAAGAGATAGTCCCAATTTAACATGATATGTATGAGACTCAAAAATTCCATCTGGCAGTTCTCTGTAGATGTCTGTTAGTGATATTAATCATAAACCCGTACAGACTTTAGCCACCACTCTCTCATCACTGCATCCTCTTTGTTGCAGCTAATACCATCTTTTCCTAGAGAGCTTCTTATTTTATATAAGACTTGCTTTTTTAGAAACTTTTTGGAGAGAGAAATTAAAAATAGAAACCAACGATTATGCATCAATAAGAATAACAGTACAAATATTTAAAATATACAATTGGAAAAGCCCAGTTTGGGGGCTTTTTTGTTTTGGTTATTGGGATCCCACCAGTGTAACTACTGCACCAAACACAATTGAGATATATGGTGCTACACAAACTGCTAACAACCATCGGACATTGACTGAGTGCTCTTAGGAGCAGAACATTGTAGCAGAAGCTATGAGATGTCTATCTGATTCTTTATGTATTTTTTAAATTTAGGACAATATTACCCACGGTTATGTTGGAGATTTTGTATGCTTTCCCATGTTTTCTGGTAGTCATTCTACTTTATCTCATTCCCAAAAGGTGAATTAAAAGCAGATGCTTTTATTTTCAGTGAGAAAATTGAAGTAACGAAGGACTAGTTCCTTAGGTTCCACCCAAATCTGTACATGATATAAATGACTAGTAACTAAAGAAAAATGGGTCACAGATGTGATTTTTTATTTTCTCTTTTTCATTGCTCACTGACTGTAAGCTACACTGAAATACATGCTGTGAAACAGCTGGTGGGTTATGGGGAGTCATCCTGAGCCTGGAGTGACTTCGTGCATTAAGGGCTTTTTGAATCATATCTCACCATCAAAATCTTGAACCAAACCAAAGCTCCAGGAGAGGACTTCCAAGGTATCATTTATTGGTGTGACAAGGATCATGAACATATTTTGTCTATCCCATGGTTAAATAATCTGAAACAGATGAGAGCCATTTCTACTTTCATAATGAACTAGAACACATTAATTGCCCATCTTGATATAGTGGAAATAACACAGACTAGATTCACTTAGCTCTGTTTTTGATGGCTGTCACTCTGTAAACTTCTCTAAGATGCTCACCTTATACCCAGCCTCTCTGTGCTTTTTTGTATTATGGATAGCAACATATACCTTGAAGGAATGGTGTGGGGATTAAACTGAATTTTAAAATATTCAACCAGGATTTCTGCAAAGTGCTAGTACATGTCTGAATATTTTGTTTAAAAAACATGGGAATTATGTATACCTGTTCATAATATCATGATGTCTTCCAGGATATTTATCAAAGTCCTTTCTTATGAAAGAAGTAAGAAAATATTCTTAAACTTTCCTAATCCATGTTTGGCCTTAAGAATTGCAAAAACAAACCGCAGTAACTTTTTTTGTTCCAGCTGGGAAGGAGCTAAGCTATATTATAAATATTTCAAATGTCTGGAATGCTGAGTTGTTTGCCATGGTTTATAGAATGCTGAATGTGTTGCATTTTATGTTTGACATTTATAGAATGCATATGGTACTGCTGACTTTACCAGAACAACGATGTTTAAAATATTGAGTGATACTGTGCCAGAGATCAGGGCACAATATTCAGATCTTCTGGTAGGAAAGAAAAACCTTGAAACACATTTTGTGAACTTTATAAGAACATAGAAATGTCCTTTTTCCACCAACATATCTTCAACCTAGGGCATTTCTTTGAGTCCAGTTCTCTTTACACAGCCCCAAAAGGACATATATCAGAGGTTAAATTGTTTAATATTGTTGGTCATGAAGTAGTACTTTCCAAAATAGATATAAAAGTCATGCTGCCTGATGCCTACCCATACTTCTAGATTTACAGAGAAGTACAATTTTTAAAAGAATTTTGGAGATTTAAGTTTACCAATCACTTTGCTACATGTTTTAAAATCTTCATAATTTCATGAAACAAACTTTAACACCAAAAGATAAAAAGGACATATCTCTGAGAATAAAGGGCTATTCCTTAAATTGGAAACATTTAGCTTTATGAAAACATTACTACATCTGGTTCTGGTTCTTATTTTTCCTAGTTCACATAGACCAATAAAAACTCCGTCATCACCTGGCCTTTAAAAGTTGCTGCTCTGCTGTAACGTAGAAGCATCAAGAACTAAAAATTACTTGGAATTTTAGTGAAGAGAAGCTGTGAATTCTCAAGAACAGTAACTGGGTCTAAAAATGGTCATTTATGATTTGTCAAATTCATTCCCACTCTGGGGAAACCCACTCAGCACACATCCTTTGGATAGTACAGACAGAACAGATAATCCTCAGGGTGAAGGCTGTAGTCTGATTCCTTACTTGGAATAGAGATAAGGAACTTGTGCATAGTACCTGAGAAACTACCCAGGAATACGAGATTTCTAAAACCTTTGGTGAAAAGGTAAATAAAATGATGTTTTTTCCCTAACATTATATCCTAGCCTTTCAAAAATTTCGGCTTTGTATTTGATGATTAAAATAAGACTAAGTCTCTAAATTTATCATAAGTAGTTACTTGAAATTTAGACATTGATGTAAATCTGAAGTTGAAGACTTTTCAGATTTATAAGACCAAAACATTTCTCACCCTTCTATTTACAATATGCCTACCCAGGGTTGGGTTTATAGGTGTCATGCAAGAGGCAAGAGCATTACAATTGCCAAATTTAGGAAGCAAAAGTAGAAGATGCACAATAAAATTTGAGTATAAGATAAACAAGGGATAACTTTTTAGTATAAGTATACCACATGCAGTATTTGGGGCAACCAAAAAATTATCCATTGTTTGTCTGAAATTCAGATTTTACTGAGCATCCTATATTTTATCTGGCAACCTTCATGGGCATCCCAGTTTCTAGCTATTGTAACCAATATGGAAAACAAAATAAGTTAGCTGTTACATAGATAAGTAAACTTTACGATGGCCAGTTATTAGGACTTTAAGAAATGTTGAGATGGACAACTCCCAGGCATAATGTTAGATTAGCTGTTCAAAGATACAGACAGAAAAAAATATGAGACAGGCTGCTAAAGAAGCAGTTGAAAGACCTGCAAGGATTCATGTCTTATTGTGGTTATTCTACTTAGAAAAATGCTGTTAAGTGCAAATGAAAGTAGTAATCAGTATAGAAATTCCACTAAAGCTCTTTAGTAATCCAACATGAGATCCCTGGTTAAATGTGCACAGGGAAAAAAGCTCAGTCTTGGGTCTGAATGTCTTTCGCTTGGTTTTGAGCAGTTAGTTTCCTGCAAAACAGTAACAGGAGTCTGCCATTGACTTCTGGGGACACCAGCAGACCAAAGGCTCCCATTTATGGAGAAAAGAGTAAGAAGCTCTGGGTCTCAAGAACTAGAAAAGGTGCTGCTTTAAAAATTTAGCCTCTTCTCTGACCTGTCTGATGGTTTTCTTAGTAATAGAAGTGACTGGGCTACAAAGAATCCTTTGTCAAACCCTTGCCTGCAAGCTCTGGCTCACCTTTATCCATCACACTGTCCATCTGTACCCGCCTCTCACTGTCAGGTAAATGAGCATGGAAGGTAACCCTTAGCTTTTGGTTGGTTGGTTTGCTTGGGTTTTATTCTAGCTCCATACGAGTATAACATCCAAAGGTGATGCTACTCTAGGTTCCAAGAAACATTCAGTGGGTCCTACTTGTGAAAAGGAAAGAATATCTTCAATAGTTCCTAACTGTGAGAGCACATTGAGCACAAACACTTCAACTACAACGCTTGAGTGGCAGGAAGGCAATCAAGTAAGTGTATCACTAAATGGAGGTAAAACATGTTTTAGGCAAAGAATGAGGAGAAATCTTCATTGGCTAAGGGATTTGTTTACTTTGTCTAACTTTTGAATGGTTCAGTTCAGTTCAGTCGCTCAGTTGTGTCCGACTCTTTGCAACCCCATGAATCACAGCACGCCAGGCCTCCCTGTCCATCACCAACTCCCGGAGTTCACTCAGACTCATGTCCATCGAGTCAGTGATGCCATCCAGCCATCCCATCCTCTGTCGTCCCCTTCTCCTCCTGCCCCAATTCCTCCCAGCATCAGAGTCTTTTCCAATGAGTCAACTCTTCGCATGAGGTGGCCAGACTTTCAGCTTCAGCATCATTCCCTCCAGAGAAATCCCAGGGCTGATCTCCTTCAGAAGGGACTGGTTGGATCTCCTTGCAGTCCAAGGGACTCTCAAGAGTCTTCTCCAACACCACAGTTCAAAAGCATCAATTCTTTGGCGCTCAGCCTTCTTCACAGTTGAACTCTCACATCCATACATGACCACAGGAAAAACCATAGCCTTGACTAGACAGACCTTTGTTGGCAAAGTTATGTCTCTGCTTTTGAATATGCTATCTAGGTTGGTCATAACTTTCCTTCCAATGAGTGTCTTTTAATTTCATGGCTGCAGTCACCATCTGCAATGATTTTGTAGCCCGAAAAAATAAAGTCTGACACTGTTTCCACTGTTTCCCCATCTATTTCCCATGAAGTGATGGGACCAGATGCCATGATCTTCATTTTCTGAATGTTGAGCTTTAAGCCAGCTTTTTCACTCTCTACTTTCACTTTCATCAAGAGGCTTTTTAGTTCCTCTTCACTTTCTGCCAGTTATGAGGTGACAAATGCATGCATTTTAAACTTAGTGGATGCTGCTGGTGGGAAAGCAACTACTTATGTTTCTGTTATTTAAATTCATGAAAAGTGAAGGTGTTAGTCACTCAGTCATGTCCCATTCTTTGCAATCCCATGGACTATAGCCCACCAGGCTCCACTGTTCATGGAATTCTGCAGGCAAGAATACTGGAGAGGGTAGCCATTATCTTCTCTAGGGGATCTTCCCAACCCAGGTCTCCTGCACTGCAGGTGGATTCTTTACCATCTGAGCCACTAGGGAAACCCATATTTAAATTCATAGTCATGCCAAAAAGACAGTAGTAAGAAAGACTCAGAGTATTTCTGAGTTTAGATACCTAAGCAGAAGTTGATTGTTCATACTTTGAGAAAATCCAAGTGTCATAATTATTCATAATACCATGCCCTGCAGAAAAGACCTTTCAAGTAGAATGAATACACTCCTCATTGAATGTGGTTGTGAACATTCTGGTCAGGATCAGCTTCATGTCCCTTATCTCCCAGAGAATTAAACAGGACAGAGTGTGGTGGGTAAAAATCAGGGGCATTACATGCTTCACATACAAGTATTGCACCAGACCTATCTTGTGATTATTTATGCTATTATATATTATTTCTTCTATCAGTGTCTCCTATGGACCTTATTTTCACAGTTGGTTGATTTTATTGATCTTCTTTCCAGTTTCCATTATAAGAGGTTGAGACTTAAAGAGGAGAATAAAAGATGTTTTTCACAAGGTCAGAGTGGATTCACACATCTGATAAAAGGCAAAAGTTTGTCTTGATGGTTGGCTTCCAGGCATGTTAGGTCTTTTGGACACCAAGTAAAGGAGAGGAAAAACACTTGTAATTTTGAGAAGGTCTTTGTGGTGTTAATATATAATCCTTGTCTATTTTTTGTAAGCTTTTGACTTTCAAACTTGAATAAGATACAATAGAGTATAATTGTTTAAAGGCTTACATCATTTAAAAGCAAATGTTACTGATTACACTCCAATACAAAATAAAAAGTGTAATTAGAAAAAGCAAATGTTTATCGTAAGAGTTACTGAGTAAAATGTATTTTTTTCTATCTGCAATGAGTTTACCATCTTGGTCATCACCTAATGATGCTCTATCAAATTGTCACAAACTTAGTGACTTTATAACAACACACGTTTATTATCTTGTAGTTCTGGAGGTCAGAACTCTGGAATGAGTCATCAGGCTGAGTTCCTTCTATCAGTGCTAGGAAAGAGTTTGCTTCCTTGTCTTTTCCACCTTCTGGAGGCTGCGTGTATTCCAAGGTGTGGGCCTTTTCCTCCATCTTCAGAATCTCCAGTGTAGCATCTTCAAATCTCTCTCTGCTTTTTATGCTCCTGCCTCTCTAATCAAGACCCCTGTGGTTATATTGGTTGACCCAAGGAATTTGGATAATCTTTCCATCTGAAGATCCTTAAGCATAGGTGCAAAGTCCCTTTTACCATGTAAGGCATGGACGAAGGAGCCTGGAAGGCTGCAGTCCATGGGGTCGCTGAGGGTCAGACATGACTGAGCAACTTCACTTTCACTTTTCACTTTCATGCATTGGAGAAGGAAATGGCAACCCACTCCAGTGTTCTTGCCTGGAGAATCCCAGGGACGGGGGAGCCTGGTGGGCTGCCGTCTATGGGGTCGCACAGAGTCAGACATGAACAAATACATAGGTTCCACGAATTAGGACGTGGGCATCTTTGTGAAGCTGATGTTCTGCCTACTGTACTATTTTTCTAAGAGCTATAATATACACTATTGTATAATAATGTCCTACATTTAATCTTTTTCCTTTCATAATATATACTTTTAAATACTTTCTATACTTGTACTAAAGTATTATAATTTAAAATATTTAAATTTCAAAGCATGTAAGCTTTTTAGGAAGACCCAGTACTTAAGTGGCTGAAAGGGCTTATCTTGTAGCTCCTTACTTTACCAACTGGGATATTTGTACCTCGGCCCTTTCTCTTCACTTAAGGAATTGATTTCCCTTAATAATTACACAGGTTTTTTACAAGTTTCTAGGATATCTTAGTATTTAAAGCTTTCAATGATGAAAATGTTGTAGACCATTTGGTTTTGTTAAAAATCATCCTTTTCCTTGATATTTCCCTTACTTCCATCTCAGAAAATGATCTTTTATGTCCTCCATGTAAATACCTTGGTGACATTCCTCTTGAGACTGACAATTCCTCTTCAGCTTTCATAAAAAATATCAAGGTCAAGTGTATTTAACACATACTCATCAGATAAGTTCACATTAACTGGTTGGATTTATCTCTTTAATTCAACGTTCATTTAGAAGTGATCTGACATGAGCCCCTGAAGTGCAATTAGCATATTAATTCAGCAGTTTTCTGTACTAGTTATGGTGTCTTTTTCCTTCAGCATAGTGTTGTTTCTTAAACTTTGTCTTCCCAGCATGGTATGTCACACACTGGAAAGGAAAAGACTGCACAGATCTGGGTTTGAATTTGTGATCTGTCATTCACTGTCCGTGGATGAGTTACTTAAACTGTAAGCTTGACTTCCTGTTCTTAAACAGAATAATTATGCTTCTTCCATAGGGTTGTTGTAAGATTTTTAAATAAGGTCATTTGTAAGCATTTAGCATGGTGAATAGGGAGTACTGTGAAATGTAGTGGTAGCTGTTATAACTATATTAATTTATTATAATGAATTCTTTCTTTAAATTCTACCTTCCTGCTGTTGTCCTGCCTTCCTTTCTATTCTATTAATATAGAATCTGAATTCCAGTCAGACACAGAGGAGGGAGTGAAGGTATGCATAGCTTTCAGTATCCCTTACATCAGATATAGTAGACAAGTCATATGTATTCATATTTGCATTTTTCTTCTAGGAAAAAAAGTTAGTTAATGATGATAACACTGATAGTCACCATATTGAGTTCCTACTATATGCCAGACAATATTTTTTAGTTCACGTTAAGCAGAGTCTCTTAACATTACTTAACATGCCTTAAGTTATGTATATAATAAAGAGAAGTTGTTGCTATTGTTCAGTCACTAAGTCATACCCAACTCTTTGCAACCCCATGGACTACAGCACGCCAGGCTTCCCTGTCCTCCACCATCTCCTGGAGTTGGCTCAAACTCATGTCCATTGAGTCAGTGATACCACCTAACCATCTTATCCTCTGTTATGCCTTTCTCCTCTTGTTTTCAATCTTTCCCAGCATCAGGGTCTTTTCCAGTATTGATTGGCTCATCCCATCAGGTGGCCAAAGTATTGGAGCTTCAGCATCAGTGTCAGTCATTCCAATGAATATTCAGGGTTGATTTCCTCTGCTGCTGCTGCTGCTAAGTCACTTCAGTCGTGTCCGACTCTGTGACCCCATAGACAGCAGCCCACCAGGCTCCCCGATCCCTGGGATTCTCCAGGCAAGAACAGTGGAGTGGGTTGCCATTTCCTTTTCCAATGCATGAAAGTAAAAAGTGAAAGTAAAGTCGCTCAGTCGTGTCTGACCCTCAGCGACCCCATTGACCGCAGCCTTCCGGGCTCCTCTGTCCACAGGATTCTCCAGGCAGGAGTACTGGAGTGGGGTGCCATTGATTTCCTCTAGGACTAATTTGATCTCCTTGCTGTCCAAGGGATTTTCAAGAGTCTTCTCCAGCACCACAGTTCGAAAGCATCAATTCTTCAGCGCTCAACTTTCTTTATGGTCCAACTCTCACACCTATACATGACTCCTGGAAAAACCTTAGCTTCAACTATATGGATCTTTGTTGGTAAAGTGATGTCTCTCCTTTTTAATATGCTGTCTAGGTTTGTCATAGCTTTTCTTCCAAGGAGCAAGCATCTTTTAATTTCACGGCTACAGTCACCATCTGCAGTGATTTTGGAGCCCAAGAAAATAAAATCTGTCACTGTTTCCATTGTTTACCCATCTAGTTGCCAGGAAATTATGGTACAAGATGCCATGATCTTAGTTTTTTGAATGCTGAGTTTTAAGCCAGCTTTTTCACTCTCCTCTTTCACCTTTGTCAAGAGGCTGTTTAGTTCCTCTTCACTTTCTGCTATTTGGGTGGTATCATCTGCATATCTGAAGTTATTGATATTTCTCCCAGCAATCTTTATTCCAGCTTGTAATTCATCCAGCCCAGCATTTTGCATGATATACTCTGCATACAAGTTAAATAAGGAGGGTGACGATATACAGCTTTGACATACTCTTTTCCCATTTTTGAACCAGTCTGTTGTTCCATATCCAGTTCTAACTGTTGTTTCTTGACCTGCATACAGGTTTCTCAGGAGGCAGGTAAGTTTGTCTGGTATTCCCATCTCTTTAAGAACTTTCCACAGTTTGTTGTGATCCACACAACAAAAGGCTTTAGCATAGTCAATGAAGCAGAAGTAGATATTTTTCTGGGCTTCTCTTGCTTTTTGTATGATCCAGTAGATGTTGGCAATTTGGTCTCTGGTCCCCTGCCTTTTCTAAATCTAGCTTGAACATCTAGAAGTTAACAGTTCATGTACTGTTGAAGCCTGGCTTGGAGAATTTTGAGCATTACTTAACTAGCATGTGAGATAAGAGCAATTGTGCAGTAGTTTGAACATTCTTTGGCACTGCCTTTCTTTGGGATTGGAATGAAAACTGACCTTTGCCAGTCCTATGGCCACTGCTGAGCTTTCCAAATTTTCTGGCATATTGAGTGCAGCACTTTCACAGCATCATCTTCTAGCACTTGAAATAGCGTAGCTGGAATTCCATCACCTCCACTAGCTTTGTTCATAGTGATGCTTCCTAAGGCCCACTTGACTTCACACTCCAGGATGTCTGGCTCTGGGTTAGTGAGCACAGCATTGTGGTTATCCAGGTCATTAAGACCTTTTTTGTGCAGTTCTGTGTATTCTTGCCACCTCTTCTTAATTTCTTCTGCTTCTATTAGGTCCTTACCGTTTCTATCCTTTTGTTGTACCCTTCTTGGCATGAAATTTTCCCTTGGTATCTCAGATTTTCTCTAAGGAAAGTTAAGATTTATCTATTCCTAAAATCTATCTTTCCTTCTTCCCCATTATAGAAAAGTAGAGAATCTTTTCAACGCATGTTTTTGTGTAAAGGTTTTAAGTGGTCCTCCAACAAAATGAGATTTTATTCTCATTTCATCAGCTTAGTATAGTTCTTGACATTGGTCAATGTTGTATTTTCAGTATAGTATTTGAATTATGAGATTCATTTCTTTATCACTTAATTTTCTAGTTAAATGTTCTACTTAGTTCACTCTTCTAATACTGTCCTTTCTTTTGGTCTATTTTCATATCTATTTTCTTTTCCTCTAGGAATACTCTTTGAGATCATATTATACTTTAAAAGGAAAATGCAACTTTATTTGTTGCATTATAAGATATGCATAAATTTTCAAGAATATGTGTGTTATATAAAGCATGGTACATTTATATCTAACTCTTCTGTGTAATAAACATTTATAGGCCAGCAACATGTATAGGTAACTAAGATAGAGTCCTAGGTAAGGCAGCCTTTGAAAATAGATTGTGTATGTATCTTCTTTGGGGAAATAACAGACTTGGGAAAATGTGGTAAAGCTGTGTTCACTGTTGATTAGGAAAATTCCAAAATTAAGACTTCCTCTTTTGGACTATTATACTTCTCAGCTTCATCTCTTAAAAGCTGAATAAACACAAGCACAAATAGCTGGATTTATTTCTGATTAAGATTAGGTTAAAAAACTACATAAATTTAAAGTTCTAATACAGATAAAAATAAACAGGACCACTGATTTGCTATGCTTCTCAACTCTCAACTGTTTTTTCTTGTTAAGCAATATAAATTGAAATTCATTATTTGGGGCTATCTACTTTACCAACAAAGATCCGTCTAATCAAAGCAATGGTTTTTCCAGTAGTCATGTATGGATGTGAGAGTTGGACTGTTAAGAAAGTTGAGTGCCAAAGTATTGATGCTTTTGAACTGTGGTCTTGGTGAAGACTCTTGCGAGTCCCTTGGACAACAAGGAGATCCAACCAGTCAATCTTAAAGGAAATAAGTCCTTAATATTCATTAGCAGGACTGAAGCTGAAGCTGAAACTCCAGTACTTTGGCCACCTGATGTGAAGAACCGACTCACTGGGAAATATGGAAGGCAGGAGGAGAATGGGACAACAGAAGATGAGATGGTTGGATGGCATCACCAATGAATTTGAGTAGGTTCTAAGAGTTGGTGATGGACAGGGAAGCCTGAGATGCTGTAGTCCTTGGGGTCTCAAAGAGTCAGACATGACTGAGCAACTGAACTGAACTTTCAACCAACCAGGCCTAAGCAAATAAGAGAATCTATCAGTAAAAGATATAACCAGCTTTTTCTTTGTTTGCTGGTGAGAACAAATGGAAAAATAAATATCACTGCTGAACGCTGTAGATTTTGGATTTCTATACTGCTAAAAATGAATATTTTAAAAATTGAATATTGGCATAGTTTAATGTGAATTCACATTTTGAGACTCCTTCAGCACCACTACCTGCAAAACAGAGGAAATTAAAAAGAAATAATCACTTTCAGAAAAAAAGCTAAGTATGCATAAACCAGAAACAGAGTCACAAAACAGTAGGAATGAAGCTGCTTGCCTGCTGGCCTACAGGTCTGGAAAGAGGTAGTTTGAATTCCATGCTGTAATAGTGACTAAAAGTACCCCCATGGAAAGCAAAAAACCACAGCCACATTTGCTGTTTGGAATCAAAGCCTCTCTGCCCAAGCAAGGGATCTACAAACAAGCCATGATCCATTGCCCTAGGAAGTTGCTTATAAGATTCTACATTCCTGGGGAGGCAACAGAAAGCAAACAGCATCTCCCACCCATGACCTGGTGCCAGCTGCCCACTGGCTTAGCACTGGCTCTGCAATATTCATAGTAGCACCCAGGACAGGAGCCTCAGATCATCGCTTTAAGTCCTGGTTGTCTTAGGGGCCAATACTAGAAACAATAAAGCTACATGTAGGAGAGAAAGGACCATGATAGTGAGGAGAAGGAAGAAGAAATTAACATTTCCCACTCGAGAAGAATGCACTAACCAACTTCTAAAAAAAATACATGAGAATTCCAAAAAAAAAAAAATTGGAAGTTGAATTTACTCCAAATGAAACTAATTTGAAAATGACTTTAAAATAAGTATGCTTGTGATACTCAAAAAATAAAGGAATTAGAAAAAAGAACAAGATGTTACAAAGCAAAAACAAAGCTCAATGAAAAGATGAGGTAGTGGAGAGGAAAAAATTCTGGAAATGAAAAAAATATACCCATTTGTTAGAATAAACTCTAGATTATCTATAAAGACTTGATGACTTGGAAAATAATGAGAAATTCACCTATAATGCAGTTCAGAGAAATGAAGACTATAGAGGGGAAGGTGTGCATGGGAATTAGAGGAGGCTCTAACCATTCATCTCATAGGATTTTCTACAAGGGTATCAGAAGAGGAGGGTATCAGAATGGTGGGAAAGCCATATGCCGAAAGATAAGGGCTAAAACTTTTCCAGCACTGAAGACTCATATTGAGAATAACACCAAGTGCCACACTTGAAAATTAAATGCAGCTATATCGGGACAGAAACATCATGGAGTAAAATGCTGAAGACAAACAGGACATCTTCAAAGATACTAAAACAAACGTTTCCTACAGTGGAAGGACAACTGATGGCTGTTACTGGCACCAAGAGGTGCCACAAGTTAATAAATTAATTTCCAGGAATTAATTCTAGAATTCCATACCCAGCTAGACTATAATTTAGAAGTGAGAGGGGAAAAAAAAGATACTTTCAGACAGGAAAAGATTATTTACTTCCTCCTCCAAACTTGCTGAAAGAGCCACTAAATGATGTACTTGAACATAAAGCCAAGGGAACCCAATGGGAAGGAATAGGATGTGCAAAACAGTAGTGATCATGAATACAGTAAAAACACATCACCAAACTTAATTGTCTAATGATGATTTTTAAATTATTTTGGATGTTTGGACTTCCCTGATAGCTCAGTTGGTAAAGAATCTGCCTGCAATACAGGAGACCCCAGTTAGATTCCTGGGTCAGGAAGATCTGCTGGAGAAGGAATAGGCTACCCACTCCAGTATTCTTGGGCTTCCCTTGTGGCCCAGCTGGTAAAGAATCCACCTGCAGTGTGGGATACCTGGGTTTGATCCCTGAGTTGGGAAGATTCCCTGGAGAAGGGAAAGGCTACCCACTCCAGTATTCTGGCCTGGAGAATTCCATGGACTGTATGGTCCATGGGGTTGCAAAGAGTCGGACACGACTGTGCAACTTTCACACTTTCTTTTTAAAAACTGGAGCTAAAATTCTAGACATAATTAATAAGGTATATATGCTGTATGTTCAGTGGCTAGTTAATCCATGCTGAAGTCTGTTCTGAGAATGATAGAATTGCTGAATTACTTTGATAGGAAAAAAGTCATAGTTGCATCTGTTAAATGATAGAATAAGAAAAGAGATTTTCCTTTCTTCATTTGAATATTATCCAAAGTCAGCTAGGAGAATGTAGGATGCAAACTGTCTCAGATGAGATGAGTAGCAGCCTCTAATTATAAACCCCTATATTTGGGAAAGGGCTGACAAACACAGGAAAGGTCAAGGCAGACCCCCAGAGAGAGCTGTCATAGCTGTGATTTCAGACAAGGCATAAAGCCAGGAGAATGAAATGGTCCAATGTGTATGCTAACAATCCCTTTTTGAACAATGAGCAGATGCCAAGAAAGCTCTGGGAGTTTGATGGACTCAGCTTGGCATAGTGCCTGGACAAGCCAGAAAGAAGGGCTGAACAGAATCACAGTCAAAGCCATATTTTCAGGAATCAGTCTGTCGATGGAGGAGGAAGGAAACAATTCTATGCAACCCTGTGGTACAGATCTCATTTGGGAAAGTAAAGACTCAAGAGGCCTCTATCACATACACAACCCTGCATGTGTATGAGAACAGCTCCCACCTGCTAGTCTGGAACATGGTCCTCTTCGGTAACATGGACCTCCTGCAAATAGTTGTTCAGAAAGTGACCATTTTATTTTAAAACAGTCATCCCCACAGAGCTAGCATAAGCAGCTTCATCACTAACTAGATTAGTCCTTAGACAATTCATAACCTCCCTAAGGCATGGTTTTAGTGTTAAAATAGGGTAATAGTTCTTCCCATATAGCACTGTGAAGAGAATTTAATATATGTATTATTATTGTATTATATATTAATACACAATGTAATTATGTAATTAATAATTAAATAATATATGTATTATTAATGTATTGTGTATTAATACATAATATATGTATTAATACATATATTAATACATAATATATATATTATGCCTAACAGTAGGCATGCCATCCAATACATGGTTAAAAGTCAGTAAATATTTGCTGATCCACAGAGAGGTCCAAGCATCTCTCTATGAGGTAGAATTCCCAGGGCTAACCACTGACTTGCCTTCCTATCCCTCTTGCTCTCTGAAGAGTAGTGATTAAGATCACAGATTCAGGGAAAGGGCTGAATGCCTGAGTTTGACTCCTACTTGATTCATCTACTAGCCTTTTGATCTTGGCCAAATGATTTATCTGGCCCTCAGTTTTCTGTAAAATGGGAATAATAATAGTGTTGTTGTTGTTGTTGTGAGGATTGAGTTAATTCTTATAGGGCATTTTGTATAGTGTCTGGGACAGAGTAGTTTGTTACACATTAACTGTTAGTAGTATTTTTCAAGAATTATCAATTATACCATAGATATGGTTACCATACTTCTTAGGTTTTTAGGAACAGTCACTTCCTTAATAGGATTCTTCAAACATTAGAATTCACTGAATTTTGGGGGTGGGGGCAGGATATAATTCCCTATTGCTAGATCATGTATTCCAAATTTTGGTTTATTTAGATCATAACCAAAATTCTCTTTTGCCTATGGTTAGTTATTTTTTTAAGGTAGATCAAACGCCTCGAGTTGAATAAGTTGGTTGTGTGCTGGTACCACCCAGTTGACTAACTTATTAGTTATGACCCTAGAGTAGAGATCTGCAAACTACAGGCCTCAGGCTGGATCCAGGGCTGTTTTTGTGAATAAAGTTTTATTGAAATACAACCACACCCTTTAATGTACATATTTGCTTTTGACTTTCACACTACAACAGAGTTTGAGTACTTAAGCTAGAGCAGTATGGTCTTCAAAGCCTAAAATATTTAGTATCTGGCTCTTTACAGAAAAAGTTTGCAGACTTCTGCCCTAGAGTAGTAGTTTTCAGTAAATTTTTAGCAAGTCAAAAGCAGCATTTGGGGATGCATTTGATCATAGGCTTTAGTGTACTTTGAAAATATAAAGAGTAATGTAATTAGAAGAAAGTTGGTGGTGATATGGCCTCAGTCCATCAAAATGGTTTTGGTGATTACATAAAAGCTGTCAACCCTCAAAAAGATGGTAGAGCATCCCACTTCTTTCTCTTAGCAAGAGAAACATCAGATTTGGGACCTGAGAGCTTGCTACTGATCTTTTTGTTACGGGATGCTGTCAAGGCCAGTATGTCTAAAATTAGAGGACAGAATAGAAGGAGGGCAGAAAGGAACAGACAATGCAACTTTCACTCATAATCACAGAACTCAAATCCCTGTGGGGTTACTTGCCTGGGTTTCCCGTTGAGGAGGGAGTTCACTGATGGATTTAGATGATCTGGGCTGTCTTTTTCTTTCCTTTTTATTTTGTTTCATTTTCTTCACACTGATTGAATTTTTAATCTCCGCTTATCGAAAACATCACTATTTAAATCTGTTGGGAGTGTTTATAGGGGTAGGAAGTCAGAACTAAATAAGGGAGAGCATTGTGTGTATGTGTGTGTTAGTAACTTTAATTTCTAAAAATCTATGGTACGAGTGTGTCTTCCCTGCATCTTCACTTTTAAAAAAAATGAACAGGAATAAAGATAAAAGCTTATCATGGATAGAGGTTTAGTCAGCCAAATTCAGCTTTTAATGAGTTAAGGTCAACCAGGAGTTTTGCACTTGGTGACTTAAAAGCACTGTACTTCCAGCAGCATTCAATACTCTTCTCAAGTCTTCCCAGGGATGGTGTGTGACATCAGCTGCTGAGAGAGGCATGGAGATTATAGACAATTCTAGCATAAAGCACATACTGACCCTCCCCTGAGTAAGGAAGCTCCTGGTCACCATTTGTCAGAGAGTGATGGCAAAAGAGGGAGATGTCAGCTTTGGACATTATGATTCTCCTTCCAGGCCCGCTGGGGCTCCTTGGGTGGATGTGCCTCCTGGGTGGTAAGGAGGTGTCTGGATGCAACCAGTCACCGATCTTGCAGACATCCTGTCCATTTCCATGGCTACACACCACAACAAATATGTCTGTTGCTCATTTAAAAGCCAGCAAATCTCTCAGTTGGAAAACTGATTCCAGATCCTCGATCAGAATTGAACAAGAAGGAAAAGATTCTTTTGGTTGCCAACCTCCAAGAATTCCTTAGCTGTGGTTCTTCCTTTCTAGTTCCTATTTCCAGTCACCCTCATCTCACCATCCCCTTGCTGATACTTATACTTCCTGGAGATGACCTTGTCTTTCTGGCACACCTCACTCAGGCGGGAAAGTCCGAGATAAAGAGGCACATCAGGTCAGTGGACTAGCCTAGACTTCTTTGAGCAATAACTAGTATTGTGTTATGTTTCCTTCTCACCTGTTGCCTTTCTATTCAATTTTGCCAACACATTCTGCTCTAGCCCTCCGGGAAATGAGCCCAAACCCCTGTGTGGCAGATCTCTGGGTGACTGTGCTGGCAGGTGGTCTACTTGGACTCAGCAAAGGTTGGGGACTGACAATTCCAACCTGCTCACCCCGTTTCTCCTGCCCACCACCCCCAAAGCCACAGAACATTTTGCTGCCTCTTTTTCTTGCTTTTGACTAAAATATATGTGTTAAAGAACTTAACATGTGATTGTGCCAGTTTGAGGATACAGTTGTTGTTCAGTCATTCAGTTGTGTCCAACTCTTTGCGACCCCATGGACTGCAGCACACCAGGCTTCCTTGTCCTTCACTGTCTCCTGGAGTTTGCTCAGATTCATGTCCATTGAGTGGGTGATGCTATCTAACCATCTCATCCTTTGCTGCCCTCTTCTCCTCCTGCCCTCAATCTTTCCCAGCATAAGTGTCTTTTCCAATGAGTTGGCTATTCCCATCAGGTGGCCAAAGTATTGGAGCTTCAGTTTCAGCATCAGTCCTTCTAATGAATATTCAGGGTTGATTTCCTTTAGGATTGACTGGATTAATCTCCTTGCTATCCAAGGGACTCTCAAGATTCTTCTCCAGCACCACAATTCAAAAGCATAAATTCTTTGGCACTCAGCCTTCTTGATGGTCCAGTTCTCACGTGACTGCTGCTACTGCTAAGTCACTTCAGTCGTGTCCGACTCTGTGCGACCCCATAGACGTCAGCCCACGAGGCTCCCCCGTCCCTGGGATTCTCCAGGCAAGAACACTGGAGTGGGTTGCCATTTCCTTCTCACGTGACTAGAGGGTACAGTTAGTTGGCAATAAATTATCAGATAACTAATGATGGATCTGCTTCTATTTCTGAACTTAAAGCTAAGATAGTCTAGCTTCTTAACAAATGTATGCATTTAAATATTTCCATGGAAATAACTGCCTGCATAGTTCTCAGACTCCTTTTCATCTTTAAGGATGCAAAATTTTCCTGTGTTCTACAGAGCCTAGGAATTTGTCCTATTTTCTTCCATCTTCCCTGCTGTTTCAACTCTTTGTTTTAGATCATTTGTGTCAAGTTACATTTATTCAAAATGAGCAAAGCATTCAATTACCTAAAAAAAAAAAAAAAAAAAGAATAGAAAAAAAAAATTGCAATGCCAAAGATTCCCTGTAACTTCTAATAATTATGTCTGTATCGACTAACATGAATTAAAATATTCATGTTCTTGATGTCTTCTAGTTCACAAAAGGCAGTGATTACTGCATTTTGTCAAACTAATGCCAATATGATGATATGTTAAAACATTCTGCTTGCAGCTGCAAGTTAGTAAGCCATATAAGGGAAAACTTTAATTATAGCTTCATCCTGCAGTAAAAGTTCTTAATTAGACTCATGTAAGATTTTACTTGAAGCTAAATTTTTTTCTGAAGATTTAAAGAATCAAGAAAAAGATATCTTTTCCTATTCATCTTCCTTTTTCACTCGTTGACCTTGATCCATACACACTTCCACCCAGTTTCTCCCTATAAACAGAACTAACATAAGGAAATTCTAGTCTTTCGATTGATAGATATCCTCTTGACTGGTTGTTGATTTTCACTTCAGAGCTGTGAGTTTTCAAATGCTATTTGTCTTTAGTATTTTGACCAGGTCTTGAGTGCAAAATAAATATTTTACACTCACAAAGTCTCTTTTTGTACTGAATTGAGTGGTACCATTTTGTATGTTGCCAATAATCATAGTAAAGATTATTCATAATTTGCATATGATTTCAAACATACATTCAAGGTGTCATCACTAAAAGGTGAGCAAGGGTAATTGTTCCTGGCTTGCTTGAGTGGCAGTGAAGACTGGAGTGACAGCTAGCACCCCACTTCTCTCTGCTGCTGTTTCCCGTCCTCCTAATGGTCACGGTGACTGCAATATATGGTCTCACTTGTACAGTACAATATTTCTTACCTCGCTGTCATTTTTTCTTTAAGGTTACCCATGGGTACATTTTTTATAAGAGAGCAAGTAGAAAATGGTATTTGAATCTACACTGCGTAAGAGAAAAGTAAATTTTAAATAATGTTACTAAGAATAGCTACAGCTACAGATTCAAGGCAGAAATTAGATTTTAATAAGTTTTATTAGTATTAATCTATAAAGTCCATTTCTATATTTTAAACCATAAAATTAGGTTGCTTAGTTGCTTCAGTCGTGTCCAACTCTTTGCAACCCCATGGACTGGCCTGCCCGGCTCCTCTGTCCATAGAATTCACTGCCAAGAATACTAGAGTGGGTTGCCATTTCCTCCTCCAGGGGATCTTCCCAAACCGGGGATTGAACCTGCAACTCTTACATCTCCTGCATTGACAAGAGGGTTCTTTACCACTAGCGCTACCTGGGAAGCTCTACTTCCTGTTCTTACAGTATGCTGCTGCTGCTGCTAAGTCGCTTCAGTTGTGTCCGACTCTGTGCGACCCCATAGACGGCAGCCCACCAGGCTCCCCCGTCCCTGGGATTCTCCAGGCAAGAACACTGGAGTGGGTTGCCATTTCCTTTTCCAATGCATGAAAGTGAAAAGTAAAAGGGAAGTCGTTCAGTTGTGTCCGACTCTTCACCACCCCATGGACTGCAGCCCACAGGCTCCTCCATCCCTGAGATTTTCCAGGCAAGAGTACTGGAGTGGGGTGCCATTGCCTTCTCCTCTATAGAAGTAAGTAAAAAAGAACTTTCTAAAATAAAATTCAGTGTTTTCTAATTAGATAATATTATGGGCTGCATGTTTGTTCAGATGTTAAAACTCCAACCTGCAGTGGGAAGGTATGAAGAGGTGGGACCATTGGGAGATATTAGGTCACGAAAGTGATGCCCTCATGATGAGATTAGTGCCCTTCTTAGAAGGGATTGTGCCTTCTCTCTGCACTGAGGACAGCAAAAGATGGCCATAGAGAACCCTTAATTTAGTTAAATAAAACATTTTAAAGGAGGTTCTTCTAAACCTGGCTACTCTCCTCAGAATGTGTTAAAAATGTGAATAGCATTCCTTTTATTGGTCCAAACAACACTCAGTTATGCTGCGATAACAAACATACTATAGAATCGCAGTGGCTTCATAAATAAGACGTTATTTCCCACTCTTGGAGTTCTGTGAATTTAACTCAGCTTGAGGGCAGCTTCTAAGTGATTAAAGATCCAGTGTGCTTGCATCTTGTTGATCCAATGTCTCAAGAAGTGCCTTTCAGAATCAAATTCCATGAGGGAAAAGAGAGCCCCAAGGCCACCTGGACCGCTCTCAGCCTCAGCCCAGATGAGGCACTCATTGCTTCTGCTTACCACCTACTGGCCCTGTTGCCAGTCTAACTGTAAGAAAGGCTGGAAAATAAATACTTTATCTGTATCCAGGAAGAAGGAAAATGAGACACAGTTTTGTCAACACCTACCATTATTTCTACCAAACCCTTTGTGTATATCATGAAGAAGCTCTTTGTGAGATTCATAATGTCCAGTCAGGTAGCTTGAACTGATGTTATATATTAAGTTACCAACCCAAAGGTTCTGCTTTTTCCCTTTAGAGACCCGCGATACATTGTCTGTAAACAGGTCATCTTTAGCAAGCCATTCTCCATTACCATGGGTGCTCCTTCTGTGTCTCTTGAAACTCGGCTTTTTCGTTTCCATCTTTACCATAATAGCTCAGGTCCTTGTCATCTTTTCCTTAAATATTTGCAATAGTCTCATCACTGGTCATCTTACTTCCTTTCATTATTACCACCCCAACCAGATCATCATCATTTTTCAGCACTGTGTGGTCTCTCTGCCTTGGAAATGTCAAGGAGTATTAGCCTCTCCATTATTCATATGATATGTAACAGTCATATACCTTAAAAGTATATAGATTGTTCATTCCTCAAGATATAAAGACCCTTCACCCAACAAAGATTGCAAGTTGGGTTATAATGATACTGGGAAAACCCAGTGAGTGAAATGCAAAATATTTTTAAATTGATAGAAATTTTTATCTTTTAGATGTGATTCTGTTAACAGTTTAACCTGTTTGTTGGCAAGGGATGAAATATACGAAAAGTTTATTCTTCTAAATTGAGTTTTCAAGGCCTAATCCTTTTTAAAAGTGTGGTATTTAAACAGGAGGTGTGAAAAACATGCCTTCCTTCATATTCTAAATAGAGTAAACACAGGAAGAAGCAAAATCTGTTTTGGTTTTCACTCACTTTGTGTGTCATCTTTTCCCCACCAGAACCATAACACAATTTTGGAAATAGGGCTGTTTCTTTTGAAAATAACATTTTCCATATCAATCAAATATCCTGAGCTTGTATTTCGTACATTATTGTATCTTTGACAGAATGAAAAGAAATCCCAAACCATTTAGAAAAATGCTGTAAAACTAGAATTTTATTTCAGTATGTCCAGGAGTTGATCCTTTCTGTGTGCTGCTTAGAATAGCACAATCCATACCAATGAAAATAAGGATTGGGGCATAAGTAATAACCTCATCACAGCTTTGTAAAACCGAAAACATTTTCAGTTCACTGTCCATTCACCAAGCATCTCTTGGACACCTAATAAATGATAGACATCATACCCAGAAATGCTAAAAAAAGAAAAAAGCGGGGGGGGGGGGGGGGGGCTCCCCTTGTGATAAATAATAGGTACAAATAAGTAGACCAACAGTCTGGGTGCATTATAATAAATACTTCATCATAGAAATGCTAAAGGTGCTATGGGAAGCACAGACAGAATGGGATCAGAACTGAATTCCAGGAGGAAAAACTGTGGCTTAGGTTACCGGGATGATAAAAAAGAAGGAAAACAGTATGTGAATATGTTCATATCCTAAGTATTAGTGCACAGCATGGGGCTGGGACAAATGAAATCTTCTCTTGGTACTTTTAAGATTTGGTACATATATACAATAGAATATTACTAATGGAATATTAGAAAGAATGAAATAATGCCATTTGCAGCAACATGGATGGATCCAGATTGCCTCACTGAGTAAGTCATACAGAGAAGCACAAATATCATAGGATATCACTTATATATGGAATAAAAAAAAATGGTACAAAATGAACATATTTATAAAACAAATAGAGTCACCGAGGCAGAAAACAATCTATGGTTATCAGGGAGAGATGAGGAGGAGGGATAAATTGGGAGATTGAGACACATATACACACTACTGTATATAAAATAGATAACTACTAAGGACCTACTGTATAGCATAGGGAACTCTTCTCAATACTCTGTAATGACTGGTATGGAAAAAGAATCTAAAAAAAGGTGGATATATGTATATGAATGACTGATTCACTTTGCTATACAGCAGAAAGTTAACACAACATTGTAAGTCAACTGTACTCCAATAAAATTTTTTTAAAGTAAAACTAGGATTAAAGAGTAAATTAAAAAAGGAAGAAATGATTTCACCTCACAAGGTGTACCCATAAGAAACTTTGGAAACTCCTCTGATAGCAAAAAACAGTAATATTAAGAGTCACCCAGACTTGAATTTGAATCAAGATTCTGGCTGTATAATCTTAGGTGAATTTCTGTGTTTCAACAGTTTCAAGAGGGGGATAAGAGTATCTATCTTAAAAGGTAGCCACTAAGGTTTATAGAGTAATGGATATAAAACATTTAGCACAAAGCAGGCACTTAGGAAGTCTTGGTCCCCAATAAGAGTACAAATAGAAATGGGTTGCGTTGGTAACTTTCATAATGGGTATATCCAAGTCTTGCAGTTGGTTGAGCTTTCTTTCAGTTTGTATCTTGTTAATATGGATTGAAAATATTTGTGTTTAAAATGATACAGTGTATATTAACTCCTCTATGAAATTGGGAGTAATTTGATTCAGCCGATGATAATTGCAGTGGATTTTAATGACCAGTTGGCAGCAGTTTTCAGAGCCTTCTTCTTAGGAAGTAAAATGTGTCACAGGAATTCAGTAGTAATCAAACAAGATACATTAAGACTCTAGAATAACTGAATAGTCATGAAACCCATTGGAATTTTTATCGGTTTCAAAATTAAGTATGATAGCAGAGAGATGGTACAACTGTCAGCCTGGACAAAAATTGTACTTGACATATGTCAGCATATGTCATATGCCCACTCACTGCCATGTTTCCAATTTGTCTGTGAAGTGGGATTCTGGTTTTGCATTCACTATATTAAAGCAAGAAATTAAATGACTCTCAAGTTCATAAGGGCAGAGTCAGAAAGAGAAGCTGAAGTTCAGTGAACTATCTGCTGAATTCTGTTGCCCTCTATGACCATGTCTGAAGCATAACAGACCCAAACTTTGAAATTTTCAGATGCCAGTAACATAAAAGGAAATAGGTCAAGGCTGCAGGCTGACTTGATTCTCTTATCTCCTAAAGAATAGGATTTAACTATAGCAATAATGACCTAATTCAGTACTAAAGTAACCCCTGTGACGGTAATAGAAGATTTTTGTTATGTTCAGCATATTTCACCTGAAATTTAGCAGCAAGGTTATCTTTGTCTGTGGAAGTTCATCTGTCTTATTTCTCCTGCTCAAGATAAGAGGTTTCCCATGGTGCATTGTTTGATTCTCGTCACACTGCCAGCTTAAGGACTGACTGTCAGATGGAAGAGCTTTTAGTAATTGGAAGTTTTCTTCACAGTTCTTCAGTCCTTTGGACCACATAAATTGGCCATATAAGATACCCCTGGTGGTATCTTAGCCTTGATATGTTCTTTCTCCTTGGTGAGGTTTCTCTATATTTTCCGGATTTTTTTTTTTTGAAAAGCACAGGGTCATGATGTTTATTTGCCACATACAACAACAAAACACGCTGACTGTACTGTGATGGAGGTGGGCTTAATAAGAACACACACAAAGTGAAGTGAAAATGTCAGTCACTCAGTCCTGTCTGACTCTCTGCGACCCCATGGACTGCAGCCCACCCGGTTCCTCCGTCCATGGGATTCTCCAGGCAAGAGTACTGGAGTGGGTTGCCTGTTCCTTCTCCAGGGGATCTCCCTGACCCAGGGATGAAGCCCAGATGTCCTTATTTCATATTTGTAAAATGTGTTTGTTTGCATATGGTAATACCAGCCATACAATGCATGGGATGTATAGGTCTGCAACTCTCCTTGTCACCAAATATACAAAGAGGAGAAAGTCAAGAAATGTACGACATGTGCAATCTAACTGGCTAAACAGACACTTAAAGTGATCCTTATAATGTGTTAAATATAGTAATGAAATGAATAAAGTGCTAGGAAACCTGGGAAGAGGGAGCACAATCATTAATTCTATGAAATGCTTCTTCTGTGGCTTATGCTTTTGGTGCCATATCTAAGAAACCATTGCCTAATCTAAGGTGAGGAAGGTTTGTGCCTGGGCTTTCTCTGAGTTTCACAGTTTAGCTCTTGTGTTGAGGTCTTTGATCCATTTTGAGTTAAATTTGTATATGGTGTGAGGTAAGGTCCAGCGTCATTCTTTTGCATGTAGATATCCAGTTGCCCAGTACATCTAATTGAAGACTGTTCTTCCCCCACTGAATTATCTCAGTACTAGTGTAGTGCCTTTTTGATGTGCTATCCTGGCTTAGATTCCACTGTGCCAAATTCACTTCAGTTTTTCTCCTGGCTCTCAGGCTATTTCTTCTCTGTGTGCTTTACAGGCCCTTTTACCTTCACCTTACTCTAAATATTAAAATTGTTAAAGGTATGATTTGGGGACCTTCCCTTCTCTCTCTAGTGTTGCTTTCTAGGTAAGTTTACCCATTCCCATTCTCTTTCTATGCTCCTGACTCAAAAAGCTTATCTCCATCTCAGACTCCTCTGCAGAGCTTCACATAGGAATATCTTTTTGCTTACTGACTTCCCTTGAATATTTCAAAGACAACTTAACGCATAACATTATCTGAAATGAAATACTTGATTCTCATATCTGCTCACCCTCCAAGGGAATTTGCCTTTCTAGTAGCTTTTTCTGTCTTGTAACTTGTACAACTATATACCCACTTGCTGAAGTCAGAAACCTGGGGTTCACTCCCTGTTACTCCTTTTCCCTCACTTCTCGTGTGCAGTCCCTCAGTATAAGTCTCAGATTTGTCCATGGCTCTCATCTCCATTGACATCATTCTAGGTCAGGCCACCATTCTCTTTCTTGAGTCACCGCAGTAGCTTCCTAACTATACATTCTGTTTTTTCTCTTGCTTCTGTTCCCAGGCTATAGCTAGAGCAAGAATTTTTAAAACGTTCTTAGTCCAGGTTCAGTTCAGTTCAGTCGCTCAGTTGTGTCCAACTCTTTGTGACCCCATGAATCGCAGCACACCAGGCCTCCCTGTCCATCACCATCTCCCAGAGTTCACTCAAACTCACGTCCATCAAGTCAGTGATGCCATCCAGCCATCTCATCCTCTGTCGTCCCCTTCTCCTGCCCCCAATCCCTCCCAGCATCAGAGTCTTTTCCAATGAGTCAACTCTTCGCATGAGGTGGCCAAAGTACTGGAGTTTCAGCTTTAGCATCAGTCCTTCCAAAGAACACTCAGGGCTGATCTCCTTTAGAATGGACTGGTTGGATCTCCTGGCAGGCCAAGGAACTCTCAAGAGTCTTCTCCAAGACCACAGTTCAAAAACATCAATTCTTCGGCGCTCAGCCTTCTTCAAAGGTTACTCCCATTTTAAATCCTTCAGTGGCTACTAGTTGCACTTAATAAGTGTCTCATTACAGGATCAATAAGCCCCTACATAATCCATTCCTGCTTCTCTCCCTAGGTTCATCCCAAACCATGTTCCCCCTTTTATAGCCACACCAATCTTTTGGTTCATGGCTCACATACGTCTCCTTCCCCCTTTCAGTCTTTGCACATGGACTTGTCCTGGATTATCACATCACAGCTTAAACATTAGCCCTTCTAACAGGTCTTCCTCACCGATTCTAAGTCAATAACCCTGCTCTTGAATTCACGATCACAGCACATTGTTTATTAACTGCCTGGAAATTTTTAGTGTGTGTGTGTGTGTACATAATATATACACACCTACACATATAGTGTTTTAAGCTGTACATAAGCTCTTGTTTAGACGAACTCCTCACCTGACATGGGTGTGTGTTGGGAGAGCTTGTCTGTTTTATCTAGCACTGTGTTCCCAGCCTGCTACTGTGCCTGTGGCAAATAAAAGATGATTAAAAGATTTTTCAATAAATAAAGTGGCAGGGAAATTTGGAAAAGATGGGGTGACATCTGATGAGTGTACATTACCAGGCAGTCAAAGAAAGAAAGGGCATCACGGTTTGAGTAATGACCAGAGTGTACAAAGGCTCAGAGGCAAGAGAGAGATGGTATATTTAACATACTGATTATATTCTTTAAAGACTGGTGGAATTTTGTGCATGGAGAAAAAATACTTTTATTTTCACTTTGTTTCATGCTTAATTTAGTAAATATTCCTACTAAACAAAGCTTGGAAAATCAGATTTTCTTAAGCTTTTACACATTGTTTATCAGAATTTAACGGATCTGATTATTTTGAATACTTTAGATATTTCAAACAGATAAGACCTATGCACAAAAAACAATACTTTAAAGAATATTTTATTTAAGCCAGTTATGAACCAGCAACACCATGAGTTTAATGTGTCTTCATTAGATCTCTCAAATGTAACGGAAGTGCTTATTTTCCTGTTTCCTGAGTCTAGAAGACTTGGGTTACCAAACAGTTGGTTTTTGGAGGGGGCACATCCTGATTTCTTTTCTCAAAGTGATTCATGCTTAATCCCTGGAGATCTTACCAGGCCCCATTTTTATAACTGAACTTGACGTTTCACATCAGAAGCACTGTAAAGTCCATCTAGTCAGTGATGGATTTTCTCCCAGATCCATATGTGCTTTGCTTGGCCAGCAGTACGTAGTCCTCCACCATGTCACTATTATACATTTATCTGGTGTATGAGCATTAATAGAAACATACAGATGCCTCATTACTATCTTATTATAATTTATCAAGTTATCTAGCACTTTCTGCTCCTAGCCTGTGTGATCTATTCTGAACAGATAGCCAGATTTCTAAAGAGGTGAATGCATTGACCATTGACACCCATCAGTCCTCTCTGGAACAGTTTCTAATTCTTTTGGCTGACTCATAGTTTCCTATATTTACCTACTGCTACTGGCACAGATAAAGACAGATGATATTTTTATATATAAATACATAAAAGAAGTAAAATATACAAGTATTATAATAATCCTTACCTAATAAAATCAATAAAATAATATCCAATTATATTCATTTTTCAGATTTCAACTTCACTTTTGTACATTTAATATTAACTCAGCATTAACCAGTTATGGCTTCCACAAAGTTATATAAAATTATTGTAATTATTGTCCTCTTATAACTTTTATTACTATTGATATTCTAACATCACAATTGATATCACAACTTGTCTGGTAGGACCTGCTTTAAACTGGCTTCTCTTTTCTTTTCGCACTAACCCTACCATCACTGAAGGTATCCTTGTTGTCTGGCAATAAGATATTTCAGATCTGTCTGCGTTTTCCTTGCCCCAAGGCACGGAATCCACTACTTTCCAAAGGACTTTGCTTTCTTCTAGCAGAAAAGAGCTCTAGCCACCAAAATCTAAATGCTCAGCTTACATTAAGTATCAGTGTTGGGGGGGGGGGAAAAATGCTACTGCCGATGCGTGGACACCCTTAGGGACAGAGATGGACAGTGTTCCTTTGTTATTCACATCGATTTTTTCCAAAATTTTTTATTATGTACTCTACCTGTAGTAAGAGACTGATGAAATTTTAATGATTTTTCTAAAATTTGTGAAGAAACATTAGGCAGTCACTAGAGACTGGAGTCTGTTGGGGATGGCAGATAAGTCGTGTGGCAATAGATAAGGAAGAAACACTTTGGTTGATTGTGTTGTATTATGAGTGTGCCAACAAAGGACTGAGATATGAAAGGAGCGTAATCAGGTTAGCAGTATGGAAAGAAGAGCATGCTGTGTTAGAGAGCTGAGAGACCAGTGGCAGGAAAACCACCCAGGCCCCTGGGCTGGTCTAGTATGAACTGATGGGGACTAGAAATAGAGAGCTGGGTGAAGAGCCCTTGCTGAGACAAGTGCTCTGGATGGCATAGAAACTTCAATGCAGAGTATTATGGAGAGTTAGAGTTAAAGGTGAACTGAGTGTAGGATGCTAGATGGACAGAAGGGCTATTAACAGTGAATTCAGGAGGAGGAGAATGTCAGATGGAGAGTGAAGAGAGGAAGAATGGACTAATTAGCCACTAATATTAAGCTAAGTTTTGAAAAGCAGACAAGTACAGATTGTGTCTGGCCTATGTTTATTCTACAATAAATTTGCTGAATGAATCAGATATTTCTAATACTGCAATGTATGTTAATTTCATACTCTACTACCAGTACCATAAGTCTATATTTTATTTAATTCTCAAAGCAAGCTCTATGAAAAAGAGGTATACTGTTTTTATAGCTCTTGTGCTTATGAGAAAAACACAGGCTCATAGAGATTAAATAACTGACCTGAGGTCACAGTGCTAGTACGTGGCAGAGACAGACTCAAACCCAGACCTCTCTGACTTTATAGCTCTAACCAAAAAGGGATAAAACTGATAGGGAGAATCAAAGTGATGGTGGAGGGCGGGGTAGAGATCAAGAGACAGTGTTATAGAAGCCCAGGGAAAGAGCAGTTTTTCAGTCAGCCCACTTGTGGTCCTGTGGCCAAGTGGAGGAAACAAAATAGGCAATCGACTTGATAAGTCACTAGTGAATTTAAGAGATGGTGTTAGGAGAGTAGGAGTGAGGGGAAGGCCACTTGACTAAAAATGCAAAGTACATTGAGAGTTGGACTATAAAGAAAGCTGAGCACCGAAGAACTGATGCTTTTGAATTGTGGTGTTGGGAAGACTCTTGAGAGTCCCTTGGACTGCAAGGAGATCCAACCAGTCCATCCTAAAGGAGATCAGTCCTGGAGAGGTCACAGTGGGAGTAGACTCTTCCTTCAGCCATGTTCATGGTGAGTGAGGGTAGAGAAGGAAAGATGAGCTGAAATCGAAAGCTCAGTGGAAAGACTCTTCACTGCCAGATGACCGAAGTTTCCTTCTTTAGTAATGACTACAGTTGAGTGTCAGCTATGTGCCCAACACTGTTCTAAGTGTCCCACCTGTACAACCTCATTTATTCTTCACAATCATCTTTTGAGGTAGGTGCTAGACCAGCCCCCGTGGCAGGTGAGGAAAGAGAAGGTGAGGTATTTATTCAAGGCCACACAGCTAGCAAGCACCAGACTGCCCATGTTGAGCAGAATTTGTTTTGGCCAGCAACATTGTAGAGGGTTTTCAAATTGTATCTATCAGTTCAGTTCAGTCACTCAGTCGTGTCTGATTCTTTGCGACCCCATGAACCGCAGCACACCAGGCCCCAGTGTCCATCACCAACTCCCAGAGTTCACCCAGACCCATGTTCATCAAGTCGATGGTGCCATCCAACCATCTCATCCTCTGTCATCCCCTTCTCCTCCTGCCCTCAATCTTTCCCAGCATCAGGGTCTTTTCAAATGAGTCAGCTCTTCGCATCAGGTGGCCAAAGTATTGGAGTTTCAGTCCTTCAATGAACATCAATCCTTCCAATGAACACCCAGGACTAATCTCCTTTAGGATGGACTGGTTGGATTTCCCTGCAGTCCAAGGGACTCTCAAGAGTCTTCCCAACACCACAGTTCAAAAGCATCAATTCTTCGGTGCTCAGCTTTCTTTACAGTCCAATTCTCACATTCATACATGACCACTGGAAAAACCGTAGCCTTGACTAGATGGACCTTTGTTGACAAAGTAATGTCTCTGCTTTTTAATATGCTGTCTAGGTTGGTCATAACTTTCCTTCCAAGGAGCAAGCGTCTTTTAATTTCATGACTGCAATCACCATCTGCAGTGATTTTGGAACCCAGAAAAATAAAGTCAGCCACTGTTTCCACTGTTTCCCCATCTAATTCCCATGAAGCGATGGGACCAGATGCCATGATCTTAGTTTTCTGAATGTTGAGCTTGAAGCCAACTTTTTCACTCTCTTCTTACACTTTCATCAAGAGGCTCTTTAGTTCTTCTTCACTTTCTGCCATAAAGGTGGTATCATCTGCATATCTGAGGTTATTGATATTTCTCCCGGCAATCTTGGTTCCAGCTTGTGCTTCCTCCAGCCCAGTGTTTCTCACGATGTACTCTGTATATAAGTTAAATAAGCAGGGTGAGAATATACAGCCTTGATGTACTCCTTTTCCTATTTGGAACCAGTCTGTTGTTCCATGTCCAGTTCTAACTGTTGCTTCCTGACCTGCATATAGGTTGGTGGTCAGGTGATCTGGTATTCCCATATCTTTCAGAATTTTCCACAGTTTGTTGTGATCCACACAGTCAAAGGCTTTGGCATAGTCAATAAAGCAGAAATAGATGTTTTTCTGGAACTCTCTTGCTTTTTCCGTGATCCAGTGGATGTTGGCAATTTGATCTCTGGTTCCTCTGCCTTTTCTAAAACCAGCTTGAACATCTGGAATTTCACAGTTCACGTATTGTTGAAGCCTGGCTTGGAGAATTTTGAGCATTACTTTATTAGCGTGTGAGATGAGTGCAATTGTGCGGTAGTTTGAGCATTCTTTGGCATTGCCTTTCTTTGGGATTGGAATGAAAACTGACCTTTTCCAGTCCTGTATCAGGACTTGAAATTATGGTTTTTAAAGTAAAAGGTACTCACTTCCAACTGTAATAAAAGCTGAGAGCTGCAGATCATACTTGGTTTATTGCCATATATACCAAAGACAGAGAACAAAATCAGTTTTACCAAATTTAGAGCCATTTTAGGTGGTTAACTTCAGAATAAGAGTTCCTTCTTGAAGCTGCATTTCACCCACCCTTCTGAGAAGAAAAGAGAACCAAAAGAAATGTCCTTGATATCATTCTTATGATGCCCTGTAACTCTTGGAAGAACACGTTCTTAAGGACCAAGTTTAAACAAATGCTGAAGGACTGGTGAATTTCTTTACATATCTTGAGTTTTAAGTGTTTAAAGGACATGAATAAAATCCTTAATGTTTAACTCTTGCTGTTGAAAATATTGGGACAGTGAATTGAAAGGCGGGTATGAACTCATATCTTTTATAGGACAGGAAGGGGCCATTGGGCTTTCTCCTGAGTCGTTTAGTGCATGCCTGTGACCTGGGAACAAGCTGAGGTTCCACTAAACTACTTACCATTGCCAGCAGAAGAGAACTGCCTGATAGAATGGTCCATTCTTCTCCCCTTGGTAGTGCCAGCAGTAGATAACTCCAAAGTCTCCTTCAAGTAGACTTTTGAGTTTATGGGTTTACAAAGTATTCCTGAGTGCTGAGTCCATTTTTCTTTGTCATCCAGCTGCAGGAAACAAACAAGTTTCATGGTCCCTGAAATTAGCCACCAACTTAAGACAAAAGATAATTCTGGAACTGCCACTCAGCATGCTATATCTGTTCTGCTGCCTCTATAAACCAAGCCTTTTCAATGTAATTATATGACTTGTACAACTATTGCTAAATTGATGAAGACAGCCTGGATTTATTTATTTTTTCGTCCTTTAACTTAGGAATCCGTACACTTTGTTGCAGCGTTTCCCAAAACAGATTCTGTAGAAATCCACCCTACTAAAACAAACTATGCAAAAGGAACCTGTAAGTAAATATGCTGGGGAATTCTGCTAGCAGATCTTTCCTGCTGCTACCACTACCTCCTTTTGATTAACAATTTACATTAGCATATTAAAAGTTTTCCAAAGTTCTGCAATAAAGGAACCAGATCAGCATTTCATAAAGTCACTCACTGCACACTGTGTTTTCAGAGCTTTGAGGTCAACCCTCAGCTTCTATGTAGTCAACTTTTTTAGAGTCCATATCCGAGTGAGATCATGTAGGTTTTTTCCTTTCTGTGTCTTGCTTCCACAGGCAGGGAGGTGGGGGAACGCGGAAGGTGTTGGTCCAAACGTACAAAGTTGAAGTTACGTAGGATGAATACATCTAGAGTCTAATGCATAGTATGAGGACTTAGATGAACTGGAAGTTTGCTGGAAGAGTGATTTCAGGTGTTCTCACCGCAACAAAAATAAAAAAGGAAAAAACGGTACCTATGTGAGGAGATGTCTATATTAATTAACTTCACTGCAGTTATCATTTCACTGTGTGTATGTATGTCAAATCATCACGTTGTACATCTTAAATATGTACAACAGTACATATTGTACATATATTTATATGTACAATATATACAGTTTTTATTTTTAAAAATGATTTTTACAAATGAGCTTTGAGGTCAAGATCTAGGTGATCTTGAGCAAGGTATCTCCCCTTCCTGAGCACTTAATTGTAAAGTAGGGTAAAAATATAGTTCTTGTACATGCACACAGTACGTAACCATTCAGTGAATTGTAGCAGTTTCTGCAGCTGGCTGATGTTCACACTGCCTCAGTGTCCAGCATGGGTTAACAACTGTTCCTTTTGGAAAGTTGCTATAATGGATCATAACCTGGATTTGTAATAAGATTTATCTGATGAGTCACTAATACCACACAAGTATGAATGAAATTTAACAGTTTGGAAGAATCTCCCATCTCAGGGGGGGATCCTAGAGGCTGTTCAACATTGAGATGCAGCTACGCGATTAATACTGATCAGTCAGTGTACTGTAGAAAGAACTTGGGAACTTGGTAATTTACCTGAGCTCTCAGGTAATTAATGGAGTCTGTGAATTAAGAACCAGCTAGGTAGGACTTTGCATTTAACCACTCTGCAGATGTTAATATCATTATTATTTAAATTGCTGTTCATTTATAAAATGTTTAATACAAGTCACAGTCAGCCAAACCTCCTTGGAAATACCAGTGAATTATGGAAATTGAGGTTCCTACGCATCTCAGGAAGCAGAATGGTATGTACATGGTTCAGAACAACTTTAGCACTGAGAAGGAACCCTGCCATCCGGGAACCAAGCTTCCATATGACTTTTCTTGTCTTTTGTTTATATGGTAAAAGATAGAGTTCTCATGGTAGAGATGCCGAGCAATGAAGATTGGAAGTAAAAACTGGAAAGAAAAAGCATCCGATGAATCCTATAGATTGGTATCTAAAAAAATTAATTTGAATGTCACTAATACTGGACCAGACTTAAGTGAACCTTAAAAATATTTGGTTAAAAAAATTAATACTGTAGACAAGAATAGAAGGACTGTTTACTCAAGGAATAAATTATTGTTGGATACTTTGATGATACACTATGAAGGTTATTAATGTTCCTGGCCTATTAACAGTTTCATATACTTGATCTCCCTGCCAGTATTTTATCTTATTAAAACCCATTTTTTTTTCACAATTAGTTCTCCTTTCAGTTAGCTTGGATAAATGGGGCTTTATTGTACAGTTATTCTCCAGTGGTTAGATTGATTATAGAATACAAGTAGTCCATGCAAAACTATTATCAGATTTCAGTCTTAAAAGAGTGTCCTGGGACGACCATGTTTCCTCAACTCTGAGTATAGATTGCCATAGGTTTATCAGTCATTTATTTTTGAGATGATTTTCCTGTTTTCTCCAAATAGGATGAACATTTTATATTTCAAATATCTACATATGTATTTGATGTAGGAAGTAGCTGATGAAAATTCTACTTAAATTGCCTCTTTACTAGCTGTAGAATTAAGAGTTTCGATTACCAAGATACAACCTGAAGTCTAGGATGATATAAAGAAATTATAGTTGTTAGTGTGGTCTCTGTGCTTTAAAAAAAAAACTTTCCTCCTCTCCTTTCTCTTCTGTTGTTGCTTTTCAATATACCATATTCTTTTTTCCCTCATTTTCCTATACATATAAGTTTCTTTTAATTGTGTTCAAATGGTAACTGAATACAATGTTAGCACTTTATCTCAAGTTGCTTTCTGAGTAAAGTCTTCTCAGTCACTTAACATAAAAGATGCCAGCATAATATTTTTTTAAAGCACGTATTGAGTGGAACTGATGTGAATGCAACATCAGTGAAGACTGGTCTATGCTCTATTCTCAGAGTATAAGTCAAACAGTAGCTGACATTACTTGCAGAGGCTGACAGCCTTCTCTCAGACTGCTTGCATAAATTTGGGTATTAATATGCTTCCTGCCTATTTAGAGAGAATTACTGTTCTATCTGCCTCAGGAGACTGTTTTATTTCCAGATTTAACTCAGCACAATATCATGGGCCCCAACTTTCGAGTTAAGCATCCTTCTTTTCAATGCACACCTTGATTTAATGAGCATGTGTTCAACTTGCTCTCATCAGCACACTTAGCTGCACACTGCAAGTATACAAAGATCCAAGTGTCTCCTAGGAGACTCAAGACACTTAGCCCCAAGATAACAGAGAAGGAGACATGCAAACAAATGGGTGGGATTGTGCAATTTTTCCAAAGTTCTAGGGAGCAAATGTGGTCTTATGGAGGTAGAGGGACAAACATCCATTGAGCACCTGGAGGTACTTTGTATGCATCTTCATTTCCACAACTGCCACATGAGGTAGATGTTATAGATGAGGAAACGTAAGATCAGAAAATGTAAATCACTCCCTGAAAGGCATTCTGCCAATTTGTCAACATAATAACAGTGCATGCATATAGCATGCACTCAATATAGCACGCACTCAAATGAATAGTTTTCAACCCTGCGTGAGTCTTTCAGGGAAGCAGTTTTCAGCATGCAACAAGATCCTCAAAAAACATGTATGTCCTTTAAACCAGCAGTTTAATCTCTAGGAATTATCAGATATGAACAAAGGTTGTGTGTGTGTATGTAAATGCAAGAAAGTAACTGTAGCCTTATCTTAAAAAATAAAACTTTCCAAATAATTAGTGATACTGAACATCTTTTCATGTGCCTGCTGGCCATCTGTATGTCTTCTTTGGGAAAATGTCTATTCAGAACTTCTGCTCATTTTTAAATCAGAATGTTTGTTTTTTTATCATTATCAAGTTATATGAGTTCTTTACATATTTTCTGTATTAACCCCTTATCAGATATATGATTTGCAAACATCTTTTCCATTCAGTAAATTATCTTTGTGGGTTTTTTTTTTAATTTCCTTTGCTGTGCAGAAGCTTTTTGGTTTGATGTAGTCCCATTTTATTTTGCTTTTGTTTCCTTTGCCTGAGGAGACATATCCAAAAAGATATTGCTAAGACGGATGTTAAAGAACATGCTGTGTTTTCTTCTAGGTGTTTTATGTTTCAGGTCTTACATTCAAGTCTTTAATCCATTTTGAGTTGATTTTTGTTTATGGTATAATATAGTGGCCTAGTTTCAGTTTTTTGCATGTGGCTCTCTAGTCTTCCCAGCACCATTTATATGAAGAGACTGTCATTTCTCTGTTTCTTGTTCTTTGTTGTATAATAAGTTGTTCACGTATGTATGGATTTGTTTCTGGGCTCTCAGTTTCCTTCCAATGATCTGTATGAGTGTTTTCCTACCAATACCACACTGTTTCAATTACTGTAGCTTTGCAGTATAATTTTAAATTGGGGACTGGGATACCCCCAGCTTTGTTCTTTGTTTTTAGAATTTCTTTGGCCATCTGGGGTCTTTTGTGGTTCCAAACTTTAGAAATTTTTTTGTTCTGTTTGTGCAAAAAATGCCATTGGGATTGCACTTAACCTGTAAATTCCTCTAGGTAAAGGCTTTTTCAACAGTGTAATTCTTCCAGTCCCTGAGCATGGAGTATCTTTCCTTGTCTTTGTGTCTTCATTTTCTTTCGAAAGGGTCTTACAGTTTTCAACGTCTAGATCTTTTACTGCCTTTGTTAACCTTATTCTGAGGTATTTTATTCTATCTGTCGCAATGGTAAGTAGTAAATGGGCTTGTTTTTCTTAATTCTACTAGTTATTTAGGAAAATTTTAATCGATGATTTGGGAGAATGGCATTGAAACATGTATAATATCATATATGAAATGAGTCACCAGTCCAGGTTTGATGCACGATACTGGATGCTTGGGGCTGGTGCACTGGGACGACCCAGAGGGATGGTATGGGGAGGGAGGAGGGTTCAGGATGGGGAACACATGTATACCTGTGGCAGATTCATTTTGATATATGGCAAAACCATTACAATATTGTAAAGTTAAATAAAATAAAATTTAAAAAAAAAGAAAAAAAATCACAGTAAGATATCTCATCCCCATTAGAATGGTTATTTTCAAAGAGGTGAGAAGTAAGTGTTAGAGGTGTGGAGAAAAGGAGCCCTTTATGCATTGTTGTTGTATGTAGATTGGTGTAGTCACTATGGAAAACAATATGGAGAATTCTCAAAATTTAGAATAAACCACCATATCCAGCTATTCCATTTCTGGCTACTTATCTGAAGAATATGAAAACACTAATTCAAAAAAATATATGCACTCCTATGTTCATTTCAGAATTATTTATAAAAGCCAGGATATGGTAAATAAATGGATAAAAAAGATATGGGGTGTGTGTATGTGTAGACAGTGGAACTCAGCTATAAAAAAATGAAATCTTGCCATTTGTGACAACACAGATGGACCTTGGAGGTATTACACTAAGTGAAATAAGTCAGAGAAATACAGATGCAATATAATTTCATTCCTATGTGGAATATTTGAGTTAAATTAAAAAAAAATAATAAATGAACAAATCAAACAAAATGAAAACAAACACAAAGAACAGAGTGGTGGTTACCAGTGAGGACGGTAAAATGGATAAAGGGGGTCATCTGTATGGTGACAGATGCAAAGTAAACTTCCGATGATGAGCACACTGCCCTGTACACCGAAGCTGAAATATAATAGTGCGCATGTGAAACATGAATAAATACATGAGGAGGGAAGGAAAGAAAGAGCAAACACTTTTGGACACGTTCAGTTCAGTTCAGTCGCTCAGTCGTGTCCGACTCTTTGCGACCCCATGAATCGCAGCACACCAGGCCTCCCTGTCCATCACCAACTCCCGGAGTTCACTCAGACTCACGTCCATCGAGTCAGTGATGTCATCCAGCCATCTCATCCTCTGTCGTCCCCTTCTCCTCCTGCCCCCAATCCCTCCCAGCATCAGAGTCTTTTCCATTGAGTCAACTCTTCACATGAGATGGCTAAAGTACTGGAGTTTCAGCTTTAGCATCATTCCTTCCAAAGAAATCCCAGGGCTGATCTCCTTCAGAATGGACTGGATGGATCTCCTTGCAGTCCAAGGGACTCTCAAGAGTCTTCTCCAACACCACAGTTCAAAAGCATCAATTCTTCGGCACTCAGCCTTCTTCACAGTCCAACTCTCACATCCATACATGACCACAGGAAAAACCATAGCCTTGACTAGACGGACCTTTGTTGGCAAAGTAATGTCTCTGCTTTTCAATATGCTATCTAGGTTGGTCATAACCTTCCTTCCAAGGAGTAAGCGTCTTTTAATTTCATGGCTGCAGTCACCACCTGCAGTGATTTTGGAGCCCAAAAAAATAAAGTCTGACACTGTTTCCACTGTTTCCCCATCTATTTCCCATGAAGTGATGGGACTGGATGCCATGATCTTCGTTTTCTGAATGTTGAGCTTTAAGCCAACTTTTTCACTCTCCACTTTCATCAAGAGGTTTTTTAGTTCCTCTTCACTTTCTGCCACAAGGGTGGCGTCATCTGCATATCTGAGGTTTTTGATATTTCTCCTGGCAATCTTGATTCCAGCTTGTGTTTCTTCCAGTCTAGCGTTTCTCATGATGTACTCTGCATATAAGTTAAATAAACAGGGTGACAATATACAGCCTTGACGTACTCCTTTTCCTATTTGGAACCAGTCTGTTGTTCCATGTCCAGTTCTAACTGTAGATACTCGCTATCAAAAAGAGAAACAGTTGAATAAATTACAGCAGTGTGAGGTAGCCATTACAAATAGTATTTTCAAAGAATTTTTTATGACATGGGAAAGTATCCACAGTAGGATATAGTACTAAATACAGTATGGTCTCAACCCTGGTTTAGAAAAATATATACAGAAAAATTACCAGAACAAAATGTCCCATAAATGTAAATGTGGTTATCTCTAAGGAACTGAATATTACACAGTTTTATTGCCTTTTTATAGTAATATGTATTCTAAATTTTCTGTAGTAAGTTTTTTTTTTTAGCTTGTAATAATAAGATGTTTTCTTTTGTATTGTGGATTTAAGAAATGCTTTAGGAACTGCTCCACTGAAGTCTCCATTCCATACAGTTAATGCAGACTGTATTACTAACCTCAGATACAAGAACGTTCCCATGGAGAGCCAGTGTAACAGTAAGTCAGAGAACTGGCTCTGGAGCTGGGCTTCCTGGGTGAAAACTTAGCTCTGTCCTCACTTACTGTGTGATCCTTGGTGCATTGCTCACCCTCTCTCTGTCCATTGGTGCTCCCATCTATAAAAATAGGATCAATAATGTGCCGTCATGTAAGGTTGTTGTGAGGAACAGATTTTAGTAAGTGCATAGAGCATAGTAAGTATTCAGTCAACTGTTACTTTGCATTGGATTTAAAAGCTATTGCTATTTTTATACCTTATAGTTGTTTATTTTAAAGCTGGTAACAACATATTTTTTTATATAAACTATAGCAGAAGCATTCCCCTTTTTGCATTTTGTTGTTGACTTAATTCACTGAACTCTTGACACCACCTCTAGATGAGATAGTTGGCTGTATTAGACACAGACTAAATCCTTAGTCATTTGGCAAGTTTAGGATTTTAGGACCTAGTTAGATCATGTAACAGCATCAATCATGTGTCCAAGCTTCTGCTAAGCCATGGAGAAATCATTAGAAGGGTGATATATTTTTCCTGCTGTAAGTCAGCCAGCATTTTTGAGTGTCTCCTATATTCTGTGAATACAGAAGTGAGAAAGGCCCCTGCTTCAAGGATCTCACAGTAGATACCCAGCAATTACATGCATTATAATAAATGCACCATTTGAAATAGACAAAGTCTTATAATGTGTATTTTGGGGGCAACAATGATTTAGAGTGGGCTAGACATGACAAGTTTCCTAGGAAAGAGCTCTGAAGTGTATTGAAGCACACAGAAGTAAGTGGGAAGGCTAAGATGAGAAGCAGCGGAAGCAGTAAGCACAAAAGCATACAGGTAAAAGATGCATGATACATCTGTGAAAATTTAGGTAACTTGGCAAGGCATGGGATTGGAGATTGCTAGATAGGAGAAAAAATGAATGAGATTCTAAGAGATGAGCTGAAAGAGATCAGCAGGGCAGAGGTCTCATTTTTATCTTGGAATCAGTGAGAAGATGGTAACAAATTTGCCTTTTTAAAAATTTCAGTAGAAATGTGTGGAAGATGGATCAGAAAAGGTGTGGGGTTACCTAAGGAGAGAAGGCTGTTGCTGTAATTCCAAAGGCGAGAGGGACTGGATCAATATGCAAAGATAAGGAAGATAGCAAAGAGGGCTGAGAGTAGCAAGCTGGACAGCAAATGACCTTTAGCTGTGTGTGGTGAAAGCAAAGGAGAAATCCGGACTCAACTCCCAGATTTCTGATTTGAGGAGTACACTGGGCAGAATAGCGGGGTTACTGACTGAGCAGGGGACCCCAAAGGGAAAACAGGTGTGATAATGGGGTCAGGTGTAGACAACAAAATTCAAGACGACTTTGGGTGACTCACCTGGAGTTGCCTGGTAAGAAAACGTGGATCTGGAGTCTCAGCAGCACAACCTAGGAGGAAAGAAACAGCACAGAAATTTGGTCATTGAAGCTGTGAGCTGAGTAAACTTGTCCCAGGGAGAGTCTGCAGAAAGAGAAAGAGAAGAGGGCCAAGGACAGAACCCTGGGGTTATAGCATTCACAAGTCCTCAGAGGGAAGAGTAAGAGAGCAGGAGGAGGAAGGCTGAAGATTCAGGACACCTGGAGGAGGAAGATTCAAGATGTAGGGTATGATCAGCAGGGTCAAAGGGCGCCCTGGGGGAACTGATAATCTAGCCTGGAAGCCACTGCATCTACAGGTGAAGAAATGAGGTGGAAGAATTGCCCATGTCTGTACTTGACCAGTCACCTAAGGAGGTTAGAGACAGTTCTTAGGAAGTTGAGAGTGGAATTGACTTGAAGCTAGAGAAAGGCGATGGGACTTCACCAAGCCTGGAATACAGGTAGAATTGAAGCCAGGAGAGGACATTCAGCTGGGGTGATGAGACTTTTCAAATCCATCCTGTGGCTGAAAATAACTGAATGTCGATTTATTTATTGATAGTGGTCAGCAGTGTCATCACTGAATAATAAAGACAGCATTTGGCTCTCTTTTAGTTATAAGACCTGCTGGTTAAACAGTATCATATAAAACTGGGTGCAGTGTTGACCCGATATCTTGTACAAAGTTAAGGAAGTCGTGACAGGAAAGCACTATGGCTTATGCAGAGCAGACTCATTCAAGAAAAGTCTAACTTTGAGGGCATCACGAGGGTCAGTTTGATGGGAAAAAACTATCCAATATGGTTATATGCCCTCTTAAATTTTTGGTGCCTAGTGTTATTCACTCAGTTGTGTCCAACTCTTTGCGACCCCATGGACTGTAGCCCGTCAGGCTCCTATGTCCATGGAACTCTCCAGGCAAGAATACTGGAGTGGGTTGCCATTCCCTTCTCCAGGGGATTTTCCCGATCCAGGGATTGAACCTGGGTCTCCTGAATTACAAGCAGATTCTTTACCATCCGAGCCACCAGGGAAGCCCCCTACCAAATTTTTGGTAGCTAATTCTAAAAGTCCCTTTGGTTTAATGCAGCTGTTCCTGGCTATGCCCCACCCCATCTTTGCTCTAGCTTCTGGTTGCTGAGCTGTGGGCATGCAGAAGGAAGAAGGAAGGGAAGGAGAGTTTCTTGTGCCCCCTTCCCTACCCCTCTGCACCTTCAGTTCTTTTTCCATCTTCTCATTCCATCTCTTTGGCCTGTTCTTGCTAGGGAGCACCTGGCTTGCAATGCAGCTTAGGTGATAACTCTTCATTTACCAAAAAGAATATCTTTATGACAGAAACAGTCAAGTGTTACTTTGGGAAATAACTTGTCACAACCTGTCTATGCTGGTCTGCTCACAACTCTGTCATAGTGATGGTTTTCTGTGACTGATGCCATACCTGCAAAGAGGAAGGTAGAGAATAAGGAAAAGTCATTGGGAAACCAGGTTCTAGGGCTCATTATGTCACTTCCCTAGTGATTTGATCTCATGGAAGTCACCAGACCTCACCTAGCCTCAGCCTTCTCAGTAAAATTTTTGTGACAATCAAATGAGATAATATTCATAAAGATGCGTTCTGATTGCAAAATACTATTCAGCTATCAAGCAGTGGTGGAAGTGTTAGTCACTCAATTCTGTCTGACTCTTTGTGACCACATGACTATAGCCTGCCAGGCTTCTCTGTCCGTGGAGTTCTCCAGGCAAGAATACTGGAGTGGGTTGCCATTCCCTTCTCCAGGGGATCTGCTGGCCCAGGAATCGAACCCAGGTCTCATGCAGTTGCAGGCATTACCATCTGAGCCACCAGGGAAGCCCAGGGCTATAATCATAACCAGGATATGAAAGCAAAGGGAAACCAGATTTCTCCTCTTAAATCTGTTCTGAAGACCTCAGCCTTCCATTCCAACCCAGTATTTAATCAGTTTCTCCAGAGCCACATCTCTTCTGGTCCCTACTAATCTGTGCTGACGTATCTTGGCTCCTGTGGTGGGTGATGCATCTGAGTAGCAGTAAGTTAACTCCATTCTCCTCCCCTTAGTGCATGGTGGAAGCCCTTGAAATCCACCCCTAAAGAAGAAAAATGGAAAACAATTTACAAAGTGCTTCCTCAAGGCCAGGCACTTTCTTTGCCTGAGATCCTTTTCCACAAACCACAGGCTGTTCCCACAGAGGAGAAATTAGGAAGCCTTTGCAGTTGAGACCCATGGAAATTACATTTCTATTAAAAGCTGTCTGTGGCTCAATGTATCCATCCCAGATACAAAGTTAAATGATGTAATAAACTTATTCAAAGACATAAAGCTATTATATAAAGTGCCATTTAAATATCTTCCACTCGGTGTTAACAAAATACAGCTATAAATCTCCTTTGGTTGTAATTTTGCAAGTTGCTAGGTCTCAGTGGGTTACGCATCTGCCAGTTCTTCACTGCTGAATTCTCTTTTCTAGTCCTGACACGTGGGATGTCAGGGATGCATAACCATCTGAAATGTGATGATGTTTTCAACTTTCTCGGTGTCATCACTCATGAGTCTGGGAGTGCTAAGTCCCTTCCAGGACAGGTTGCCCTCAGTTTTCTACCTGCGGGCTCTGCGCAGGGCTGAGGCCCCGTATTTCATATACTTAAGATTAGAGGCAAAGAGGACCAACCAACCAGGCCATGGCTCGCGATTCAAGGTTGAGAACTGACATACCTCCTGTGAACTCTGACCCACAGCTTCTTGCATGGGGCCATACATTTAGGGAGGAAGGGGTAGAATGGAAGGGAAGAGTTGAAAGGAATACAGAGCATCATATCTAGGGACATTCAGGATCCCCAGTTTAACTGTAGTGATTCACTTAAACGCAGCTCAAGAGGAAATGCTCATACAATCTAGATAGTTCTCACTGAACTTGCCCCACTCTCTGAACTTGTTAGGATTTCCATCAGTTCCTAAATCCAGATGGACCCCATCCTTCTGAGCCCCCCCAGACAGAACAGAATGGAAAAGAGTGCTGTCAGCATCAGCGTGCAGAGAAGCCCTCAGCACTTGCCCAGGTCCTGCAGGCAGTGGGTATTCTTCCTCCAAGTGCATCGGTCAGACCAAGGCAGAAGGCGAGCCAATCCATTTCATAGACCCTCCAAGCCTTTCCAGAGTCTGACCCACCTTGCTTGCTTCCCAGGCGGCGCTAGTGGTAAAGAACCTGCCTGCCAATGCAGGAGACAGAAGAGACTTGGGTTCAATCCCTGGGTCGGGAAGATCCCCTGGAGGAGAGCATGGCAACCCACTCCAGCATTCTTGCCTGGAGAATCCCATGGACAGAGGAGCCTGGCGGGCTACACATGGGGGTGTGCAAAGAGTAGGACACGACTGAAGTGACTTAGCAGCACCCACGGAAGGGATACTGTCATCACAGGTCAGCCAAGTTCGTTTCTGATGCTTTTGCTGTCCTCTTTCAGGAAACAGCATCCTCCATTCAGCGGCTGACAGCGTGACCAGCGCCGTACAGAAAGCGAGCCAGGCCTTGAACGAGCGTGGGGAGCGGTTAGGCCGTGCGGAAGAGAAGACGGAGGACTTGAAGAACAGCGCCCAGCAGTTTGCGGAAACTGCACACAAGGTGGGTCTCTCCGCACAGCGGAGCACTCAGCTCTGGGTGGTCAGGGAGCTTCGGGGCCCAAAACTTTCTATCAGTATGTTTGCCATGCTGCTGCTGCTAAGTCACTTCAGGCATGTCCGACTCTGTGCGACCCCATAGACGGCAGCCCACCAGGCTCCTATGTCCCTGGGATTCTCGAGGTGAGAATACTGGAGTGGGTTGCCATTTCCTTCTCCAATGTTTGCCATGATGAGGTACAAAATCGAGCCTTTTTTCCCTTTTTTCGCCCCTGTGTACAATTTCCTTCTGCTACTTCATAAGTTGTGTGTGCAGTGGAAGAGTTCTTTTACGTATTTGGTTATCTCCTTTCTGCTGGCTTCGTCCCTGACTCTGACCCCATATCTTTGGGAATTGTGGACCATCTTTAGGTTCTACCCAGAAGTTTAAGGCTCTAGTTTCAGGGAACAGGATGTAGGTGGGGGTTGGGGGGTGGCAGGTCTCAGAATATCCCTCCTCTGTTGGCCAGGGCTTGAAAGAGGACTGTGGGCTCTTGTGCTTACTTTTCCACGCTGTTCCTTTCTGGTTATGAGCCTAGCATCCTGTGTTCTTATCTCTTTACCATATAAAAAGCAAACTCTGGTCCCAGGGCACCTCAGGGCTGGTGTCCCCTGCAGAGAGGCCTTGGACCTCTAAGGCTGATACAGAGCTGCCTGCAAAATTTCCACCTGCCTCCGGGTGCAGAGAATGACCTTTCCCACACACCCCAGGTATGCACATTCACACACGCACTGGAGATGATGCGCCTTTCAGAAAGGGAAGTTGTTATTGGCAGCCAGCTATCTAAGGCAGTCACAAACGACGGGAAAGAGAGGCCCTGTTGGTCAGGTGATAAAGAGGATTTATAACTGTTCTTGTGCTTTGGATCAAAGGGCAGTTCTTTTCTGGCTGGTGATTTGAATTTAGGTTTCCAGAAACGTCTGCTGATAATGGTTAGCGTGTCAGAGACATGATCTGGCCATTCAAGATAGGATTTTCAGGTGACCTTTAGGGGAAGAAAAAAATGAATTTGCTTCAAAGGAAAAGCCCACTTTTGCTGAGAAAACAGAAATGGACAACCTGAAAGTAACAGGAACTGTCTCCCCAGCTGAGCTGGGCAGGCCCCTTCCCAAAGCTTAAGCCCAGGCCCCACCGTGGATCCAGATCCATGTGGCTGCATCTCGCCTTCCCTTGCAGCCCCTTCGCACAGACCCGTCTTGTGGTGTCACGACAGCGTCATACTGTGCTGCAGCCCTGCTGGGGGCCAGAGCCTGGTTTGTCACGGCTGTCACAGAGGAAACAAGCTCAGAATTATGGTTCCCTTCCCCCCTTCTGCAGCCTTCATAATAGAGAAATGATGATGGAGTGGAGAAGCTAGAATTTCCCACCCAACTGCATTTATAGCAACAGCAACTGTAGTGATTTAAGGGAGGGAAGGGCAGTGAAGGTCTGGGAACACGTAAACAGTGTTGATTTCAAGGCTAAAGGGAATTATTTTTTAATTGTCTTCAACTGTGGGAAGGGGGTGACATTGTAGCACTTCTCTCATCTTGTCCTACAGAAAAGAACACTCAACAGTGCACTGACAACATTCTGCTAAAACAAGAGTTAAGGTTACTGATTAGACAATGAACCAGGTTACCAAGGAAGTCTGTGAAATCGCTCTTCCTAACGCAGAGTAGAGAATACCTGGAGGTCATCCATGTCAGTACCAACCTCAGAGAACGTCATGCAGACCTGGGGTTGGATAACCTAAGCAGACGGCCAGAATTCTTGGCCCTGCTCACTGGGTTTCCCTGATACTGTGGCCGAGTGAGCTAGGTGGTTGGTTGGGAAGGCAGTATGGTATGTGGTTAACATCTGCTGTTTACCACCTCAGTGGCCTTGGGCAGGGACTTAATTTCTTTAAGCCCCTGTTTCCTCATCATTAAGGACTGCTACCTAATAATAGTGCTTTCTCCTAAAGTGTTGAGAGAATTGAATGCATTCAAACCTATAAATCAGTTAGCACAGTACCTGGTGCATATACATCTTAATTGATATTAATTATAATTGTTTCCATAAGAAATGGTTTCTGCTGAGCCTGCTCTAATCCATTTTCGCATGGTGAGCACTGTCGGGGGGGTGGAGAAATGTGACTGAGGACCCCAGCACAGGGATGGGGAGGGACCGATGGTGAAGATCTGTGCCCTCCAGTGTGGGGTGGGAGGGCCTCCTGCTGAATGCCAACACTTTCTAAACACAGAGCAGCCCTTAAGAAGGGGACCTGTCAGACAGAAACTGATTAGACCACCAAAGGCACCTGGGTCTCTGGCTTTGACCACTGGGAGGACTGCGCCAGCTAGTTACCTGCTTCCGTGGAGAAGACGCAGGAGGGGGGCAGTCTCCACTTACTTTGGTTTCCCCTTCTGTGAGTGGCGTAAGGGTGGGGGCACTGCTGGTGTCTGTCAGTGTGCTTGAGGGAGTGTTGAGAGAGACTATGATAACCAGACTTGCAGTTTTCTAAAACTGGGGATGTGCGCTGATGAATCACCGGCATTGGCAGTATTCCTAACGAGGAGGTTGACCTCCTTAGATAAGGTGTGGCTATTTTCCAGGGACTAGGACTCCTGATTTGTCCCATGGCGTAGGCTGATCATGAAGATGTCATTTTGCTGGCCGAGGCTCCTCCAGGCCTGCTGGTGAGGAGAGTTCAGAGGTGGAACCCAGGCCTTCCACCACCCCAAACGTGGCTGTGTTGACTCAGAAAGGATAGGCTGTGTTTAGAAGTCAGGACACAGTGCTCATGTCAGAGCCCTGACAAGAAAGGCAGTTCTGGGTGAGCATTCCTCTGGGCTCCCTGATTGAACAAGGACATGCCACCTTGGCTGGAGAGGAGGGCACGCTTTCTGGACAGATTGCAATAGAAGAGCATCTCTGGCTTTTTCGGCTTACCCAGGTACATTAGACCGTGGATCACTTTTGCAGGACCCTGCCATCAAGATACGTGGGTGTTCGTCTCCTGTAGAGATGATGGAAATGCTTCTGGACCCCTCTCTTCCCCCAGCTCTGTTCAGCCTGGCTTGGGGAAGTGTGGTTGCTTCCTGAGCTATGAGCTTGGCACAGCCTCAGACCTTAGGAAAGTCCAGCTCAGCCACAAAGCAGGCCTGGTCACTCTCTGCCACTTCAAAAAGCACAGCGGTGCAGTGTGTGCAGGGCTTTGATGCCCGCCTCGGCTGGTGAGTCAGCAGGCGAGAGCGGTACCCACACCTAGGCATCCTCAGATGACATTTCCCGCAGAAAAGAACAGTGATCTGCCCTGTTCTGCACAAGCCCACATTTGTGGGGGAGCGAGTGGCATTTCCCTCCCTGGCAGGGAATGATGCCTCTGTCCCTACTCCAGTCATCTGCTCCCTGCGCATCTGAGCCAGAAGGGACCTCAAGAGTCCAGGCCTCTTAAAGAATCCCCCTGTATGGGCTTCCCTGGGGGCTCAGGTGGTAAAGAATCTGCCTGCAATACAGGACATCCGGGTTCAATCCCCAGGAGAAGGGAATGGCTACCCATTCCAGTATTCTTGCCTGGAGAATCCCATGGACAGAGGAGCCTGGTGGGCTACAGTTCATGGGATTGCAAAGAGTTGGACATGACTGAGGGACTAACACTTTGACTTTATGAGTAACAATATTTTCTACTATTATTACTATTATCATTATTATTTAGATGGAGTCATTTACACAGCTTTGAAAGAGAAAGCTTTCCATGAGACAAGAAAACAGAATATAGCAAAAGGACATTTTTAACTTACTCTCTACATTAATTCATAAGCATTTGAGTTGGAGATATTTATAGACACGGGCTTCCCTTGTGGCTCAGCTGGTAAAGAATTCTCCTGCAACACGGGAGACCTGGGTTCGATCCCCAGGTTGGAAAGATCCCCTGGAGAAGGGAAAGGCTACCCACTCCAGTATCCTGGCCTGGAGAATCCCATGGACTGTATAGTTCATGGGGTTGCAAAGAGCTGGACACGACTGAGTGACTTCACTTTTCACGTTCATAGACCCGAGGGAAACTGAGGGACAGAGCGCTTGTGACTTTAGCGCTAAAGGTCATAAACACATCTGTGCTTATGGAAAGCACCTGCCTTCCATATTCTAAAGTTTCTAACTCCCAGGAAATTAAAGAAAAAAACCCAAATGAGGTAGAATGGAAGTGATGCCACTTTCTGCAGAAATATCTCACATAGCAAAACGTCCAAACCAGCTGTATTTCTGTGAAACTGAGCACGCCCCACCCGGCTGGGGCTCCCCTTAGCGCCAACCCCAGCTGCACGGGAGAGGTAACCGGGCTGGTGTGAATAGCAGCACGCTCGCTGCTGAGGATGGATGGATGAGTAAATTGGCACAAGCCCATTAGCTGAAGGTTAATAGCTCAGTGAACAGCAAGACAGCAGCTCTGATCAAATATTTATGGTTGGTTTTCATTATGCACAACACTTAACGGCTCTGTGTTGATTTGAATGATTTGCGTTGCTAAATAATGTATTAAAACTAGAGACAGAGCAAGAAGTGGACACCTTACAGTGGAGGGGCTCGGAAGGTGGCTGGGAAGTGGGACGGATCAGAAGAAGAGTCCTGGGTTTGCCATTTCTATCCACCATATTTCCTGGACTATCAACTCGTGGAGGTCAGGAGTTAGGAGCCTCTGCCATCTTCTTGGCAAAAACCCACAACACTTAGCACGGCAGTCTGGACACACTCAGGGCTTCACAAACACTGGTGGTTGATGTGCTGTTGGTATCAGCACTGCAAAAGGTCCCTAGGGGCTTCACTTAGGCTGGCTTCACCAGACACAAGTACCTGAAGTAGAGAGTGTGGGTTAGTTGCTCAGTAGTGTCCAACTCTTTGCCATCCCATGGACTGTAGCTCACCAGGCTCCTCTGTCCATGGGATGCTCCAGGCAAAAATACTGCAGTGGGTTGCCATTCCCTTCTCCAGGGGATTGTCCCGATCCAGGGATCGAATGTCAGTCTCCCGCATTGCAGGCAGACACTTTACCATCTGAGCCACCAGGGAAGCCCCCAGGTAGAGGTTAATTTAACAATGTAACTACCTCCAGTCCAGCTCCAACCTCAGGGATCAATCCCTAATATCAAACTCTGTAGCCACCCAAGGAATCACAATTCAGCCTCTATCCTGCCTCCTGCTTCACATCAGTGTACCGGCTCCTTGGAAAGGATCTGGCTAAGGAAGGCAGTGTCAGACTTAATTTTATGTTTTGTACCTGCATACATTTCCTTAAATACACCATCATGGGCTCCAGCTGGGCTTGGGAAACTATTTAATGATACAGTGGTATTTGGTGTTTCCATTTATAAAGATCTAACATTTCAATGAAGCACATTTTTCACATACCAGAGGGAGCAGCAAGTCAAGGTTTGAATTTGATCTATTGTTCGGTCCTGGTTGGTTACGCAGTCTTAATTGTCAAGTGCCTTGAACCTGGTTGAACGTCCAGGATATTACGTGGATTATTGCAGATTGTTTCTCTAAAGTTGGTGATTTGTAATACTTTGAGATGTCAGTAAATACTTAAAACTGAAGAGAGGTCTTCCTGGATAACTAGTAGCCTGGAAGCCCAGACGCCTTTGTTGCTATGCTAGGGTGGGCCGCTCATTCTGCCTGTCCTTTGCCTCTTCCGGTTGTTCCTTCAGTGGCAGGAAGGAATACCATAGAGCACCACCCGCCCTGGACACCTGCGCCAACAAGCCCACTGTGGGAGGAGTAAAAGCACAGTGCTCGGTGGGCTGTGTAGGGAGTGTTACGTGTTTCCTTGGCACCCCTGTGAACAGCAGTGGTGATCTGCCACAGCAAATAAAATGTTGGTGCTGCTGCTCAGCGTGGATTTGGGAAAAAAGCAACCAGTGAACTCTCCCCACTGCTGATAACATCTCACATTTGTCCCTTTCTCTCCTTAGCTTGCCATGAAGCACAAATGTTGAGAAACTGCCTCTCCCAGAGACCTCTTAAGAGAAACTGAAGTTTGTTCAGCAGTTTTTACAAGAAACTCCGGACCTCCGCTTGCTTCTCCAGCCCTCAACCCCCACCAAAATATGGACATTTAGATTGTTTTTCCTTTTCAGATGTTAATATGAGAGAAAAGATGGTGTGTTTATATTAATACATTTCCCTAATAATCTTGCTAAGAAATGCTGCATAGTATCAGCTTCATTTTTTTCTGACTGTGTGTATGCGTGTGTTCGTATGTGTGTTTTTTTTAAGGGTTTTTTTTGGTAGTTTGAATATGAAATTTGGACCAAATAATATATTGAGCTAGGTCTAAGCTGTATTTTTTTTTTTCCTGATATTAAGCAGGAAGACATTTTAATGTGACATCAGATGCTATTGTTCCTGGCTGGAAATAAAAGTCAAGCAGGTTGGTTTCACTCAGGCTCTTAGCTACTCTTAATTTGAAGGTTAAGATTCTATATCCTGAGACATAAATCTGTATTATGGAAAACAATTGGATTTATCAGGAGAAACAGCAGTCTTTGATTTTGCTTTTTGTGTGGTAATTTTCTGCATGAGCCATCACCAGCATTCAAAAAAACAAATAATCACAGATAGAAATCTACTTTCTGAGCTACAGTTTAAATTCTTCCACTACTTGTTTCCAGGCTGATTATTTAGAATTACCGTATGAATGATAAAAAATTGAGATTAAAGACCTAAGTAAAAGCCTATTTAAAAACTAATGTGAATTCATGAACATTTCTTTGTCATTGTCCCAAATTATGGTAGCGGGTTTTGAAAAGAGCTTGGATTTTTATCAAGAATTGATTTGTCCAGATAAAGTTCTGTGTAAATGATAATGTGAAAAGATAATACATTTAAAGTCTTTTTTCTTTTCACAAAGACATACCTGTTTAGAGACACCCTCATGATGTCCTTAGGAAATGGCCTTCAGTTCTCAGTATCTGATTTTTGGAGGCTTTGATGTTGTTACTGCTATTTATTTAATGTAATTTGAAAGTGCAAGCTTCTTGACAAATTGCATTTCATGGCAATTGCAACTTGCCTCATCTGACATAGAACAGTATAGTCTTGAAGCCTTTACATTGCAGTCAGAATGAATGAAGTTGGTTCATTACAGCCCCTGATTTTGTATCACTCAACATGGACCCAGATTTTCAATCTGAGAGTTCGGTTTCTTAGAGGGTTAAAATGCTAAATATAAAAGCTGTGCTTTGTCTTTCTGAAACAAGGAAGCAAGCTGCACATCCCAGATACATTCTCAGCCTCCCGCTGTGATGCATTGATTTTTAAGCTGCCTGGATCATCAGGACCCTTTCTATTCCTTCCTACCTATTGAGCCGACTGAGGCCATGTGTATTATAGCTTCTACATAGCAGCACAGGATGACTTTGGGATTATTTATGCTGATTTAAATAGCTTAAATTCTCCTGCTAAAGCTTTCCCAGGGAGATAGAAAATTAGGCTATTGGTGGGGGAAATGATCTTAGTCAGTATGTGTCAAAAGGGAGATGAGATTTGCCAGAGAAGAATTTCTGAATCCTCTTAGAGAGATGATCCAGTTCAAGGAAACTCTCTGTAGAATTTATAGGGTAAACTATATAAGTTTACTATAATATTTTGTACTTTTCTTTTGGTGTCTTAAAACTTAAAAGCAGCAAGGAACTTATTATCTGGTGAGTACTATTAGAAGCATTTATAATTTCTAAGAAAAGCTGAAAATATCACACCAAATAGGTTTTCTTTGCAGACCTCCATTTAGTAAAAGCATGCGTGGGCACACATATACATCTTCCCAAATTGAATCCTAGCTTCAGAGATAGATAGTTGATATAAATAATTAGAAGAGTAAATCTCAAACCCCTGACAATCAGCCAAACGCAAAAATAAAATTTGTTGCCAAGTATTTTTTGTGAAGCTGCTTCTAAAGTAGCAGAGGGTGAGGTCATAAGCATACTGTGAAATGTGAGATTTTTTTTTTCCCTCTCTGGTAAACTTGTGAGAGTTATCCTTCATAAACATAAGTAGTCCACATCTTCCCCTCTTTGCTCACTCTCTGTTTATCCTTTTAAACTTCAGTCTTTTGGAAGACATCCTGATTGGAAGAAAGTCTATCTGCACCATTACTAGCTTCCTCCATTGATTTGCCTCCAGGCTGTGGTCATGCCCTTGACCTCCCTGTGTCCAAGTCCTGCCTAGGCCTCCACCCGCAGAGAGGGCCCCAGTCCCTTCTAGACCTCCTGACTTTGCAGAAAAGCAAGCCTTGTGATGATACACATGAGGTTCTTTGGGATACTTTTGTAGAAGGTGCTTCAATACAAAGTATTAATACAATCTAACCTAGAGGAAATTGCTAAAATGACTCACATTATGTGGTACCGATTCATTTGGGACCAATTCAGCGGCTTGCTAAAAGACATTTAATTTCTTTGTTTCGTTTCTGCACCTCACCACTGAGTTTTGGAAATACATTTCTGTGAAGGATTTCTTAGACTGTACTGACAACCAATAAAGAAGAGAGTCTTCCCAGTGTTCTCACTTCTTCCTGGATGTAGCTGGAGTATTCCTCCCTAGTACCGTTAGATACCTATGTACAGGAAGTAGTGATTCAGGTTAATGTTTCATATTAACGAATGTATTTGTAAAATGTAACAAGAGCAGTAGTTAACTTTTTCTAAGCTCTGAAAAAAAAAAATAAAGATTATGTGTTAGACTTAAAATTTCAGTGAAATCTGTCTTAATACTACTTTTGTGGCTAACAATTGTGCATTTATGTAAAAATACTTATACAGAATGCCCTCAATAAACAATATTAAAGATAGGTTTCGCTTTCAGTTTTTAGAATTGTAACACTGCTGATGTCTGTTGTACAGTTACTAATTCTTCAGAAGTTCTCTAAGATGTCACACATAATTTTTGTTCCTTTCAGAGATGAGTAACACACCTGCTCTGTGATTCATTATTACAGCAAACTCTAATTTTGTCATTAAATATTTTAACTGTGATGAAAGTTTGTTTCTCTCAGTTATTTGGGAAATCTCTAAAACACTACCAGATAGGTAAGCATCATCGCATTTTTGATGCTCATGGGAAGATCTTGCATGCCTCCAGGAGACTAAGAACTGGGATTAGCATGCAGATAACATTTCCTCTGGTCATTCCAATGGGAGAACTTGAAATGTAAAAAAAGACTAAAGAGCTAACTAGCTCTAATTACATAATAAGCTTCTATCCAGTAAGAGTTAAGGTCTTTTATTTCTTCTCATGGGCAAGCAGTTAAGTAGATTAAATGCTTTCTGCTGATATTAGTGATGTGCTCAAGTCCATATTACCGCATGTGGCCTCATTCAGCAGACTATTTTCATGTCCTTTTAAATTGGAAAGACCTGATCAAATTATGTCAGTTTATTTTTATGCAAAAGCAAATGCAGCTTATGACATCACCCCATTTGTTTTCAAGGGACGTGACTTTGGTGACGGCTGGTTTGGCATAGACACTCAGTGCAGCAGGCGGACTGAAATATTTCCTAGGAGAACCGCAGGTGGAAGAGAACGGCTACCACCTCCACTCTCGAGAGAAAAAAGGGATAGAGAGATAGTTTGGCTAGACAATGACCTGGCTGTAAGTTATAATTAGGTATTTAAAGGCACTGTTCTTGTGAACTAATTATAAACCCACTTACTTGTAAAGATGATCTTTACTCTTAATATAATTTTTGTTAGCAGTTATACCACAACTGACTCAAATTTTACGGGAGAATTAATACAAGTATCTTTTTAAAATCAATAATGCCTTTCCTCCTTGCTGTCAATGAGAACACACTTAGGAAAAACGACAGTTGTTCTTTGAATAATGGGTTTGAGTTGCCCAGGTTCATATATATGTGGTTTTTTGTTTTTTTTTTTAACAGTTGCATAGTACAGTACTACAAGGGGCTTCCCAAGTGGCTCAGTGGTAAGAGATTCCACCTGCCAATGCAGGAGATGCAGGTTCGATCCCTGGGGCAGGAAGATCCCCTGGACTAGGAAATGGCAACACACTCCAGTATTCTTGCCTGGGAAATGCCATGGACAGAGGAGCCTGGTGGGCTACGGGCTTGCAACAGAATTGGGCACTACTTAGCAACTAAGTTGGGCACTACTTAGCAACTAAACAACAGTACTACGAGATCCACAACTGACTGAATCCAGATTTAACCAACCACATGTGTGTCAAGTGATGGGCACACTGTAAAGTTATAGGCAGATTTTTTATTATTTGGGAAGTGGTGCTGACCCTTGCATTGTTCAACTGTGTTGATTTATCAATCATCATCTGCCTAAGCAAACAGATTGAGGGCAGGGTGAGGCAGAGAGAAGAGGGAGGAGAAACATACCAGAAACAAATGTCTAACGAGTGCAAATGCCTCCACATGATCCCCTGATGGCATTCACTCGGTGTGCCTCTTCCCCTGGAGGCACCCAGGGCAAACCTGGGCGGTAGTGGAACGTAAGTATGCACATCCACATACGTATGCACACACCTGGCATTAGAAACGATCGTGCAGCCCAGTTTTCACTGTGGCGTCTTTCACAATAGCCAAGATGTGGGAGCAGCCTAGATAGATGTCCATTACCAGAGGGATGGATAAAGAAGATGTGGTACGTGTACAATGGAATATTGAGTGAGTGAGTGAAGTCGCTTAGTCGTGTCCAACTCTTTGTGACTCTGTGGACTGTAGCCTACCAGGTTCCCCCGTCCATGGGATTTTCCAGGCAAGAATACTAGAGTGGGTTGCCATTTCCTTCTCCAGGAGATTTTCCCAACCCAGGGATTGAACCTGGGTCTCCCACATTGTCAGTTCAGTCACTTAGTCGTGTCTGACTCTTTGCAACCCATGAATCGCAGCATGCCAGGCCTCCCTGTCCATCACCAACTGCCGGAGTCTACCCAAACCTATGTCCATTGAGTTGGTGATGCCATCCAACCATCTCATCTTCTGTCATCCCCTTCACAGATGCTTTACCATCTGAGCCACCAGGGAAGTCTAACAATGGAATATTACTCAGCCATAAAAGAGAACAAAGTAAGGCCATTTACAGAAATGAAACGTGGATGGACCTAGAGATTACCATATTAAGTGAAGTCAGTCCAACAAAGAAAGACAAATATGAGATGGTATCACTCATTTGGAATCTAATCTTTAAAAATGATGCAAATGAGCTTATTAGCAAAACTGAACCAGACTTACAAAAATCAAAAACAAACATGGTTACTAAAGGGGAAACGTGGGAGACGGGAGGGATAAATCCGGAGGTTTGGATTAACATACACATACTACTATCAATATATATGGTAGATAACCAACAAGGACCTCATGTATGGCACAGGGAACTCTACTCAATATTCTGTGATACACTATATGAGAACAGAATCTGAGAAAGAATGAATATGTGTATGACTAAATCACTTTGCTATATACCTAAAATGAAGACACCATTGTGAATCAGCTATACTCCAATAGAAGTTTTTTAAAAAGAGCTGAGCTGCCCTGCTACAGTTCCCCGAAGTCCCTTAGCGAGCCCTTCTTGCCCATCTGGACATAGCTTGGCAGGAGTCAATATTTCCAGGGATCAGTGAAACTTGAAAGTCCCCCAGGTGGGCCATGATCAGAGCATGAGAAATACAAAGACAGATGTCGAAAACGAACACATCCCACCCACAAGGTAAGTCTTACTTTATTTCTCTAAACATGAGTGTGCTAACAGCTGTCTTTTAACAAGAGCATACAGAAGATGGATTTCCTTTTGGTTTCTTTATGAAAATCCAGCAAGTGTCCGTACACATAAAATAACTTTGTCCAGCCAGAGCCAGTCTGATGCAACTGATGTCTGCTTAGACATGACCCCTCTCACCATTCCTGGCCCTTCGTCTTGCTTACCAAACCTTCTCAAATTCTGCTTTAAGCTAACCCCTCTTAAGGTGCAACCTGTACTACAGTGCTGGTTTATAGGCGTGTAGGGGAGTTCCTCCCTCCAGGCTTCATGTCACAGTTACCTGGGGAGATTATCAAAAATGTATACATTTTATTCCCAAATTTGCCTTCTTGGTGCTCCTAGGCATCTTGTCTTTTGCAAAGAAAATAAAGTGGCTCCAGCAGACTGGGAGAGTAGGGTGCCTTGCTTCCCCAGACACTTGCTAGATTTAAACCAGCAAATTAAAGCTGTCAAGGAAATTAAACATACCGTGCATTTAAGCTCGATTACTGCCACAGTGTAACCTTCTGCCTTGACCCCCATTATATTTTCTCCCTTGAGCCTCATCTGGAGCCTCAGGATTTCCTGAGTCGTATTTTAACTTCCCAAACCACCACCCCCGACCCCTGCCCGCCCCGAGCCCTGAAGTTTTCTGCCACATTTTCTTCTTTCTGCTGATGAGTCATTGCAGGCCTTCAGGGGGCTGTTTTGATGGCCAGTGTCCCACTGGGCACTGCTGGAGGTAGGCTGGTGGGGCAAAGCTGCCTCCCACAGGAACCGAGGCAGAGCCGACAGATTCTAAAGTGACCACTGAGGTGTATTGTCTCTGCCCTCTCACATTGTCAGGCATTTTAAATGCTATGGATTCTCTCAGACGGAGTGGAGGTGTTTCTGTGAAACACATTCTCAAAGATGCCTGTTTCAATGGGGCTATCACACACTCATACCCAGACGTGTCAGAGGCTGGACAGGAATCACTTTTCCTACAAGTCCCGGGTCACTTGTCAACACTGAACAGAATCCTTTGTCCTGTGACAGCATACCCCAATCCCTTTGCTACTCTTGTCAGATGACACAGAAAGAAAGAAAATGAGCCCATGAGTCCTCAGCTTTACCCTGAGAGCTAAAACACGGCTTGGATGATTCCATTTCTGAAGAAAATTTCTATTATATGCTCTGATCATGGGCACCAAATTCTGTTTAATTATAAGACCACATTCTCAGTAACTGAAACCTGAAGCTTTCTGTTAGCTTTTCTTTAAGCCAATCCTTTCTTTTACTGCCCCAGCAAAGAGAATCTGGTTCCTACTATCAAACATGCTTTGTTTATTCACGGTACAGCAGCTTCCTTCAAGGAGTTTTGCTTTTTTCAGACCTGGAGTTAGTGACGGATACAGTATGGAAATAGCCTCATTTGGACAGAAAGAAACTGTGGGAAAGGACAGTTGAGCTGTGTTCCACCCGACGCCCCGGGGGAGGAAAAGTAAAACACGCCTTCAACAGGAGAAGACATGGGCAGGGCGCCCCCTTGTGGTGGTGTACCGGGAGCAGCATTGCCCTGTGGTCCTGCCCTGAGTTCGGGGAAAATTCCATGGACAGAGGAGCCTGGTAGGCTGCAGTCCATGTGATCGCTAAGAGTTGGACACAACTGAGCGACTTCACTTTCACTTTTCACTTTCATGCACTGGAGAAGAAAATGGCAACCCACTCCAGTGTTCTTGCCTGGAGAATCCCAGGGACGGGGGAGCCTGGTGGGCTGCCGTCTATGGGGTCTCACAGAGTCGGACACAACTGAAGCGACTTAGAAGCAGTAGCAGCAGCAGCTCACCAGTGGACAGTCTTGGGCAAGTTATTGACTCTCTCTGTGTCTGTTTTCTTAGCTTTAAAATGGGAGTGGCTATCTACAGGTTATCATAAAGATTCATTGAAATAACGAGTGTAAAGCCTTTAGCTTCGTGCTTGGCACATAAGGCTCCATGTATGTCAGCTCATCTATAAGCTAGTCTCTGTGATGGATCCAAAATAAAACAGTAAACCTTGCAGGCTGGTGACATCTGTCAGACCACGCTGCTGGCTAGAAGAATGGATGTGTTTTTCTTAAATCCATGTTGGCACAGGGGCAGACATTCTGTGCATCTTTGGTCATTTTTATGATCTATGGACATAGATCCCTTGACATTTCATGTACCCCAGCCTGGGGATAAAGGAGAGGCCTCTGGCCTAAAGGCACCCAGGGATGACCATTTTCCGGAGGAAATTTCCAAAAAGACTAAATTCACGAGAAAGCAGACTGAGAGATATTGGCTTTAGTGTCTGCATCATCAACTACAGGAATGGAAACGAGTGATTTTATGGTCTGGGCGATTATCTGATGTGTCCTTTAAGCAGAAATTCATTCCACTCTTTAAAAAGAAGTTCAAGGTTGGCCTACATATGTACAGCATTTCTTTTCTGGAAACATCTTTTGACATTCAGCTAAAAGAAGGAAGGAAGGCCCCAGAAAAACTACGTCAGCGTTCCGTTTCCCCACTGTTGTCATGGTGCTGTTGTTTATGATGTCCAAGCAAAGCCAGCATTTGTAAAGGACTGTCCAGACAAGAAGGATCAGGCTAGTAATAACAGTGGATCTGCCCCACCCCAAATCCCAAACTTTAGTTTTCTAAAAATTGCACTATGCATTATTTTTTTTAAACATACTATAGGCCATGCATATTTCTTCTTAAAATCCCTCCTAGCAGAGAGCTTCCCAGTTTTGTCATTAGCTTTTTGTCCTTAGGCAAAGTACCTAATTTTTCTGTGTCTGGTCTTTCATTTTTCAAAGGAAAATAATCTACACCCTGGCTGCCTCGGAGTCTCGGTAAGTAAAATGGGATGCGTGGACCTCAAAAGAGCACTGGGAAGTGCCAAACGCTAAAGAAGTGTGGGTTGCTTACTGAAACCTTGATTTTCAGCTGTTCCCACCCAGCATCGAAGGGATTCCTTTATATCTCACCCCTGTTTCTTCTACGGGCCCATCCTTATCATACTAGACGGTGCCATCACCCCCTCTACCCTCTCGTCCAAGGAAAAAAATTCCCCACAGACAGTTGGAGGCTGCTTGCCATCTGGGAGGTGAAGCAAAGGCAGGAGGAAGAGATGGTCCCAAAGTGCTCAGGGAAGGGGACAGCCAGGCTTAGAGGCAACCATGAGGGAAAGGACTCAGAGAGCATTTCCAGGACCTGAAGAGAGCACTCCTGGTCAAGCCTCTGGATGCAGTTCATCCGAGGACCACAGGTACCTCTCAATGTGCAGAAACTAAATATATACTAACTCTCAATATAGAAACTGCTCTCCACCCACCTGGGAAGACTCATAAAAATAATGAAACACACTCTGTTCAGGGCCGAGGATGAGCTAGAGGCATGTCCATGTCCTTACTGTGTCTGGGTGTCCTAGCGTAAGACAGAGGACCACAGAAATGGTCCAGGTCTTAGGATTTCATGAGTCAATGTGAGCACAACGACAGTTATTCTAGAAAGGCAGGATACTGATTACAGGATGCAATCTGAGGATGTTCCTTCAGACACAGGGATGCCTGGACACTCCAGCTCCACTCACTGCTGTTGTTCAGTCGCTCAGCTGTGTCTGACTGCGACCGCTTGGATTGTAGCGTGCCAGACTTCCCTGTCCCTGGTCCACTCGCTAGAAATAGCATTATTATCCCGACGAAGGGAGACTGGGGCAACCACCTCTATACTCTCCTTTGGGGCGTTTCACTGGCCTTACTTTCCCTTCAGAAAAAGCAAGATAAAGAGCTGGAAGTGGGCCTGTCTCCACCCAGGCTTAACGCTGAGTTGGTCTAAGCCACCTACTCATATGCTTCTTTTTCTTTGGGATCCACCAGGCTCTTTACTACAGGTGAGTGCTCACCCCCTCAACACACACACACACACACACACACACAGCTGCCCTCACGTACCTGCCACTCACCAGCTATGTTAGATGAGACAGTTTGAAGACCTCACAAGGAGGAAGGGGTACAAACCACAGTCTACACCCCCAACCCTGCCTGGGCTTCCTTCAGGTCCCTGTTCGGTGTTCCTCCTCCCCGAGGTAGAATGAGGGTGAATGAGAGGCACAGAGAGGCTGACGTTGCCACTGGAGGGAGAGCAGTTAACTCTACCAAATGCCAACCTTACAAAGTGTGCGTGGCAGGAGGAGGCAGTTAGGAGAAAGGACAGATTCTTCCTTTGGAAGCCATTCAAACCTGTCTCTCTCTGTGATAAATGATCCGACAGTAGCCTTGGCCCTGGGCGGGTGTCGCCTTCTAAGCCTTAATTCCGCAAGCAAAACCACACCAGACATTGGCCTAAACTTTCACTGTGGGGTTTTTATCGAAGTCTCCTTACGCCTGGTAATAGGTCTCTCCCCCTGAATTCAGTCAGGACAGGGAGTTCAATCCCACCTTATTACTCACTGCGCTTTCACTGGCCTACCCATCTTTCTCTTCTCCAACCATGCCAGCGTCTTTTGCAGCTGAAAACCTTCACACAGTATCGCCGATGCCAAGAACACTTTCTTCCCCAAATCTCCTCGTGGCTCAGCTTTTCTCGTCTATCAAGTCTCCACTTAAATGTCTCGTCAGACACTCACAGATTTAGAATGGTTGCCAGGGGGAAGGGATAGTTAGGACGTTTGGGAAGGTCATGTATACACAACTATATTTAAAATGGATAACGAACAAAGACCTATTGTACAGCACATGGAACTCTTCCCAGTGTTATGTGGCAGCCTGGATAGGAAGGGAGTGTGGGGAACGGATGCAGGTATATGTATGGCTGAGTCCCTTCGCTGCTCACCTGAAACTACCACATTTTTAATCAGCTTACCCCAACACAAAATAAAAAGCTTAAAGTTACAAAAAATTAAATAAATTTTTAAATGTTTCCTCAAAAGACTTCCCTGATCCCGTATCTAAAGGAGATCCCCTGCCTTTCCTTCTCCCAGCATCTCTTCTTTCCTTTCTGAGAACTGATGGAGATGTGTATTTATACATTTGTTTTCCTTACTGTCTTGCCCACACCCAGCCCTGAGTGGTCAGGAACCATGCCTATTTAGTTCACCAGCTTGCATCGGGACCTAGGATTTTACCAGGCTTTTAGGACACTCTTATGACATATATGAACCTGTCCTCCACTTAAAGCTCCCATGTGGGACCAGTAGAAATTCACAAGAAAAAAATCCAAATAACTAGACACATGAAAATATGTCAGCCTCACTCATAGAGAAATGCGAAATTTTTTCAAAGTGGCGTTCAGAGACTTGATGGCACTTGATAATAAAATACTATGGGCCAGGAGTATAAACTGAGACTATATTTTTGAAAGCAAGCTCTCAACATTTATCAAGATTTGAATCACTTGAACCTGCCCCCTAACTCAGCCCCAGGCTCATGCTGTTGGCCTTCAACCACCAGCCTCTCGCAACCACCCCACACTGTACCCACAGGCAGATCGATGTTTCTTAGCTCACTCATTGGAATAGCTGAATTACTAGTCAGTTTTTCCAACTCTGGAAGGCAGAAAGCAGTTACCAGGGGTCGGTTAATTCCCCAAAACCAACAAGTAAATGCACTCTGCTTTGTACACTCCCATTTTTATTTGATCGAGTCAGACGCTCCACTGTTCCCATCCACTTGCTTCTATGGCAATGCATTTTCTTGACTAGTCCTTTCTGTTCTCTGGGATTCTGAATCTGGAAAGGAAAGAAGGAATAATACTTTTCTAAGCACTAACTGCTGTGTTTGGCAACCCTTTTATTCTTCTCTGCCAGTTATCAGTTAATCGTCACGTGGGTCCAAATCCATGCTTTTCTGCCCTGCTTTGTGATGCTGGAGCTGGACTCTGAACATTGCACCTGCTGCTTTTGGCGCCCTTAGGAGTTAACTACTTTCAACTAATTATCAGTTATTTATGTTAAATTCTACCTATTCCAATAACCAGCATGGTTTCTTTTTCCTGCCTGGACCCTGCCTGATAGAACATCTCAGTAGAGTCTCATGCAACTTGGCACAGCATCTGTTCCAGCCTGTAACCATTCTCCCCCAGCCTCTTTCAGCAAATCCCTTGCTGGCTCAGATGGTAAAATATCTGCCTGCAATGCAGGAAGAGACCCAGTTTCTATCCCTGGCTTGGGAGGATCCCCTGGAGAAGGGAATGAGAACCCACTCCCATATTCTTGCCTGGAAAATTCCATGGACAGGGGAGCTTGGTGGACTGTACTCCTTGGGGTCACAAAGAATCGCACATGACTTCGAGACTAACACTTTGCCTAACACTTTCCTTTTGGCAATTGATCTAATTTCCTACTTTGCTAAGATTGGAACTTCCCTGTTTAGAAATCATTTCCCCTTCCCCACCTCCTCAACTAAGTCCTGCACTCCCAATCTTAATACCCCTACACTGTTTAATGAGGACCCCTCTTCTGGAGCCCTTCATCCCACTTCCTTCTTATTCCATCAACAATAACCTCATTTCTTAGATCTCTAGTCTTTCCTGCTTCACTCCTCCTTCTCACAGAGGACAAAAATTTGCCACCTCTATTATGAAATTTGTTGAAAACGTTTTCTTACCTTCACTACCATTAAAATACCACCTTCTTGCCACCCCTGCAATTCCCAGGTGTCGCAGTGGTAAAGACTCTGCCTGTTAACGCAGTAGATACAAGAGACACAAATTTGATCCCTGGATCAGAAAGATCCACTGGAAGAGGAAATGGCAACCCACTCCAGTATTCTTGCCTGGAGAACTCCATGGACAGAGGAGCCTGGCAGGCTGCAGTCCATGGGGCCGCAAAGAGTTGGACATGACTAAGTGACCAAGCGTGCCACCTCTGCCCAACAGACATCAAGAGTGAGTGGTCTCGACTCACTTGGCCTTACAAGTCTGGTTTCTTTCCCCATCACACTGCTGGGACTACTCTCTCAGGGACATCCCAACTCACCCAGTGACCAGTGCTCACACACCAATGGTCACACTGGAGTCTTCATGTTCTAGCTTCCCAATTTGCCTTCTTCCCACCCCCGATGGCATATTTTTCTAAAAATTCTGTCCTTCCCCTCTCTTCTTTTTGGTTTAATTCACAAGCTAACGTGTGTGTGTGTGTGTGTTTGCACACGCGCTTGGTAGCTCAGTTGTGCCCAACTTTTTGCAACCTGGTGGCCTGTAGCCTGCTAGGCTCTTCTGTTCATGTATACAATAATATTACTGTAGACTTGACCTTTCTCCTGAACTCCAGAACTGAGTTTCTGACTTCCTGCTGGAAATTTCCACATAGCTCAAAAGGTCCAAATCTGAATTCATCTTCTCTCCTCACAAGCCTGTTTTCCTTCTCTTAACATCCTACTCAGGCTGAAAACCCAGCTCTCCTTGATTTTCCTTCCCATTCCCCTCCCTCTTCTCATAAACTAGGAATAATAGTACATATCCCATAGGATTGTGTGGGGATAAAAATTTATTGTTAAACCGTTAAGAGAGTTAATTTTTATTACTATGATTCCCTCAATTAGTGGAAATCTGGCAATCGTATTTCTTATATGCACTCATCCCTGCATGAATTTTTCCATCAGTGTCTCTGACCTAGGTCTGACCCTCACCAATGTGAACCTGAGCCACTCTCATTGGCCAGCATCTATCAACCATCTACAGTATGCAATATGTTTTGCATAATAAGGTAATTCATATTCAGTCTCAAATAGTTCTACATTTTACTCAGGTGGAAAAGGCAAACACACAAATTGAACACAACCCAAAATGAACTCAGAGCTGTACCAGAGATTAGGAATCGCAATAGCATTTCCCAGCCTCCCCTATCCAAATCTGAGAGTATTGTCAGATTCATCTTCAGAAACCATATCTGATCATTTAAGTCAGAGCTCACATATTCTTAGGCCAATAGAGGCCAAAGAGGGAATAAAATGGAATGAAATAGATTTGTAGAAGGCAATCAGGAGTGATGTGGACAGTGGCTAACTGAACGTGATGAGTGTATACCCTAAAAGGGCATGATACTTAGTTTCACCTCTATGGGAAGCAAGGTGAGTCCTACTAGATCCTCCAACTTTTTCAAAGAGAAACCATATGTACATGAACCATCTCATCTGAGCCAAACAGAAAACATCAGTAGGTAATATCGTGTTCTTTGGCTACCATTTTGAGAGCCCTCATTTATGTCACTTTTCTGCTCAAAAACCTTTAGAATACCCTCATTATCTGCAAAATAAAATCTGAATTCCTCAGTCTGGCATGCAAGGTTCTATGTAACCCAACCACCTTCCCAACCCACTCCTCACTTTCACATATCATAGCGCAATCATAATTCTACCGCAGGAGGCCATTGCTTCTCTCGCCTCCTGGCCTTTGGTCACAATGTATGCTGGGCCCAGGATGCCATCAGCATTCAAATATTGTCTATTTTTCAGGGTTTTACTCAATATCTCTGCTTTCCCAAAATTCCCCAATTTTTTCTTTTTGCTAAGCTGAAGCTGCCATTTCATACTATTCATGGGGAAAGAAGGCTGAGTGCCAAAGAACTGATGGTTTTGAACTGTGGTGTTGGAGAAGACTCTTGAGGGTCTCTTGGACTACAAGAAGATCAAACCAGTCAATCCTAAAGGAAATCAGTCCTGAATATTCGTTGGAAGGACAGATGCTGAAACTGAAGCTCCAATAATTTGGCCACCTAATGCGAAGAGCCAAGTCACTGGAAAAGACCCTGATGCTGGGAAAGATAGAAGGAGAAGGGGACAATAGAGGATGAGATGGTTGGATGGCATCACTGACTCAGTGGACATGAGTCTGAGCAAGCTCTGGGAGATAGTGCTGCAGTCCATGAGGTCGCAAAGAGTCAGACATGACTGAGTGACTGAACAACAGCAACAAAGCTGAAGTGACCACCTCTTTTACACACTTCCATTGCTTTTCCTTATACTCTGGCACATTCCACTGTAAATTACAAATGTGACTTGCCTTTGTTGTTAAACAGCCATCTCCTAGAGCACTGGGACTGAATTTCAGTTATGCCTGCATATCTAAGAGCACATGTTAGTAAATAACATATGTGTGTTTACCTATTGCATGAACACATTGTCTCAGTTAGCTCAGGCCGCTATAACAAAACTGGGTGGTTTAGACAATGTTATATCTCACAACTCTGGAGGCTGGAAAGTTCAAAAACAAGGCTCCAGGCAGACTTGACTCTTGGTGAAGACACTTCCCACCTTGTAGAAGGCTGCCTCTTCGCCGTTTCCTCACATGGCAGAGAGTGAGCTCTCATGTTTCTTCCTTTCTTTATAAGGACATTCATTCCATGATGAACTAATCTAACTATGTCCCCCAAGCCTCACCTCCAAATACCACACTGAGGATTTGGGCTTCAACATATGAAACATTCAGTTCATAGCAGACTTGAATGACAAATGTTATTGAAATGCTTTCCCACACCTTCTCTCCTCAAAAAAAGACCAGCCTAAAGGACTCTTTCCCTTTCCTGCTGTATTTAAAGTGGATAACCAACAAAGACTTACTGTGTAGCGCAGGGAACTCTGCCCAGTGTCATATGGCAGCCTGGATGGGAGGGGGGTTTGGGAGAGTGGACGCCTGTGTACGTATAGCTGGGTCGCCTTGTTGTGCCCCTGAAGTTATCACAACACTGTCCATCAGCTGTACTCTGATACAAAGCCAAAAGTTTAGGGTTCAAAAAAATAAATAAATAAATAAAAATATTTTACCTATTCCCAAGCCCCCCAAAAATCATGCTGTCTAGGAAAAGAGGCCACTGAAATCTTAGTAGAAGAAACTTTAGGCTGATTGACTATGAATAAAACAGACATTTCAGCAATACTTGCCATACACTATTCAGATTCTCTTCCTGGCAAAGCTGAAACAAGGAAACAATTTACACTATTTACACTGTCTAATTAGATAGAGTGAGTTTAATGTATGACACCTCCTGCAGCTGAAGCAGCCTAGGAGAAGGATTTGTTTTGTTTTGTTTTGAAGCATTACAATGATCAGGATGGTGGTAGTGGGTGGAGAGTTGGGGAAAGAAAGAAGAGAAAGAGTTAGAGAGGGAAATTATAAGACTGGAAGCAATACCCAAAGGAAAAGGCAGTGTATTCTAGGTTTCTTGCCATATTTACCTGACTCAAAGAGCAACCAGTTGATTCTACCCTTGAACTTGATTGTCAAGGTGATACCCTTTTAAAGACATTTCCTGCTCCAGAGAAGATAGATAGAGGGGCCCTACCTAACTGAGTCTGTACCGCGGGGGTGCTTTGGAGTGTGAAGGTGAGAGCTATGTGAGGGGCTTTGAATCCACATGTCACATCAAACCAGGCATGGGTCAAATCATGTCATTCAACGAGGCCCATGAAGGGATAAAAATTAAAATACTGATAAATGAGTGCATTTGTCAATGGGAAGCTATTGAGTGTGCTCAAATCCACTCCTACCTTTAGGGGATTTTGATAAGACTCCCTGTCTTCTAGCCAACTTATTGTTGTTGTTACTATTGTTTAGTCACTAAGTCATGTCTGACTCTCTGTGACCCCGTGGACTGTAGCCCATCAAATTCCTCTGTCCATGGGATTCCCAAGGCAAGAATACTGGGGTGGGTTGCCATTTCCTTCTCCAGGGCATCTTCCTGACCCAGGGATTGAACCTGTGTCTCCTGCATTGGCAGGAGGATTCTTTACCACTGAGCCACCAGGGAAGCCCCAGCCAACCTATTAGCCACAGTCAAAGTAATGTTTAATGCTGCATGTCTTTGGAGGCATCTCTTTTCTGTGTTCTTGAATTTCTCTTTGTATCTCTCCCTCCCTGGGATTCCACCAAGGATTCTGGACTGACCTCTGGCCGAGTTTGCAGAGGTTCTTATCTAGTATCCTTTGCACACTCTATCTCAACACCCACTTCTCTTCACTCCAGGTCTCCTGGAGGCAACAGTAACTTTTATCCCAAGATACTTGTATAGTTTTGTGAGAGGAGGAGAAAAGGGTGAGAACTGGGAGGGGAGTGGGGAAGAAGGGCATTTAGGAAGAGAGTCGGGGGGCAGAGGAGAAGGGAAGACCATGAAAAGTTCCCAGTCAGTCACAGGCCCAGTGTCCCTTCTGTGTTTTAATGTCTCAGACAACCTGAAAACGGGCCTTTGGGAAGTTGTAACACCTACCAAACCCTTGACAGCCGCTATTCTTCACAGAGGCTGTGAACAATTGCCTGACTGCCAGTGTCTGACTGAAATAATAGCTGTACCTACAGGATCATTTGGAAGACAGATGGTGGAGGCAATCCCCATTCATCTGCCAGCAGCCATTTCATAATTCTCACTGTCCTGTGAGGCCCAGGAGGGGCAGGCACAATGCAACCTTGCTAATTAGCCAAGCTCATTAGATAAATGTTTTAAAGACAGAACTTCTGTCCCATGCCTCTCCTGCTCCTCCACCCAGCCCCACCATGCCAAGATGCTTTGGAGTATACCTTTGGCACCCTCAGAAAAAGCAAGTATCCAAAGTCTAAAAGCCTTGATTTTTTGCTAGGTGGAGGGTTTTTTTTTTTTTTTTCCACTTTTTCACTTTGCTCTCCTTCCCAGGTAGGTCTTGTAGCTCCAAAAATAGGTCATTGGTCCTCCCTACTGTTTGCTGTTTCCATGATCTGGCCCATCAGTATTCCATATTTCAAAGGCTGGATGCGTTGCCATCCTCTATTTGAAGTATCAGACACATCTGTTTATCATTTGTATAGCATGCATTAAGCCAAGACTTCACTCAAGGCAATGATCATGAATTTAGAGAACTTTTGAGAGCTCCATGTCATTCCAGCACATATGAGAGTTCTAGTTGTCATTCAGAAGCAATCTATGAGAGCCTACTAAGTGGATATGAACAGGAATGAGGGTGGAGAGAAGCAGGGAAGCCCTATAAGCGAGGGCGGCTTACTGAGCTTTGATCTTCACTTCAATACTCTGCAAACACCATCTTGAAATCCTTAATCATGCTGAACAAAAGGACGGCATTTTCATTTCCTCCTCGGCTCTACACGACTGAGTGACTTTCAGTTTCACTTTTCACTGGCCCTGTCACTTGGCAGTTTGTTCTGCTACAGTTGTTGGGTAAGGGGAGCATTCACAAGGGCTCAGGAAGGAGTACCTCCTGAGCCAAAGCTGAGAGGCTAGATGCTCCAGACAGAGCAGAGATGAACCAGTGAGGAGAGGCAACGATGAGTACGTGCGGCAAGGGAGACATAAGTGGTAAATATTTTTACTGACTATTTGAGCTCTACCCCAGGCATGGCCTGCTTTCAAGGTGCTGACAAAATCAAATGTGCAAGCCTCAAGGCTGGAGATGGTCCCCAATCACTGTAAATTCAGCACGTGAATAGCATGCCCCGTGAGTCTTCCTGGGAAGCAACTGAGTGGGTCAACCACCATGTTGCCAATTTCACCGTGTACCAGACCTAAGGAGACGATGCCGTAGATGGGTCTGTGAGAAATAAGGCTGAAATGTAACATGACAATTGTAAAGCGAAGGCTTTGAATGCCAGACTGAGGGATATGGGGAAACTTGAAAAATTTGGTCAGGAGAATGACTCCTGGAGCTCTGGTTGCCCCAGGAAAAAGAAATACTCTTTCTAGACCCATTAGGCCATCTGCTCATCAGGCTAATATAACAAATAACTCACCACCACCTTCCCTTCATGGCACATCTTCCCACTACTCTCTTTCCTTGTACTGTCTCTGCCACCACAAACACACAGCAGAAAAAGTGCAGCTGTTGTCTTCAGTTTTGACCCCACGGCTGTCTTGACTTCTCTCAGACTCAAGTCACTAACCATGCTTAAATCCATTGCACTGCACACATCTGACTTCTCCCAAATTGCTTAGGTGAGCAGTCTCACTCACGACCCTGTCTATGGTAGGCAGAATTCTAAGAATGACCCCAGTAACCCTTGGCCTGGTATAATCTCTCCACTGAGAATGTAAGTAGAATCCATAAATATGACAAAATACCATTCCCATGATTATGCTATATCATATGCAGATGTGATTAAGATTACTAATCAGAAAGAGTGGGCCTAACATAGCCACATGAACCCTTTAAAAGCAGAGTTTTCTCCAGCTGGTAGCAGAAAAGCAAGTCAAAGATGGAAGCATGAGAAGGTGCTGATGCCCCAATGAGCTCTGAAGATGGAGGGGCCTTGTGAGGAGGAATGTGGATGGCCTCTTGGAGCAGAGTGACCCCCCCCAGGCAATAGCCATCAAGGACACGGAGATCTCAGATTTAAAGCTGCAAAGGCACTGAATTCAACCTCAGTAGCTTAGAAGATTCTAGCCCAGAGCCTCCCAGTAAGAGCCTAGTCTTGCCAACATCTTGATCTTGACCTTTGGAAACCCTGAGCGTAGAACCTGGCAAGTTTGCTTGTCTGACCCACAGAGTTATATGTAGTTTCACATACAGAAATGTATGTAGTTTCAAGCTACTAAATGTATGGTAATTGGTTATGTACCAATAGCAAATAATCTACAATTTTAGCCCCTTCCTAGCACTGTCCTGTCAGTGGCTCTAGTTCTGCCACTTTAACACTTAAAGACAGGGTCAGAGTAAGTGAGTTTTAGGAGCTGCATCTGAAGGGACAATACATTAAGGGACAATACAAATAAGAGATAAGACTTGTGTTGGGAGATTATTGCAAATGACCACCATGAAGAAATAAGGTCCTAAATTTATTGACATTAGTTACAGATAAGGGCAATAGGTTTGAGAATCCTTATAAAAGAAAAACTGTCCAGATGTAGCAATTGATTGGGTGAGAGAGAGACAAAGATGGCTACTCTGTTGGCTTTCGGAAGGAGCTGAGGAGAACATTAGTCCTCTGTGATAGCATGCCCATTAAACTAATTGGAAATAAAATGTGTGTTCAACTCCTAAAGATGACTCTTTTCCAAAGATAAGAAGGTACCATATTAGTACAAATTGCTGATGGCAAGTAACAGCACTAACTCAATTCAAACCAGTGTAAGGCGGGGCTGGGGGGTGGGGAGGGGTGCGGCAGGGAAGGAGGATGCTTCATATTGAGAAGCAGTTGTTTCACAGACCTTAGGGACAGGAAAGCAGCAGAGCCTCTGAGAGGATTGCATTGGGATATGACCTGGGACCAAAGAGAGGGGTCCCTCCATCCCCCATTTCTTCTTCCCCAACAACCATCCTTGTGTGCCAGTTAGCCTACTTGGCAGATGGAAGATGGCCACAGTACAGATTTAGGGTTGAAGTGGGGCCAAGTCTACTGGAATTGCTAAACCCAATTTCCAATCTTCAGGGAAAATGGTCATGTCGGTTAACATGGTTGCCTTGCCTCCCGCCCCACCACCACACTGCTGCTCTTAGGAAAGTGGAAGAAGAGTTGATTCTTGGTTCTTGAGCATGGCAGACACTCCCAGAGTTGTTGGCCCAAAACGCAGAAATGATTTTTCAAATATTAATTTTCATGGACACAAAAACATACTCTCCTTTCCATGGGGGAAGCGTAGCATCATGCCTCAAACAGCTGGACTGTAATCGTGATGTTACCTCTCCACAATGGTGTAAGTGACACTGAGGAACTTCTCTAGGTCTCATGTACCCCCAGCTATAAAACAAAAAGCTTGGCCCAGGTGTCATTGACGGCTCCAGTTTTCATGCCCATGAGTCTAAGTCCTTGTGAGCAGAAATGATGCTGTATTGATTCAGTCCTCTTATTTAACTTTCCTTTGCCTCCCCAAAGATCAGAAGGAAAGCCTCTCAGCAATAATCCTCTCATCAGCTTACAAGAGGAACAAAGTCAGCCAAGGAAAATATATAGTTTGTATTCTAAGAGAGCTGGACCACCTGAAAATCTGCTTAGTACTCAAAGGACACTTACCCTGAGCCCAGTGTTAATTGGCTTAACATCTCTGCTTGGACAGGAGCAGTGGTTCTGTGAGACCAAAGTGTGTCTCCGAGTTCCACTGGGCAGCTACAGGTTGCCAGCATCCTGACTCTTTCTTGCAGTTTTCTTTAAAACCATAGAAGGTCAGAACTAATTCCTTTATATCCTATATTACAAAGCAGAGACTGAGAGAAGAGAAGGGGCTTTCTCAGGGCCATATGGATAATAGGGGGCAGAATGGGGAGTAAAGTCAAATGGCCCGACTCACGTTTTCCCCTGTCCCTTCTTCTGTGAACGAGTAAGCTATGTGATCAAGCCTGAAGCCTCAAGGATGAATCAGCATCCTTCACTGAGGCTACCTGTTCATTATGGGTTCAACTGTGACTCTTCCCATTGAAAATTCATATTTTGAAGTCCTAACCCCCAATATCTCAGAATATGACCTTATTTGGAGACAGGGTCTTTACAGAGGCAATAAAGTTAAAATGAAGCCATTAGAGTACACCTTAATATGACTGCGTCCTTATAAAAAGTGGGTATGTAGACACAGAGACACATGTTAAGGGGAAGCTGATGTGAAGAGACATAGGGAGAAGATGGCCACCTATGAGCCAAGAAGAGAGACCAGGTACAGCTCCTTTTCTCACAGCCCTCAGAAGGAACCAACCCAGTAGACACCTGGACTTCTTGCCTCCAGAACTGTGAAACAATAAATTCCAATTGGGCTTTCCTGGTGGTTTTACTGCAGGCAGATGGTAAAGAATCTGCCTGCAAAGTAAGATACCCAGGTTCAATCCCTGGGTTAGGAAGATCCCCTGGAGAAGGGAACGGCTACCCACTGCAGTATTCCTGCCTGGAGAATCCCATTGGCAGAGGAACGTGGAGGGCTATGGTTCAAAGGGTTGCAAAGAGTCAGACATGACTGAGAAGCTAACACACACAATATTTAAACTATTGAGTCTGGGGTGCTTTTGTTACAGTGGCTCACACCAAAACTGTCTGCTAAACTCTCCATTTCAGAGCAACTTCTTTCACTAAAAACATTTGAAATGAGTGTAGGCAACGTGGGTGTGAGGAATTGCTCTCCTTCTTTCCTGATCTCTTACCCTTGCATCCACTACCCCTCAAAAGTCAAAAGAGCCTAGCTAGCTTCCACTGCTCCAGTAGCCTGTAATAATCCCACCATCACTGAGTAACTGCCCATGCTATCATTTCTTCTTTTAAGCTATATCCTGAAGCACGGATCATCTTGAAAAAGAAAAACATAGTTTTAAAATGTATTTTTGCAGAAGTACACTGTGACTATCTCCTATCATATATATGATTATTTCAACTATTCCCTATGATGGTTGGTTGTGTTCTCTCCATGAGCAAAGCCATCTATTTGCAGCCAACATAATGCCTCACCCATAGTGGTCACTGAGTTGCAGCACCCAACCTCTGAACAAGGAAAAAGTATGTGGGAGAACTTAAGAACATTTTAAGGTAAAGAGAAGCTAGTTTTTCGCAATGCAATCTTCTGAATATTTTGAATCTTTCAAAATTGTATTCTGTATACATCCTACATCCACTGCTGCTGCTTCTCCATGTAAAATCATGGGAATGGATTCATCAGCCATAGATCCTTTGTCACTAAACTGGAATTTATATGGAACTTCTGGTGGCATAAACAGTTCCCCCAATACCAGACCACCCTAGCATAACAAAGAATTCCAGAGTTTTAAAATCAAGTGTATCCACCATAGCAATATATTTTTGGATCCATCTCCTAGAGTAATGGAAATAAAAACAAAACTAAACAAATGGGGTCTAATTAAACTTACAAGCTTTTGCACAGCAAAGGAAACTATAACCAAAGCAAAAAGTCAACCTATAGGATGGGGGAAAATACTTGCAAATGATGCGACTGACAGGGGATTAAACTCAAAAATACACAAATAGCTCATACAGCTCAAAACTGAAAAAACAAACAACCCAAATGAAAAATGTGCAGAAGCTCTAAACAGACATTTCTCCAAAGAAGACATGAAATGCAAGTGAAAGTGACGTCACTCAGTCATGTCCAACTCTCTGGGACCCCATGGACTGTAGCCTACCAGGCTCCTCTGTCTATGGGATTTTCCAGGCAAGAGTACTGGAGTGGGCTGGCATTTTCTTCTCCAGGGGATCTTCCCAACCCAGGGATTGAACCCGGGTCTCATGCATTGCAGACAGATACTTTACCATCTGAACCACCAGGGAAGACATACAGACAGCCAAAAGGCACATGAAAAGATACTCAACATCACTAATTATTAGAGAAATGCAAATCAAAACTACAATGAGGTATCACCATCACCTCATACAAGTCAGAATGGCCATTATCAAAAGTCTACAAATAATAAATGTTGGAGAGGTTGTAGAGAAAAAGGAACCTCGCTACACTGTTGGTAGAAATGCAAATTGGTACAGCCACTCTGGAGAACAGTATTGAAGTTCCTTAAAACACTAAAAATAAAGCTACCATAGAGCTGACTCATTGGAAAAGACTCTGATGCTGGGAGGGATTGGGGGCAGGAGGAAAAGGGGACGACAGAGGATGAGATGGCTGGATGGCGTCACCGACTCGATGGACGTGAATTTGAGTGAACTCCGGGAATTGGTGATGGATAGGGAGGCCTGGCGTGCTGCAATTCATGGGGTCACAAAGATTTGGACACGACTGAGCAACTGAACTGAACTGATGACCCAAAAATCCCACTCCTGGGCATTTATCCAGAGAAAATCATAATTTGAAAAGACTTTTGTACCCCAATGTTCATTGCAGCACTATTTATAATAGCCACAACATGGAACAACCTGAATGCCCATAGACAGATGAGTGGAAAAATAAAATGTGGTGTATATATACATACATACATATACAATGGAATACTACTCAGCCATAAAAAAGAATGAAGTAATGCCATTTATAGCAACATGGATGAACCTAGAGATTACCACACTGAGTAAAGTAAGTCAGACAGAGAAAGACAAATGTCCTATGATATCACTTATATGTGGAATCTAAAAAAAGATACAAATGAATTTATTTACAAAGCAGAAGCAAACTCACAGACATAGAAAACCAATTTATGGTTACCAAAGGGAAAAGGTTGGGGTGGGGGATCAATGAGGCATTTGGGAGTAACACATTCACATTACTATATACAAAATAGATAACCAACAAGGACCTACAGTATAGTACAGGGAACTGTACTCAATATTTTGTAATAATTATATGGGAAACAAATCTGAAAAAGAATATATATGTATGAATCACTTTGCTATACACCTGAAACTAACACAACGTTGTAAACCAACTATACTTCAATTAAACAAATTGAAGGAGACTAATACAGGGGTCTTAGGCAGCTGACGGGAAAGTGCATCGCCTGAAGCAGAGGTTCAGAGGTGAGTAGTGAATAGTCCCCAGTGATGAGGGAATCTCCAAAGAACCCACAGAGCAATCCAAAATAAATAGATTCATCCCTCAAAGAAATCTCCAAGTTAACGTTCTCACTAGTGAAGTCTATTGAACAGCTAAGAACAAAGTAACAACTGTCTTACATAAACTCTTCCAGATAATATAAAGAGAGTATGTACTTCTCAAGTCAGTTTATGAAGACATCATAGCCACAATAACAAAATCTGATTGAGACATTGCAAGATAGAAAACTGTCAGTTTTCTTCAAAAGTATAGATGGAAAATCTTAAACACAGTAGTAGCAAATTGAATCCAATGATTTAGGAAAGACTCTGATGCTGGGAGGGATCGGGGGCAGGAGGAGAAGGGGACGACAGAGGATGAGATGGCTGGATGGCATTACCGACTCGATGGATGTGAGTTTGAGTGAACTCCAGGAGATGGTGATGGACAGGGAGGCCTGGCGTGCTGCGATTCATGGGGTCGCAAAGAGTCGGACACGACTGAGTGACTGAACTGAGCTGAACTGAATAACACCCTGGTTACCCTGGTGAGCTACGCTGATGGCTCAGTTGGTAAAGAATATGCCTACAATGCAGGAGACCCAGGTTCAATCCCTGGGTGGGGCAGATCTTCTGGAGAAGGAAATGACACCCATTCCCGTATTCTCGCATGGAAAATCTCATGGACAGAGGAGCCTGGTAGTCCTTGGGGTCACAGAGAGTCAAACACGACTTAGCAAACTAAACCACCATGAATAACATCCTAACTGAGTAGATGGACAACTGCATAAGGGTGCAACTGTGAACGTTTTAAAAATGAATCCATGTAATTCACATAGTAACTGGATGAAGGAAAAAGATAATTTGATCATCACAATGAATACAGAACAATTTTATCAAATTCAACAGTCATTCATAGCAAAAATAAAACCTTTCAGCAAACTATGATAAATATGACAGCATCTCCAAAAAGAAAAAAAAACAAAAAACAAAAACCAAACCCTGAGATCAGAAATGAGCAACACTGAACCTACTGGAAGTTCTCACTAACGCAAGAGAACGCCAAACATCTGCCAAACGGGGAGCAGTACCAGCAGTACCAGCTCATAACTTCACCAATCAGGTAAGACCTTCCTAACTTCTCGCCCCTCCTCACCACACCAGCACTGGAAGGGAATAGTTGTGAGTGGAGTAGGGTGATGGCAGAATTAAGAAAGAAAAATCCAACCACTCAGTTGCTCCCACCTCATGTTCCTTTCCATCGAAAGTGGTCTATCATCAGCAATGCCAAACTAGGGGACAGAGGAGCTTTAAGTATTATTCTTTAAGGGATAATAGGAAATAGGAGTTTTGACTCTTACACAAGAAATTTTAGTTTCCAAGATAGTTAGTGTTATTTTGTAATATGTAGTAGCCACAGAACTTTTCCTTACCTGAGAGTGAACTGAAAAATCAGAGAATCTGCTGTAGATTTTATCTAAATGGTAAGGAAAAACCCTATCAGAGAGCATATATTCATGGGGGAAATGGGAAATGAAGTTGTTTTCCATTCCACCCTATGACTAAAGTTCTTTCAAAATCCTGGCTATTTTGAAAGAACTGTTCTTAGTGTTGCTAATGTGTTCACTGCTAGTCTTCAAAGGGCAAATACTTCCTCTGGACCACACTTTCCTACATTTGTTAGAAACAGAGTCTTCCTCTTCTGTCTTCCAATACCTGCCTTTTGGCCTGGGCTGTTCCTGAACAGGCAGTGCACACATCCTGTACTGACCGAGAAGGCAGTGGGTCCACAGGGGTCACAGACGGTAGTTTCTGTGCTGGGTGTGAGCAGAACATTGCCTTGTGCTAATAACGTCAACTCCAGCCTGACCATCCTAACTCCCTTACTTTGAAGTAGAGTTGTTGTTTAGTCCCTAAGTCATTTCCAGCTCTTTTGTGGCCCCATAGACTGTAGCCAGTCAGGTTCCTCTGCCCACGGGATTTCCCAGGCAAGAATACTGGAGTGTGTTGCCATTTCCTTCTCCAGGGGATCTTCCTGATGCAGGAATAGAACCTGCATGTCCTGCATTGGCACCCCACTCCAGAACCCTTGCCTGGAAAATCCCATGGACGGAGGAGCCTGGTGGGCTGCAGTCCATGGGGTCGCTAAGAGTCGGACACGACTGAATGATTTCACTTTGACTTTTCACTTTCATGCATTGGAGAAGGAAATGACAACCCACTCCAGTATTCTTGCCTGGAGAATCCCAGGGATGGGGGGAACCTGGTGGGCTGCCGTCTATGGGTTCGCACAACTGAAGCGACTTAGCAGTAGCAGCAGCAGTCCTGCATTGGCTAGCAGATCATTTGTCACTGAGCCACCAGGAAAGTCCTTGAAGCAGAGTTAGCAGGAGCAAAGCTCAAGAATTGTGGGAAAGTTGTCATTGTGTGAAGACAGAGGGATGACCCTGAAGAGTGTGGCTTGGCAAGTCTGAGACTACCACCAGGCAACCCATTCTAAGAACCTATATATTGTGTAAAAATAATACTTAACATATTGTTATAAAGACTTAATAGGTATGGTCTCTATCCTCAAAAAAAAAAAAGAACAATTTAAAGTCAAGGATGGAACTAAAACACTATCAGATCAGATCAGTTGCTCAGTCGTGTCCGACTCTTTGCGACCCCATGAATCACAGCACGCCAGGCCTCCCTGTCCATCACCAACTCCCAGAGTTCACCCAGACTCACGTCCATCGAGTCAGTGATGCCATCCAGCCATCTCATCCTCTGTCGTCCCCTTCTCCTCCTGTCCCTAATCCCTCCCAGCATCAGAGTCTTTTCCAATGAGTCAACTCTTCACATGAGGTGGCCAAAGTACTGGAGTTTCAGCTTTAGCAGCATTCCTTCCAAAGAAATCCCAGGGCTGATGTCCTTCAGAATGGACTGGTTAGATCTCCTTGCAGTCCAAGGGACTCTCAAGAGTCTTCTCCAACACCACGGTTCAAAAGCATCAATTCTTCGGCGCTCAGCCTTCTTCACAGTCCAACTCTCACATCCATATATGACTACAGGAAAAACCATAGCCTTGACTAGACGAACCTTTGTTGGCACAATAATGTCTCTGCTTTTGAATATGCTATCTAGGTTGGTCATAACTTTCCTTCCAAGGAGTAAGCGTCTTTTAATTTCATGGCTGCAGTCACCATCTGCAGTGATTTTGGAGCCCAGAAAAATAAAATAAAATAAAAAATAAAAATAAAATAAAACACTATAAAATACATGTAAAATGAATATGCAAATTTATTAAATATTGTCTTTTAGGCTTGATCTCAGTCAATGGAGAGTCCAGTGTCATTAAAGACAAAATGATTTATTAAAAGTCATTTTCTCTATATCTGACTCCAGTCCAGTCCAGATTTTTAGCAGGACATTTGGTGCATTCTCTTGTTACCTCTTTTGAAGCTAGTTTCTAATCTTCTGCCTGTCTTGGAAACGTAATGCATCACTGAGGTTGTTCGGAGTTTATGTTGTGTTCACTTTTAATGTGTGCTAAATGATTGGAAATGGGAAGCAGATGGACACTTGGCCCAGAGATTAAACTCCATCTCCTTAATTAGACGGCGTTGATTAAGGCCTCCATGGGGTCCTTCTCCTCACTGCCAAGAAAAAGAGCTCTCCAGTGGGGCTCCTCAAAGCATTTGGGAACTAATGGTTTACTCTGTTTCTCCTTTGCATTTATTCACAGAACTGAACAAACAGAATCCATATTATCTTGGTCTCTTTGGTTTTTCTCTAACAGTTTCGCCACTGGACTTTCCTTTTTGGCAAGAGTTAAAACAGAATAAAGGAATTCTGGATAGCCGCTGGCTGAACTTTCCTTCCTATTCTGAGTTAGCAGAATTTAGCTGGGAAGTGGTGGGGGTGGGGGTATTCAGAAGAGAGAGCTTCAGAGCCTTAGGAAAAAGCTGGGTACTACAACCGCCTGTGGCTTCTCCTAACACGGGGGAGCAGAGCAAGAGTTTGGAGACTGACAGATGTGAGTTTGAATCTTGGCTCAGCTGGTTATTAGCTGCAAACTGTGGTGTGACGGTCAATGTTTAACAACAGATTGTTAAATAAACAAGACCTTAATTTGTAACGTGTCAATTTTTGTGGTGCAAATACTCCCACCAGGGCTGATTTTAAGCTACCAATGTGTTGTGACTAAATGCAAATTTGAAAAGAGATTAGTTCTCTTGGTTCTCATAGCCTATGTAAGTTGACATCCAGCTCACTAGTAATCAGTGTAAGCACCAGTTTCACCATCTGTATGAAAGGGATAAGATATTTTGTACTATAAAGAGTAAAGTAATAGCTGCAAAGTGGTCAAAACACAGCCTGACCCACACTTGTTGTTCAGTAGCTAAGTTGTGTCTGACTTTGTGACCCCATGGACTGCAGCACGCCAGGCTTCCCAGACCTTCACCATCTCCTGGAGTTTGCTCAAACTCATATCCATCAAGTTAGTGATGCCACCCAACCATCTCATCCTCTGTTGTCCCCTTCTCCTCCTGCCTTCAATCTTTCCCAGCATCAGGGTCTTTTCCAATGAGTCGTTTCTTCGCATCAAGGGCTCAATAAATTGTCACTACATATTACTGTTTTAAGCTGAGCTCTAAGGAAGTGACTTCACATTGCTGAGCCCTCCAAGAAGTCAGAGCCTCTGCCTTGAACATTTAACAGCTAAATATTACTACACAGGTGCCCAGGGAATGGACCCACACCAATAAAATGCATAAAGCGTCATTACATAAATCAAAATGCCAATTCACTACTTTAACTTAGTATATAGAATTACAATTTTCCAAACCTAAATTGGATTTCATGGTGCAATAAAGGATTTCTTTTGTGGTTTAGGAATGTGCTTATATGCAATGTGCTACAAAAGCCTAAGTGTTAATTATATTTAAATGTGCTTAATTAATGATCTGGATTAAACATTAAATCAGGGCTGCCCCAGAAAATCCCTCACTCATGCTGATATGAGCTTATCCCTGGCCTGGTGCTCTGTACCTGACTCTTTGCAAATAGTTAGCTCTCATGTTGACCCTATGGAAGACTGCATGGGTGAACAGTAAGTGGAGAGTATATTTAGCCACTCCTAAGAGAGTTCTGCCTGGAGTCCTTTAATCACAATGATAATGAGAGATTGAAAACTCACTGGGAAAGGGAGGAAGGATGGAGATGACTGGTTCCTATTTTATTGTTATACAAATTGACACACAGAGAGGTAAGGGCAAACAGGAAATTTACTAGGAGAGCTGAGAATACAATTCGGATCTCTAATGCATAATTTAGCACTTGTTCTTCGGCTATGGGATAATCAGTTGTGCAACATAAAAATCACACAGTTCAATGCAGGAGAATACCACATTGAATGGATAAATATTGAGAGAGACAGAGAGAGAGAGTTTCTGTGATGGAGGTGATAGAATAATATACAGGATGTCATGGAAACACTTATGAAGGAAAACTCGCCCAGTCTGGAAGGGAAGATTGTGTGGGTATAGTCGGAGGATATTTTAGATACAGAGGCTTATGGCCTGAGCTGTTAAAGGATGAATGAGAATTATGCTGGAAAAGAGGGACATTATAGACTGGGTTCATCAGGAAGCAGGTTTTATGGTAGGGATCAGCATGGAAATAATTATTTTTATTATAAAAATTATTTTTAATAAAATAGATTTAATAAAAATTATTTATAAAAATAATTATTTTATAATAAATGAGACATTTATTAGAAAATGCTCTCAGGAGCAGAAGGGTAGAGGACTGGGGAGATGGAGGAGTGGAGCGATGATACAAGCTAAACGAAGGCTTCAGCCAGTCCCGTGAGAACTCCAGGACAGACATGGTTCCTTTAGGGCTTTTCCAATTAGGACTGAAGAAGCCAGGTCATCATACCATCATCATGTGGATCAGGCTGCCCCCAGAAGGAGTTATGTCTTAGGATGAATCAGTGCTTCCCTGGTATCTCAGTCGGTAAAGAATCTGCCTGCAGTGCAGGAAACCCAGGTCCTATCACTAGGTTAGGAAGATCCCCTGGAGAAGGAAATGGCAACCCACTCCAGTATTCTTGCCTGGAAAATTCCATGGACAGAGGGGCTTGGCAGGCTACAGTTCACAAGGTCACAAGAGTTACACACAACTTAGCAACTAAACCACCACCATTTTCTTAAAAAGAGGGATGTTTCCCAGCAGTGATTCCAGGTGATGAGGAAATCAGCCCTTCTTTTCTGAAGGGGATCTGGGCAACAGATCACAGCATCCACCACAAGGGCGGAAGGGTTTCCCACCTGGAGAAAAGCAATGAAGAAAGACAGTGATACATGTAGGTGCCATGCAAGTGGTTCAATGTTTGTCATGGAAAGGGTCTCATGGGAAGCAGATTCTGAGACAGAGACAGATACCTGTGGACAGGAAGTTTACTGGGGAGTCGTCTCAGGAACAACATCTTTAAGAGGGTGAGGGAAGCAAGACTGAATAAAGGGAGAAGTTGAATGGCTATAGAGTTGCCAGCTGGCCAGTGACAAATTCATCTCCAAGACCTCACTATAGAGTCCGTCTCCTTGGGTCACTCAGGGCACCAATTCTCATAAAAAGGGTTTCCAGAAAACCAACTCTGAGATGGAGATTTACATGCAGGAGACTTACTAAGAAGAGAGCTCAGAAACAGCCCCTGTAAGTGAGTGAGGGTAGAGGGTTGGGTGTAGTTTCACTGGAGCTGCGAAACTTAAGACGGTCTTTCAGAGACAGATTAGAGACATTGTTAGAAGGGGGAAAAAACTGAAAATATGAGGATTAAGGGAGAGAAAAGAACTAATGTTTGTCTACAAGACAAACTAGACATTTATTAGAGAATGTTCTTGGGAGTAGAAGGATACAGGATTGGGGAGAGGGAGAAGCTGAGTACTGATACAATCCAAATAAATAAACAAAGGCTTCAATCAATCCTGTGAGAACTCTAGGACAGATGTGGTTCCTTCAGAGTTTTTCCAAGTAGGAGTGAAGAAGCCAGGTTATCATATCATCGTGTGGATCAAATTCTAGTTTGAGTGCCTGACTGAATGGAGGTTAAAAAAAAAAAAAAATGAGAGAATTTTGGAAAAGAGAATCAGCTTGGAAAAGAGGATGAAGGAGCATTTTTAGACATGTTGAGTTTGGGTTGAAAATGCTCACAGAGTAGTTGGCTTTAGGATGATGAATTTGAGGGAGGAGCCTAACCTCAAGATTGGTTGACTCCATTAGAAGGGATGAGATCTCCTGGGACATTGAGTAAAGGGAAAAGATGAAAGGCCAAGGATGGTGCCAGAGAATAACAACATTTAAAGTTAACAAAGAGGAGGATTCTCTTAAAGGAGACATGAGAAGTGACCTTAGGTAGCAAGAGAACTGTTTGGAAGAAGCCAAGAAAACGGGGATTTAAGTGAGCAGAAAGGTTCAGAAATAAAAATGTGGCAGTTTTATATTTGTTCAATTTTACGGTCACTGTATTTTAAAAACATTCAGGGATGGAATTGGGAAAGATAGATTGAAGTGAGAAATTTATGGGAGTGAGAACTTAGAGGAACTCAGCACAAAAATTACCTCAGGCATGGCATGAGTGTGTGGGTGGAGGTGGATGGGCTTCTCTCTAACTCTTAACATTAACTTTTAACTTTACAATCACAGAGGAAAGAAATTACTGAAGTCCCCTAGCCTCCTTTTCAATGGAATCAACGGGAAACAGCTCATTACTGCTTCTGAATGAGAAAGTGTCCCTTTTCATAATGGGAGACATTTAGATGTTCAGCAAATCAACTGCTTAGACTGGTTGAACATCTGTGGGTGCTTTATTTTGGTTAATGGGGATATTTCAAAGAGCTCAGCTCAAGGGAATTTATGACTGAGCAAGTTTTATTCAGTACTGGGTTTCCTAACTCCTACTCCATCAGACCTCCTTCTTTCCTCCCCGCCCCCTCTCCCTAAGTAACCCGCTTCCTCCTCCTACTGTTGGAAAAATACTTCAGCATATCTGGATACAACACTCTGTATTCCTATGTTCACCTCTTTTTATGTTTATATATTTATAGTGTTTTATTTATGTAAATTGTATTGTTTTTAGCTATTAATTTTGTATGTGATCAACCTATGATTTAATTAGGATCTTGGCAAGGGGGAGGGCTGGCAGTATCTCTTAGCAGAGGAGGGGAAGTGCAGATACGGCTAGTAGTGGTGAGTCGTGGCCCATATCAAGTGGAATTACAGAAGTTGAGACTACAGTGTCGGTCTTTTTGTTTCTGCAGTATTCAGCAGGACACTTCAGTGTGTGAACTTTTAATATATTTTGCCCGGTGGTTCTGTTGCTGCTGCCAAGACCACTGATGATACTGATGACACTGCAGAAGGAGCATGCGTTATATCCTTCTGCACACTTCTTCTGACTTCTTGCCAGCTTTAACTCCCTGTCTTTCTTCATGAGCATAGCTTTAGGACCTGAGTTTATGCCCAACTGTTCTCGGGTGTCAGCAACCTAGATGGACTTCACTGTTAGCAAGCAGAAGATCTGTATTCTTTCAACTGAAAACTTAAGAAAGCTATTTACCCCCAAAGAAGGGCTTCCCTGGTGGCTCAATGATAAAGAATCCACCTGTCAATGTAGGAGATGCAGGTTTGATCCCTGGGTCAGGAAGATCCCCTGGAGAAGGTAACTGGCTACCCACTCCAGTATTCTTGCCTGGGAAATCACAGGACCAAGGTGGGCTACAGTCCATGGGTCACAAAAGAGACATGACTTAGCAACTAAACAACAACAACAAATCCTGGGAGGGGCAGTTAGTGAGACCCCCAGATCCCAGAACATCAAAAATATAGAAAATAAGAAAATGTGGTTAGTATACCTATTTACCCCAAAGATCCTACTTGTGGGGAGAAGCTTCTTAAATTTCTCTGCAATAGACTTTCTTACAGCTCTCCTCCTTTCCCCATTAACCCACTCATTCACTCACTCACTCATATTGTTAACAAGTATTTGCTGGGCAGTGACTATTTTCCAGGCACTGGAAACTACCATCCTGGATATACAGCACTGGTAGATACTGACCTAACCTCATGAAGACCATACTCACATTGCTTAATCTCATGTTGCCCCTACTCACAAGGACCCCTTCTTAGTAGAGAAAACCAGCATTCTATAAAGCTTCGATATGAAAGGACTGTGCTCAGAACATTTTATGCTACCATTGGTTGAATACCAATGGAAGCAAAGGTGATGGAGAAACAAGGAGAATGAATGGTGATGTTGAGATGCTGTGGGGCTTTGTGCCAGTGTCAGAGCATGAGGGAACTGAGAAGCCGACACTCAACCATCAATCAAGTGGACTGTAAAGGAATATAAAATGGTAAAGTAAATAGAGTTATACTTGTAGCTTAAAAGTACAAAACAGCATTCATAATCATTATTTGTATTTATTTCCTATCCTCCTGAAGATGTATTTGTGCTGTCACAGAATGAATAGAATTGAGACTTTCATTGCACACATCATCTGATTTTATAGGAATTTCTGACTATTGCATCAGGTTTTCAACAGGACTTTCTTCTGGGAGACCAAGGCAGTACATTTGCCCCCACCCCCATCCCAGACACCTATCTCAACTCTTCGATGCTGCATACATGCATGAGGATATTCCCTGGGGTTCCTCAGTCCCCAGTGAGAACCACATCTACTACAGCTAGCAAGCATGGGTCCAGAGCAGCCCATGATCTGCCAATCTTCTCTGACCTCTGACCTGTTTCATGAGGCCTTTCTTTCTCAAGCCTAACACAAAGAAGATGCACAATAAATATTTATCGATTTAATATATTTTGTTTTCCACTTGTATACTCTTTCTCGGGTAAGAGATGCTTATTACTTTCAGGCAAGAAGCATTTGAATAAATGAAAAGGAAGAGCAAGTCAAGGTCTCCATGTAAATGTTTCCAGCTAGGAGCGGGGGTGGGGGGAGTTGATTTTCCACTCCTGGTCCTTTATTCTAGGTACTGACCGGTTCCTAAGCTAAAAAGGCACATTGGCCTGTGGGCCTGGGTTGTCTTCAGTGCACCCAGAGAGAAGAGTAGATGGTTTGCTAGATCCAGGAATTTCTCAGGAGACTATCTCTATTGTTCAACAAATCATTAATCCGGAGTGTCAAAGCCACAGCTGAGCACTAAGACAACTAAACCAAGGACTGGTTGGTCCCTTGCCTTCAAAGAGATGAGTCATGATTAGATGTCTCACTATCAATAAGTTCAATAAAAGAATGAAAGCTTGAGAACAAAAGCTGCCTTTCACAATTTCAAAGAACCCTGACCATATGATACATATAGAATAATGGGTTGAGGGTACTGCCACACACTTCCACTTCTGTGCAGCAGCCAGAGGACATTTCCATTATTATCTTAGCAACTTCATTGCCCAGGGATCCGTAATTCTTAAGTCACTGAACAACTTGCACAAAACACCTAGAAATATAGCACAAAATATATCAAGTATTTTTTAAAGGCTTGGTTGAATTCAGAAGGAAGTAGAGAAACCCCAAGAGGATCCTGTAAGCTGTAAACCAAAATAGGAACCCATTTACTAAGAACTAAGATTTAGATCTTAATGGTAGTGCTGGGGAAGGAGACAAAGCCTTAGGCCCATGCAAAGTAAGTCATGGGTGTCGTTCAATTGCTAAGTCATGTCCAACTCTTTGCAGCCCTATGGACTGCAGCACACCAGGCTTCCCTGTCCTTCACTATCTCCTGGAGTTTGCTCAAACTCATGTCTGCTGAGGTTGTGGGAGGTCCCACATAAATTCAGGTCCCTCAAAGGCCTAAACCCTACAGAAAAGACACAATAGGAAAAGAAAATAGTCATCTCACTCAAAGGAAAACAAAGAAGCTGGCCTGTCTTGACATGGATTCTGGCTGGAAATTTTACAGAAGGTCTCCTCTGAGAATTTGTAACCTTAAGCTTGCCCTCACGTGGATTTGGTATTCTAACTTACTATCTGCAGGATCCAGGACAACCCCTATGAAAATATTTTCTTATCCATTCTAGGGCAAGCGTCCATACCTGAATTAGTATAATAACCTGAGTTAGTAGTTAAATGCTTGATTTAGAAAGAAATAGTGGCTGGTGAATGCATTGTCATTTTATTAGTATACTGCTTATTTTACATATCTTTAAGTCTTTATCTGGGCTTCCCAGGTGGCTCAGTAGTAAAGAATCTGCCTGCCAAAGCAGGGGACAGGGTTTAATCCCTGTGTTGGGAAGACCCCCTGGAGGAGGAAATGGCAACCTGCTCCAGTATTCTTGCCTGGGAAATCCCAGGGACAGAGGAGCCTAGCCAGCTACAGTCCATGGGGTTGCAATGAGTTGGACACGACTTAGCAACTGAGCACTGAGCAAGTCTTTACCTACCTACCTACCCTTATACAGAATTCATCCATTATGTGACTGAGCCCCTCTAAAGTACCTCCTTTTATTGTCACTCAAACTTAAGGTAGAAAAAAAGTCTTTGTTATTGAGAGACTCTTGAATCTGCATGGCTCCAGCCAACTCTGTATGTTGTCACCTGTCCTGGTACTTTGACAGGGAGAAGTCTTGATATATAGACCAGATTACAAGCTGTCCCAATTGATGAGAACTCTTTCAACATCTAGGAACACATGCCTCTCCTTCAAGCCAACATACCTGGGTTCTTTAAATGAGCATCGCAACCACAATGAAATAAAGCTAGTTGTATCTTCCCAGAAATGTACTTGTTCAGATCACCCAACTTTTCCATGACCTGCCCCTCTGACATCTTGACCTGGCTCTGGGTCTTCCTCTCCTTCTCCCTCCTTCCCTACTCTCTCTCCCACCCTGCATTGCAACCTGAAGTCTCAGCTCCAAGCCAGATCATGCCAATATTCATTGCTTACCCTGTGGGCTAGTTTGTCCTGCACCAACTCCTTTAAATTGTCTGCTAAAATCCCTTCCTTATATGGTTCTGGTTGAGAGTTGGTCAAGAGAGTAACTTCCTTGAGATTTACTTGGAGAAGGTCATAAAGATAACATGCCAAAGTGCCAGTGGGGTCCAGCTTGTCCTCACTCTCCTCCCCTCTTCTTCCAGACTGCTGGTCCTGTTGACCAAAGATAGCTCCAGGTCCTCCTCACATGGTTACTAACACAGCTTTCCACAGGCCTCCCATGACCTTCTCCTTTGCTAAGTCCCATTCTAAAGGTCAGACATGCCTGGCATTTCATACAGTCTGGATATTGACTCCTCTGATCCTCCAACTTCACTTCTGGACCTTCACCCTCCTCAGAACCTCCCATAATTAAGTCTAGTTTCTATAATAAACACTTTGCTCAATGATGAATAGTGGTTCTGTTCCTCTGATTGAATGATGACTGATTCATCCTGTTATCTGGTGCCTATAATATACAACTGGTTGATAAATATTTGATATATTAGGATTTAACCTGAGCATTTTTTCCCTGAACTATGGAGTAATGAGATCAGACAGAAAAGATGAGATGGCACTACTCCAAAAGGAGGAGTATTGATTGCTTCAGTCTGTAAAGTTCTTATTAGCTCATTTTCCTGGTTCAAAGCATCATTTTCATGTTCTTCTGCTTCTGTCCCACCCCTGCAACCATTGAGTGCTCAGATTCACAGGTTTTGTGTTAAGGCAGAATTGCCAAGCAGTTTTCTTCTCACTGTTTCCTTCCACTCTCCACCCCACTCACATTTGTGTGTTTTATAGGCCAGGGCCAGCAGAAATGACACCACTCTCTCACACTCTGGAAAGAACTGGTTTTGAGCCGTTATGTTGAAAGCTGCCTCACCGGTATTGTGGAGCAGAAAGCCCGTCAGCTAAAAAACGGGTATAACCTTCTTGGCACACATTATTTCACTCAGTGAGTACACCCCAGCAATTCTCATTTAGACTTTTTAACAGAACAATTTTGTAGCATTTCCATTTATTACACATTTAATTGCCTTTTAATTGGTGCAGCTGTTTTCAGCATGTTTGAGGCATATTTTAACTATCTTCCTTAGAACCTATTCAGGCTAACTTCCTGCCCTGGATTACATGGATTACATTACTGTTGGCCAAAACTTTGTGCTTGGGCCTCCGAGTTTAATCAAAGAGTTACTGTCTAATATAAAGGAATCTGATATCCATAATTCTTATGGGCATTGGAGAAAGAACAATACAAAAATTTGGAGGTAATCTCAGAAGCAAAAACCACCATTGTAATACACCAAGTTTATGTCAACTTGTCAAGAACGATCACTGGATCTTGGAGTCCAGGCTATTAAATTTAAGTTCTAAATCCTTATTTTCAAGTGATATGTCTTAGGCAAGAAGTTTAGCTTTCCTGGACTAAAGAGACTGGATTGTATAATCCTATCTGCACTTAATATTCTCTCAGTCTGATTATAACTTGACTAAAGATATTTACAACTTATATATTTGAAACATATTTAACATTAGTAACACAGTTCTAAAATTTGGGGTTTGGATTTTTTTTTTTTTTTACCTTTGGGACAAATAGGTTCTTCTTACTTGTTTATTTCATTCATTTATTCATTTATTTCACTAAGGAATATAGTGGTAGGGCAGATTCTAAAGAGGTCTTGGCTACTAGAATCTCTGAGTCTTGGTTTTCACACTTGTGTCCCTGGATTAATAAAATCCACATCACTGGAGGAATGAGAAAGAGAGATTAAAAAATGTATTTTAAGAAATGATGGCTGAAAACTTCCCAAATCTAAAGAAGTAGAGTTATCCAGGTATAGAAAGTACAGAGGGTCCCAAACGAGATGAATCCAAACAGATCTACATAAAGATGTGTTATAATGAAAATGGCAAAAGTTAAAGAAAGGCAGCAAGAGAAAAACAAAGAGTTAATTACAAGGGAACCCCTCTCTCCCCAGTAAGGCTACCTACCAGCTAATTTCTCTACAGAAACACTACAGACCAGAAGGGAGTGGCAAAATATATTCAAAGTTCTCAAAGGGAAAAACATGCAACCTAGGATACTCTACCCAGCAAGATTATCATCTAGAATAGAAAAGATAAAGAATTTCTCAGACAAGCAAAACTAAAAGAATGCAGCAATACTAAACTTATCCTAAGAGTAATACTGAAAGGTCTTTAAGTAGAAAAGAAACAAGAATCTATAGAAAAGAGAAAATCACTATTGGAAAGAGATACACTTAAATAAGCCAGTACCTAGAGTTCTTTTTTAAAGTTTGTGAAAATGATGATAACTACAATGAGGAGCTAAAGGATGAACATGAAAATGCAAAAGAGAGCATCATAATCATAAAATACGGGGGAGAGGATTAAGAAAATGTAGATTTTTTGATACTGTTTGAGTCTACAAAGCTCCCAGTTGAAATCAAAGAGATATAATACACTATATCCCCTACATACAGATGAGTTCCACTCCAAGAACATGTTTGTTAAATCCAATTTGTTAGTAAGTCCAACAAAGTTAGCCTAGGTACCCAACTAACATGATCAGCTACATAGTACTGTAGTACTGTAAAAGAATGAGGTAACATCTTTTCACCTCACTCCACCCTCTCAATTATTTTCACTTTTGTTTCCATTGTTTCACTTGGTGCTTCTTAGCAGTGCCAGCTAATTACCACTGCTTTTACACTTGCTTCTGAACACCGTGAACACAGTATCTTGGAATAAAGACACTGTACTACTGTATTCTATACAGTACTGTAAAAGCACTGGACAGCATATTAAAAAGCAAAGAGATTACTTTGCCAACAAAAGTCCATATAATCAAAGCTATGGTTTTTCCAGTAGCCATGTATGGATGTGAGAATTGGACCATAAAGAAGGCTGAGCGCCAAAGAATTGATGCTTTTGAACTGTGGTGCTGGAGAAGACTCTTGAGAGTCCCTTGGACAGCAAGGAGATAAAACCAGTCAATCCTAAAGGAAATCAACCTTGAATATTCACTGGAAGGACTAATGCTGAAGCTGAAGCTCTGATACTTTAGCCATCTGATGTGAAGAACTGACTCACTGGAAAAGACCCTGATCCTGGGAAAGATTGAAGGCAAGGAGAGAAGGGGATGACAAAAGATGAGATGGTTGGATGGCATCATCGACTCAATGCACATGAGTTTGAGCCAACTCTGGGAGATGGTGAAGGACAGGAAACCCAGGTGTGCTGCAGTCCATGGGGTCACTAAGAGTCGGATATGACTGAGTGACTGAACAGCAGCAACACAAAATCACAACCACTTGCAGAGGATCCACGCACATGACCATGTACGCAGGACGCATGAACTAACTTATGGGATTAGACATGCAAACACACAGTCAGTCTTTGAAAGCTCACAACTTGAAGGTTAGTACGTGGGGGACTTACTATGTTAGAATACTTGAAAAAGCAGAGCAACCACAAATCAAAAGCATACAACAGATTCACAAAAACCAAAAAGAAGAGAATTCACACATAATACAAAATAAAACCATCAAACCACAAAAGGAAAAACAAAAATGAAAGGAACAAAGAAGAAATACAAAATCAATAGGAAAGCAAAGATTAAAATGATAACAAATACATATCTAGCAATAATTACCTTAAGTGTCAGTGGACTAAATGCTTCAAAGACACAGAGTGACTGAATGGATAATGAAACAAGAGCCTACAATATGCTGCCTACAAGAGACCTTAGGATGAAGGACACCCATAGATTGAAAGTGAGGGAAAGGAAAAAATAATTCATGCAAACAGAAATGACAAGAAAGTGGGGTGGTAATACTCGTATCAGACAAAATAGACCTTAAAACAAAAGCCACAAAGATAAAGGACACTGTATAATGATAAAAGGATCAGTACATGAAGAGGATATTACACTCATTAACAAATACGCACTGAATATAGGAGCACCTAAATGCATAAAACAAATAATAAATGACATAAAGGGAGAAATCGATAGGAATACAATAATAGTGGGAGACTTTAAACACTCCACTGATATAAATGGACAGATCTTCCAGACAGAAAATCAGTAAGGCAACAGAGATCATCAATTATGCAATAGAACAGTTAGATGTAATTGATATTTTTCCAGAAAATTATATTAAAAAAAAAACAGAACATACACTTTTCAAGTGCACGTCGAGTATTCTCTAGGATAGAGCAGATACTAGTACACAAAACGTGGCTCAACAAATAACAAATGCTGGACAGGGTGAGAAGAAAAGGGAACCCTCCTACACTGTTGGTGGAAAAGTAGCAGCCACTATAGAAAACAGTATGGAGTCTCCTTAAAAACATAAAAATTGAGTTACCATACAATCTAACAATCCCAGTCCTGGGCATATATCTGGAGGAAACTTTAATTTGAAAGATTCATGCACCCCAATGTTCATTACAGCACTAGTCACAACAGCCAAGACATGGAACCAACCTAAACGGCCATCAACAGATGAATAAAGATATAACTGAATCACTTTGATATGCACCAGAAACTAACACAACATTGTAAATCAAGTGTGTGTGTGTGTGTGTGTGTGTGTGTGTGTGAATGGCACCTCATTGGGTTATCATGAAGGTAAAAGATAACAGTCATGGAAGTTCTTCACAAACTGAAAGTTGATGTATAAATATAAGCCATCATTATTTTAATAAGAAATATACCCCTAGGTCATGGGAAGAGTTCTTTCTGATAAAAAAAAGTCTAGGTAGATTATGGTAAAATCTCAGTTAATGCTGGGACTTCTTGTTTCTAGACTCTTTCTCTGCTTTATATGGAGTGAAAATATAAGAAGAGAAACCAGTTCAGTGGGCCACTTGAGAAAAACTCTGGATGTAAAAAAAAAAGCATTGAACTATATATATCCAAGAATCCCCTTCCCTCTGGCTGCTGGCTGGAGTTCTACTTCTTAGAGGCTCCCATCTGAGAATGAAGGTGGGAGAGAAGGTGAGACCTTGCTCTCTGTGGGAAGTGCAACCTGGGATTCTCTGCATCTTCCCAGCAAGCTCTTGATATCTGTACTTTCTTCAGGACTTAGATTGAAATCATTGGTGGGGATGCCCCAGTAACTGTTGAGAATTTCATATGAGTTTGGGTGAACTCTGGGAGTTGGTGATGGACAGGGAGGCCTGGTGTGCTGCGATTCACGGGGTTGCAAAGAGTCGGACATGACTGAGCGACTGAACTGACTGACTGACTTGTGAGCTCATGAGAAGCACATCCCAGACTCCCAGTAAATGCTTCACATTGAGATTTAGGGGGTGGTTTCACTGAACCCTGGCTCCCCTAGCAATTCCAATGGTTGTATGACTCCCTTAGGCTACATAGCATGACTTCTATTTTCCCTATTTGAGCCTGTCCAATAAAAATATCTTCTTTTCCACCAATGCCAGGAGTAAAAAAAATTTGTTAAGCACTTACTGTAAAATACCATGAGCCAGTCACTTTTCTAAATGCTCTACATGTATTATCTTATTTAAACGTCATTATGATCTTATAAGATCAATCCTGTTACTTCCTCCACTTTACAGATAAAGAAACTATATCTTTATCTGTATGGAGAGGTTAATTTGCTCAGAATCACACAGTAAAACATGCAGAGCATAGACTTTTGGAGCTATAATATCCTTATGAAATTAGCCGGTGGGTAACACAACACCAGTCGGTATTTCACGGTAATATATTTTGAAAGTCCAATGGAAGTTCTGCATCAGTGAGCATTTCTCAAATAGTGACCATTCTAAATGAGCTAAGCCCTACAGAACCACTGTTGGAGTGATCAGAAATTTAAAGTTATTGGTAAAATTATAAATACAGGAGGGAAGTGTTTGGTGCCAATAGACATTGTTTAAAAATAGGAACTGGTTTTTGAATCAGAGGTGCAACCAGGGGAATGATGAGGTGACCTCTTCAAGAAGCTCTGTAAGAGGGTCTTGAATTCTGATCACTATCACCTTTCCTACTGAATTGAGATCCAAAATATCTTCTTACCTGATATTCAAGTTAGGGTTCAGAAAGATCTCTTCACTCTAAAGAAACAGTTTGGAATCTTAGGATATCAGCCAAGATGGAGCCCATATGACATTAATGTGATTAAAATATTCAGCTGCACTCACAAGATATTTTAGTAATTAACACCATTTCCTGAATCCAGTGAAAATAGTATGCATTCCTTCCTAGAGATGACTTCAAATGTGACTATTATAGGGTTGGGTTGAAGGAAGAGGAAGAAATGTAGAATAAACAAGGAAGTTAAAGAATTGCTTTTGCAACAGACATCTGAATCCTATTGCACAAACTAGAACATTCAAATACCATTACATTTCCTTTAATGAAGCTGACTCTGAGGTCCCCATCTCTCTGAACTGGCGGGAAATCCAATTTTAGTCATTTCTAGGTTTCCCTCTCCTCCTGCCCTCCACCTAGAGATTTGTGAGAGTCCTGAAGTTTCTTTGCAGAGAAGATTATTCAGAAAGGCCTCTCTCAGTATACAAACAGCTAATGCAGCTCAGTATCAAAAAAAAAAAAAAAAAAAAACCCCAATCAAAAAATGGGCAGAAGACCTAGATAGACACATCTCCAAAGAAGACACACTGATGGCTAAAAAGCACATGAAAAGATGTTCAACATCATTAATTATTAGAGAAATGCAAATCAAAACTACAATTAGGTATCACCTCACATACATCAGAATGGCCATCATAAAAAATCTACAAACAGTAAGTACTGGAGAGGGTATGAATAAAGGGGAACCCTCTTGCACTGTTAGTGGGAATGTAAATTGATACAGCCACTAAGGAGAACAGTATGGAGGCTCCTTAAAAAAAAATCTAAAAATAGAATACCATATGGCCCAGCAATCCCACTACTGGGCACAAACCCACAGAAAACCATAATTCATAAAGACACGTGCACCACAGTATTAACTGTAGCACTGTTTACAATAGCCAGGACATTGAAGCAACCTAAATGTCCACCAACAGAGGAATGAATAAAGAAGATGTGGTACATATATACAGTGGAATATTACTCAGCTATAAAAAGGAACCAAATCGGATCATCTGTAGAGACATGGATGGACCTAGAGACTGTCATTCAGAGTGAAATCAGAAAGAGACAAAACAAATATCATGTATTAATGTGTATCTGTGGAATCTAGAATAATAGTATAGATGATCTTATTTGAAAAATAGAAACAGATACAGACATACAGAACAAATTTATGGACACCAAGGGCAGAAAGGGGGTGTGGGATAAATTGGAATTGACATATATACACTACCCATACTATGTAAAAAATAGGTAACTAATAAGAACCTTTTGTATAGCTCAGGGAACCCTACTCAGTGCTCTGTGGTGACCTAAACGGGAAGGAAATCCAAAAAAGAGGGGATATATAGATATAGCTGATTCACTTTGCTGTATGCTAGAAACACAACATCGTAAAGCAACTATACTCCAGTAAAAGTTAATTTTAAAACTTGTTTAAGAAAAGACCCCTCTGGCAATTACTACCTGGGTCACTCGTGCTGAACATCATCTTTCAAGATCACATTTCTTCTTGGAAATGAGAGGCCCTGCTGTGACTGTACTATAGACAGGCTCAGGAATCTTTATACCTTTGGGTCCCATTTCTGGGGCTGTACTTTCCTGGAAACCATGAATCATTCCTTACTGAGAACTTGGCCCTCCCTGGAACACCTTAATGGAGTGAGGCTCTGTCCCTGGTACTCTGCATTCGGGATCCTCATATCATTCAAGTCATTTTCTTCAAAATTCTTTTTTCTATGTAAATTAATATGGTTTTTTTGATCATTTATCTTCATTGTTTCCCATCTTTCTCTAGCCCCTTTGCCATATTAATAATGACATCAAACATCTACTGAAAGCTTACTATAAACCAGGTATGAGTCCAAGGACTTTTAAAATAAGCTCTTTTAATTATCAAGATAATCCTATGATATGGGTTCTATTTCATAAATCCTATTTTACAAGTGAAGCAACTGAGTCCCAGAGAGCTAAATAACTCATCTAAAATCACACAGTTAGAACAGTGAAGGCAGGATTTAGACCCAGAGCATCTGGCTCTAGAGTTCTACCACTTAACCATGGTGTCAGGTAGTCTTTTCCTATTGTTGCTGCTAAGTCGCTTCAGTCGTGTCCGACTCTGTGCGACCCCATAGACGGCAGCCCACCAGGCTCCCCCGTCCCTGGGATTCTCCAGGCATGAACACTGGAGTGGGTTGCTATTTCCTTCTCCAATGCATGAAAGTGAAAAGTGAAAGTGAAGTCGCTCAGTCATGGCCGACTCCTAGCGACCCCATGGACTGCAGCCTTCAAGGCTCCCCCATCCATGGGTTTTCCAGGCAGGAGTACTGGAGTGGGGTGCCATCGCCTTCTCCTCTTTTCCTATTCCTCTCATCCAAAATTTTACTTCTGGATTGTTAAGAATATGCTCCCTCCCTCCCTCCCTCTCTTCCATTCTCTCTCTCATTCTTCAGTGCTCATTCAGACAAAACCTAAATTTACTGTTTTTTTCCCTCACCCTCACATCCACAGCCTTTATTTTCTTGCTGAAATAATTTTAAATGATTTTCTCAAGCAGTTTTTTGTGTTAAACATTCTGGAGCCTGGTATGTCTGAGATTATTTTACCCTCATTTTTATGGTTAAAAAAGTGTTAATTGCTCAGTTGTGTCCAATTCTTTGTGACCCCATGGACTATAGCCCACCAGGCTCCTCTCTCCATGGAGTTCTTCAGGTAAGAACACTGATGTGTGTAGCCATTTCCTCCTCCTGGGGATCTTCCCAACCCAGGGATCAAACCCACGTCTCCTGCATTGGCAGGTGAAATTTTTACCAGTGAGCTACCTGGGAAACCCAGTATTTTGATAATAATATTTTTAAAGCTTTAAGATCCCCTGGAGAAGGGGATCCACTCCAGTATTCTTGTCTGAAGGGTTGCCAAGAGTCAGACACAGCAATTACAGGGGGAAAAAAAATGCCACAGGTCATGAAATAACGAGTTGAAATAACCTGGGGACCATCCCTGCAAAACCTGTCATATCCTTCTTTAATTCTGAAAAATTCTTGCTTTTTCTTCTCCCCTATATTTATTTTTACCCTCTTCTGAGATATCTAATATACAGATGTTAACTTCTACTTTTATCCTCCATGTCTCTTGGCTTTCACTTTTATAGTGTCAACTGTTTTAATCTTTCTTAAAATCTTCCAGGAGAGTTCTTAACCTTAGCTTTCAGTTCACTCTTATAGCTACATCCATTCTGTTATCCAAATAATCCACTGAGTTCCTTATTTCAACAACTCTATTTTTCACTCTTAGCATCTTCAGTTGGTTTTTCTTTGTTCCCGGATCATGTTTTCCAAAATCTTCCCTTATCCTATTGAGGGTACTTCCTATGCTTATTTTTAAATCTGATTCTGTCTGATTTATTAATTCTACATCCTTTGCTGTATGTTTCCCTTTTGTAGCTTTTCTTTGTGAGCATACATTTATTGTCATCTTTTCCCTATGACTCATATTTCCCTGGATATTTCAACTGCATTGGCTGATAGTGGGTGTCCAGAATAAAGGGTGAAAGTTCAGGTTCTTGCCTGTGCCTTTTCTGGTGAACTTAGGAAAATAGTCAATATGTGGAAAACATACTTCTGGACTCCACCATTCCCTATTCACTCCCCAAGTCCCCAAAAAAGTGACACTGACCCTCAAGGGAAGTTCCTCCAGTTTTTAAAATAATGGCTAATATTTCTTGAACACTTGGTACACATCAGTCCAGGTTTAAGCACTTTTACATGTGTTTCATCTTCTAAACCACCCTAAGAATTAGGTAGCATTATTATGGCCATTTTAGAGATGAGAAAACAAAGCCAGGGAGAAAGCAAGTAACTTCCCCAAAGTCACAGAGAAACAAATGGTAGAGCCAAGATTAAAATCTGAACTGTCTGGCTTTAGAACTCAAGCTCATAGCTTTTATACTATGGGGTTGGGGAGACCTGGAAAAGGAACTTTCCAGGTCCTCTGCTGCCCTGATTATGATCTGTTTTCCATCCAGGTGGGCTCCAGTACTTCCCTGATATTCCCTGATGCTTCTAGCTGGTGTGGGGACAGCAAGGCTGGTTTTCAGCCTGGCAAGCAATTTTCTGCTCCAGCAATGCAAGAGAACGAGCAGGATACAACTAGAAAACTTGTTTCCAATGTGGCACCAGATCCTTTCTCCTTATACACACTCTCTCCCCCTACATTTCATCTCCCCCATACACTCCTCCCATTGCCCCACCGTACACCCTGCAACCCCATCACATTCTGCCTCCCCAGGATCTTTTATTTATTCATCCTTTCATTTATTACTGCCATATTATTACATGCATCAAACATGTTTATGTGACATCTTTGGGGTTGGTTCAAGGGAGGCAGCCAACATCTCATATTAGGTCATATTAGGCAGGAAACATCTGTATATGTAATTTCCGAAGTAATTTATTCACTAACACAAGCCCCTCAGAGAACATCTAGCTTCATGAGTGCTAACCTCTACTCTTCACCAGATATTTCCTCTAAGCTCATATTCAGTCTCCAGAATCAACACAGGAATTCTATTATTATATCAGTCTTTAAACTGTCTTGGCCTCCCACAGAAATGGATCCCAGAATATAGTTGCATATATATAAACACCCAAAAATCACTGCAGATGGTGACTGCGGCCATGAAATTAAAAGACGCTTACTCCTTGGAAGAAAAGCTATGACAAACCTAGACAGCATATTAAAAAGCAGAGACACTACTTTGCTGACAAAGGTCCTTCTAGTCAAAGCTACAGTTTTTCCAGTCATCATGTATGGCTGTGAGAGTTGGACCATAAAGAAGGCTGAGTGTTGAAGAACAGATGCTTTTGTACTGTGGTACTGGAGAAGACTCTTGAGAGTCCCTTAGACTGCAAGGACATCAAACCAGTCAATCGCAAAGGAAATCAGTTCTGAATATTCACTGGGAGGACTGATGCTGAAGCTGAAGCTCCAATACTTTGACCACCTGATGCGAAGAGCCGACTCACTGGAAAAGACCCTGAGGCTGGGAAAGATTGAAGGTGGGAGGAGAAGGGGATGACAGAGGACGAGATGGTTGGATGGCATCACCGAATCAATGGACATGAGTTTGAACAAGCTCTGGGAGATGGGGAAGGTCAGGGAAGCCTGGCATGCTGCAGTCCATGAGACTCAGACACGACTGAACAACTGAGCAACAACAAAACACCCAGACACAGGGCAAAACTTAACTTTATAAATGGCAACGTTTTTGAGGCATTCCTACCACCGCCTCAGATAATTGATTTTTTCACTCTTGATATTGATGATTAATGCCTGATGCTTTGAAGCACTTTTAACAGCTTTCTTGAATAAGACATTTAGCTCTCACTCTAGCCACATTTGAAAGGGTGCCAGGCTTCATGCTAACTGCAGTCCTTCTACAAACGTTGAGGACTCACCTTTTGACCCAGGCTAGGCCTGCTAGTCCAACTATTGATCCTCACCTGAATTATAGCCAACCTTCAAAGTTTAGTTCAAATGTTCCTGCCTCCAGGAGCCTTCCCTCACTGCTCAGCTTAGACTGGTTTTTCAGTACCTACGCAGCAAAGAGGTTGTAAAGGGTTTGCATTCACGTCCTCCAAATCATCTGCTGGGCTGTCCACAGTCACTCCCAAGGTTCACGACAGAGGTCAGACATGAAGACATTTGAGTTCTGGCCTTCTGCCTGCTCTCACCTCCTCTTTCTTTTTCCAGTTTATTGCAGTGTGCACATACAGTTGAGATTTGCATTGTGATTATAATTAATGAAAATGAGCTATAAGTTAAATGCCAATCCTGGCTCTTTACCACTTATTTTCAAGACTGAACCAGTCACTTTACTGATCTGATCCTTATTTTTCTCAACTACAAAAAGAGAAGGCTGGTCTACGTGATTTCTGAGGCCCAGTCTTTGATTCAAATTGTAGATTCCTTTAGATCAGAGACCTCATGCCGGATTTTTGGGTGGGGGAGGATAGGAGGGCTTCTGTACCACTGCAAGCAAATGCCAATGCTCAATATTATTAGATGAATCAAGAAATGAGTGATAACCTTAGGTGCCTTGGTAGTCCTCGGTCTTTAGTAGTTGGGCCCGAATCTAGTGGACTGCCATCATGGGTGTGTTTTCAGAAATGATCTCTGGAAAACAGAGATAGCATTGGTCAGCTGGCCTTCTTTTTACAGGGGAGTCCAAGTTTCTTAAGGCTTACTCATGTTCAGCAGCTTGCCTTAAAAAATGTCCTCTAGGTAGCAGGGATAAATTGAGATGTCGGGGTCGCAAAAGAGTTGGACATGACTTAGCTACTAAACAACAACAGGTCACTTATTCCAATACCCAAATTACACAATTCCCATTTTTCCAGAAATTCGAGTCAAGGTCCTAGGGAAAAACCAATTTCATCCAAGGTATTTTATGTTTTATGGCAGAGGCCTTCCGGGCACTACCACATCCTTGGAATGTGGTCTGGGAGTGGTGGTGAAGAAAGAAATGGGATTCTTTCCTGAGGCTGAATCACTGGTTCCAGAAAACTGCCCCCTACTGAGACTGCAGAGAAAAGAGCTGGTTTCAAATGCGAAGCCCAAACTCACACGGGCATTTCTGAAACTACAAAGAGTAGGCAATCATCTGGAGGCAACCTAGAAAGAGAAGGCTAGAGCCCCCAGGGCCACCCCAACGGTGTGACTCCTCCCCAGGTCAGGGTTTCTAGGAGACTTTAACAGGCCAGAATCTTCACAGCTAATTCCCCACACAGGCACACCACGGAGGGGCTGGCTCTTTGCTGTCACATCAGTTAAAACCTAGCCAAGCAGTGGGAATTCTCTGTATTTTGTTCTATTATTAGGATCCAATTACCATCTGGTGGTATGCTATAGGGAAGTGCTATTCTTCTGCATCAGCAAACACAAAATGCAGCAGTTTGGTGAGCAAGTTGGGAGCTTTCAGAGCTTAGAGTGAAAGGTAGAGAAATCATTTCATTGCTTCCCAAAGAATCTCATGCCCCTTGGGGGTGCCCTGGCTTCAGGATACAGCTAGTTGAGCTTAGCCTTATAAAGACAAATACCTTATTCTGGGGTCATGTTGACCTTTAAAATGTGAAACCCTTGGCCCAGGCCTAAGCCCATGTACCCTGGTCTGTTTTATTTACTATGCCTATCTGTTTCCATTCCTCCTGAGTGCAGCCCCATTGATCCCTTTTTTCATGAGGTAAGAAGCTGCTATTTCTTCAAGAACTGCTTTCTTGAGGCGAGACTCAACAACCACTGGCCCTCATACTCATCCCTCTTCCATTTTCTTAACTGAGGTCCCCTGGCAAGGGATGCCACAGGCTGTCTCATGGTAAATGGTCTGATGGATGTGGAAACAGTTTGACGCGTTTTTGATGGATATAAACAGTCTGATGGATGTTCAGCTCAAAGGTTCTCTAGGCAAACTCCTGAGATCATTTGTTCTACCAAGAATGGAAAAGAAGTTATTCCTAGCATCTCTCTTAGACGATCTGAAACATCCTTGAACGTCTAAAGAATTAGAATAAAAGAAAGTGTTGCTAGAGTGATGGAAGGGGGGGAGCTAGGAGAGAAAGCAGGGCTGTGTGTCTTCTAAGAGTGACTAAGAGACAGCATGTATTTATCTCAGAGCTTCAGGATGTCTCTGAATTAAAAGATTGTCTTTCTGTCCCTTTCGACCATTGAAATTCCTAATCTGACTCTTTTTGATTCACTCCATTTTGTCTTTTCCTTCATGCAGGTACACCAGATGTTGCAAATGGAAAGGCATTGGAACAAGTCAGGAAACAGGCTCCTGAGTACATCAATTACATGATCAGTGGCTGTCTCCAAGTCCACGTTGCTCCTTTGTGGCCAGGGAATTTCTTTGTCTAGATTAGAGACAGACCTAGGGCCTGAATCAACAGGGGGCTACCGCGTTCCTTTTCCCCTAGATCCACACCCAAACCTCAGTCCCCTTTGTCCCACCTCCCCTGAGTGTGAATAAGAAGCTAATGCAGAAGGGAAGAAACATGGAGACAGAGCATCTGTCCCAATGTCTGGAGAAGAGTCTAGGAAGCCAGCCACGCAGATGTCCCAGACCAGGGCAGCAGTCTTAGGCTGTCGAATTTCACCTTGGACTTTGTGACTTATCTTTGAAATCTCTTGGTTTCTTTTTTTAACTTTTTAATTCTTTGTCTTTTTACAAACCCTTGTGTCAAGGGCTGCCTTTCAGTAGATCGCAGCCAGGGGAGCTGCTCTGCTCCGTATGAAAACCCCAACCCAGAAGCAGGTCGTCTATGAATGGTTTAGCACAAGGTTCCCCACAAACTTGCAGTGTGTGACAGCAAGGGGCAGACACCTTTCCGGCCATGCCCCGTGTCTCAGGAGGAAGGGCTCTCCGTACCAGACTGTGGTCCCAACTTGGTCGGTTTTGTTGTTGTTTTTTTTTTTTTATTTTAACTTGTAGTCAAAAAAGTCCTACATAAAAAGTCAGGAATCACAGGAAACCAAAACACAGTTTTTAAAAAATTGGCAATTTCAGGCTGTATTCTATCTCCTGGGTCAGGCACAGCTGGGTGAAGCTTTCCCTTGGAACCCCTGATACTCCCATTTTTGCCCTTGTCTACTTTTCCAAATCACCAACTCTCTTTCAATGCACAGGATTTTCTGGCACATATACTTCCAATGTTAAATTCTGCTCCCAAGAAAAACATGATCAGCCTATAATGATGTGTTTTATAATCAATAAAATAGAGTGTTAAGCACGGACCATGTATTAGAACTATTACATATTTTCCCACTTGAGCCTCACAAAATTCTACAAGGTTGGTAATATTCCTGTTTAAGAGATCTGGGAAGTGGGGACCATAAACAGGAATTGAATTGTTCAATTGTCTGGTAAGCCACAGAACTGGGATTTGAACCCAGGTCTTTCAATCCCAGATTCCATGCTCTTTCCAAGACAGCAGGCTGTGCCCCAAAATACAAACATGCTCTTGTCTCCGTGCAGGTCCGATAGGAATGAACAGGATGGCAGAGAATGGTCTGCCCTGCACGCATGCAGAGGCAGCACATGGGGGTGAGGAGCACAGCCAAGAGCTCTGTGCACAAGCTCAAGACAGACGGCAAAAGTGAGAGGAAAACAGCATGTCTGCCACCGTGTGCAGGCTTATAGCGAGCACAGCAAATCTCTCTTAACCGAAGAGTTGTACACTGAATGCCTTGAGGATGGCATCTTCTGAGTCCTCTGCTACCTAAATTTTTAAAGGACAAAATAGCAATACATAATGATAGAGAAGGAGGACTTGGACATTCTATCAAGACCCTCTTGATGAACTACTGCCAGCTCTCTGGCAGGAGGAATTGGTGATCAAAGTTAAGCTCAAAATTGTTGACATGCTGATTTAAGGAACCCAGCAAATCCACTAAAGAATATGCATTTTGATATTTCACTTAAAAGACACCCTGTTGGTTACAACTCTATTTTAAGAAGCCCAACACACTAGTGTTCGTTTTGTATATACGTGTTCCTGTGGAGTTTACCATTAAGGTGTTTCCTGGGCTGATGCTCAAATGAAGGCCATTATCCCTGCCTGCCTGCACTCCTTACACCTTGGAGAGAAGGCACCTAGGAGCTGGGACCAAGAAGGGAAACTTGGGTAATCGTTGCCCTAAATGTCCATGCTGCTGCTGCTGCTAAGTTGCTTCAGTCGTATCCGACTCTGTGTGACCCCATAGACGGCAGCCCACCAGGCTCCCCAGTCCCTGGGATTCTCCAGGCAAGAACACTGGAGTGGGTTGCCATTTCCTTCTCCAATGCATGAAAGTGAAGTCGCTCAGTCGAGTCCGACTCTTAGCAACCCCATGGACTGCAGCCCACCAGGCTCCTCCATCCATGGGATTTTCCAGGCAAGAGTACTGGAGTGGGTTGCCATTGCCTTCTCCACTATATGCCCATAGATTTTGTTAAATCTATGTTAAAATGATAACAATGACTGGTTCTCCTGTTCTTGACAGGGATACTATGAGGACAAAAGGAATAAGGCACAACCCTTTCTAGTTGTGGATTAATCTCCTTTGTAACAAAAGAGTTAAGATAATCCTATGTTGGTCAACTCATGGGTAGTATTTATTTCAGAAAAAAAATTGCATAAACATTATGTAGGTCACCCAAGCTAACTGAATTGGGTAATAAAGGGTTTGTTAAATACTTTCCTCTGCTGGGCACTGTACTAGTTGCTGTTTTTATTAAAGACTAATTGGGCATTTAGTTGGCAGGGGAATAGCAGTTGCTCTGAAATGTGGGCTGTTTTGAATAAAAGCTATCAGTTTAATAAGGATTTACTTTGCAGACTTTATAGGCACAGAGGGAAAGGGTTTCAGAAAAAGACTTGAGCTTATAGGGCCCATGCAATTCATTAGACAATTTTCCCCATGAGTCCTTGGAAATGGATACTGCTTTCCCCAACGGAGTCATAGGGCCCAAGTTTGTTATTAACCAGGAAGAAATAAAATGTTTTGACAACCCAACAATTGGCTAATCTGATCTTTCCAGGATGGAGTTAGCTTAAGATCCGGCCTCTCAGACTTGTGGTGGAAAAGAAGCTTGTTCTTAAGGAAACACAGATAAGTGAAAAAAGTGAAAGTTGCTCAATTGTGTCTGACTCTTTGCGACCCCGTGAACTGTAGCCCTCCAGGCTCCTCTGTCCAGCCAAGAATACTGGAGTGGGTAGCCGTTCCCTTCTCCAGGGAATCTTCCTGACCCAGGGATCAAACCTGGGTCTCCTGCATTACAGGCAGATTCTTACCATCTGAGCCACCACCAAGTATCAATTTTCCATGGAGAAGAAGAAATGTTTTTGTTCATCCTTTACCCTCCTCTGTGTTTTTTGTAAATTGATAGTTATAGCTACAGACTTGATCAGATTCAGGTTTACTTGTTTGCCAAGATCCGCTCATCACTGATTTTATCATTGCTATAGGAGGCAGCAATGCCTGCTTTTCTCCCTATTTGTGATGTTAGCAGCCACTGATCATCAGAGTCCCCATTAAGGCTTGCAGCAGGTGATATTCTGATTCCGTCACTCCTTTTCTATTTATTACACGAAGTATTTCCATAAAGAAAATTTCCCCCTCAGCAACTACTTGGTTACCTTGAGGCATCTTCATAGGAGAAATGTAAGATTCAAACTCCCAAACTCATAATGAAAATATTGATGACTTCAATTTTGCATACACACTGAACCACCCAAACACACACACAAACTTCTACATGATCAAAAATACTATAATCAAGGTTAAAATACAAACCATAAACTGGATAAATAGTTGTCACACATATCGCAAAGGGTTAATCTCTGTGATGTATAAAGAACTTCTGGAGATTCAAAAAGGATAATCAGCCTACAGAAAACTCAGGAAAGCATGCACAGCAAGAGTTCACAGGAAGAGGAATATAAATAAAATGCCACTTTAGGACATGAAATGATGCCCAAACTCAATCACAATAAAAATCTAAATTAAAAATATACGGAGATACATCTTTCCTCACTTATCAGGTTGACAAATACAGAGCAATTTTTGATAACACACTTTCTCAGCAGGGCGTGGGGAACCCGGCAGTCTTGCATATTGCAGTGAGAGAGTAAATTTACTCTCTCCTTACCAATTTCTATCAAAATTACAGACACATAGGCCCTTTGTCCTAGCTTTCCATAACTAAGAATTTATCCTACAGATACTCCACATGTATGCAAAATTACATCAGTATGAACTGTTCACTGCAGCATACTTTGTAAAAACCAAAGATTGTAAATACCCTAAAAGACCACCAACTGTCCTCGATGGACTAGGTAAATAAACTGTTGCTCCTCCACACAATGGAATATTATGCAGCTGTAAAAAACAGAGTTCTCTCTCCACTAATATGGAAAGGTCTAGAGGCTATTGAGAAAAATGATATACTAGGACCAGAGTAGGGGGGAGCACTGTGTTGCTGATACAGGTGGTCCAAGCTTCATTACCTGTAGAAATTTTAAATCAATTTTTCAAATGGACTAGAAATTGGTCTTTTAAAAAAAATAAAGTAACCATGTGGCAATAATTCTAAGAAATGTAGGTCAGCACTCCTTCTTTCAAAACTCTTATTAGTCTAAGTTCTAGACAAGTGCTGACATTTCTCTTAAGGCTACATGGGACACTTCCACCACTCTGCCTTTGGCATGCTACTGGTACACAACCGTGTAACAGGAATGTTACCATTGGGTAAAAAGGTGGGAAAATAAGAATATATATTGCTAAATGCTTTTGAACTGTGGTGTTGGAGAAGACTCTTGAGAGTCCCTTGGATTGCAAGGAGATCCAACCAGTCCATTCTAAAGGAGATCAGTCCTGGGTGTTCTTTGGAAGGACTGATGCTAAAGCTGAAACTCCAGTACTTTGGCCACCTCATGCAAAGAGTTGACTCATTGGAAAAGACTCTGATGCTGGGAGGGACTGGGGGCAGGAGGAGAAGGGGACGACAGAGGATGAGATGTCTGGATGTCATCATTGACTCAATGGACGTGAGTCTGAGTGAACTCCGGGAGTTGGTGATGGACAGAGAGGCCTGGCGTGCTGCGATTCATGGGGTCGCAAAGAGTCGGACACGACTGAGCGACTGAACTGAACAACTTGGATCTGAAGAAGGATGTGCCTGATGGCTAAATAAACAATCAATAATAGTGATGCCATTGGTAGTATGAATCTAAGCTGATGGAGATAGCGGTTGGTAGAGAGACACTTTACTGTACACACATAACACATATATAAATTATATATGTATGATTTTTGAATGTGAATGCACTACCTATTAAAACTAAATTAAAACAATAATAAAAAATAAACAAAATAGATATGGTTATATAGATATAACTCAAGGGGAACTCCCTCCCAATAATACATTTTGGTGAATGCTTACCAATTTTCTTAGATTTTTAAAGTAAATTTGTAATTTTTCTCATGTCTTACAAAAGGAAGAAATAAAAATACATGAACCTTAACAATTGCACACAAAGGGTTACCTAAAAGTATTTCCTTCATATGTGCTCAGGGTTGGGGGAAAAAAATCACATACGCTTTAGCTGAACTTTATCATTAAAGATTCTGATGATTCTGAATAGAGCATCTATTTGCCTCATTTGTCTCAGACTACATGCTGCATAATGCATCAAAGTTATATTTATTTATAGCCTATTAGTCACACAAGCTCTTTCTGGAAATACTGGAAGAACTTTTTTGAAATTTGGGAAATAGATTTTATGGTCTAATTCTCATCTCCTCTGTATATACCTATAACAGTGGGATATTCCAAGGTCATTTTCAACAATTATGTCTGTAATCAAGATTCTGATTGCCCTACTTCTAAGAGCAAAGACCAAATGGCTATATTTTACATAAAAATGTATAGAGAAAGAGGATTTGAGCAAACCCCAACCAGAGACCAGGAGTCTCCCAAGGCTCCTATCTGTGAATCATTTGTCCTCTAGAGGAGAAGTGACTGGGGACCATGAAATAGCTGCTCAGCAACACTGGAAACTGGTGTAAACAGTGTCGAGAAAAAGGGTCACATCAAAGCAAGTTATAGACACATACCTAAGCCACCTCCCCTACCCTCCTCTGGCAAATACAGAGTGGAAAGCAGCCCCAAATGTTGCAGAATGAGGAATGATCACAAAACACTGTAGATGGTGGGTCTGATGGCAGCCCAACCTCCCTCAGTCCTTGCCTCCTGGATCCCAGAAGGGAGGAAGTCATGCCTGAGGCTGTTTCAGTTCAGAGGAGGTAGAGGGAATTCAAGAGACAGAAGGTGGACTTGCAAAGGTCCTGGAGGAACAGAGGCCAGCAGAACACCTGTGTTAATCCTACGTAGTATTTTCTTTTCTACATACGAGATACTGTACTTTTCATTTCTAGAAGTTTCACTTGGTTCTTTTATATATATATATGTTTTTTTTTTTTTTCTTTTCACTTGAAGGGCGTGGCAAACCACTCCAGTATTCTTGCCTGGAGAATTCCATGGACAGGGGAGCCTGGCAGGCTCGCAATGAGTTGGACATGACTGAGCAACTGAGCACAGTTTCTCCTTGTTTCTCCTCATTATGTATGTAAGGAGGTATTTACATACATATGTATGCATGTAAAGGTTTCCCTTAAAATCCTTGAGGATATATAATAGCTGAAGTCCTTGTCTATTTACTGAACCATCTCTATTATTTCTGGGTCGGTTTCTGTTGACTGAGTCCTTTCCTGATTATGTGTTGCATTTCCCTATTTCTTTGATTATCTAATAACTTTTAATTAAGTGATGAACATTGGTAAGTTTATGTGGTTGAGTGCTAGATTTGTTGCATTCCTCTAAAGGGTGTTCATGGGGTCGCAAAGAGTTGGACACGACTGAGCGACTGAACTGAACTGAACTGAAAGGGTGTTTGCTTCTTTCTGGAAGACAGTTAAGTAAAATTGTCATTATTCACAGATGACATGATCATATATAGAAAATATTAAGGAAGCTACAAAAAAGCTACTAGAACTGCTAAATGAATTTAGCAAGTTTACAGGATAGAGACTCAATATAAAAAATAAATTGCTCCAGCTAATATCAAATGCAGCTTATTTTGTGTAATGGCTACAATCAAAACTTCGATAGAAATGCTATCATTTAGATAGTCTTCATGTCATTTGACTCAAAGTACAGTACACAAAATATACAGTAAATATGATGAGTAGAAATTAAGCTAGGAGGATGCTGTCATTCAACATGAAAAAGTAAAATCAGTTGCATGTCAAACTTCAAGAAAAATTTATCTGTTTACAGACGATATTTTTTAAAAAGAAGATTAAAAACTAAACAATTATTCCCCAACATTCTTACTTTGTGGATAAATATCTGAGTTCTGGAGGACAAAAACATTTATTTAAGTTCACTTTCTGCACTAAAAATATTATATCAAATCAATTGAGTATTTTTTCCCTTGGCTCCCTAAAATTTTAATCTATTAATTCATTCCACCAATATTTATTGAATGTGAGCTGTCTGCATATTATTATTAGGAGCTAGGGGGATAGATTAATAAATCAGATACTATTCTGGCCCTGAAGATGCTTGTAAATGAAAGAGGAGATGAACAAGTATAAAGGCAACTTTAAGGTAAAAGATGTTATCATTTCTGCCCGGCCCGTGTCTCTTTAAATGCAGTCTGTCCTTCTTCCTCCCTTGCATCACCCTCACTTGTGTTAGGGGGAGAGGGGACTGCTGGCCCTGTTCCTGGATTACCTGCTTGTCACTCTATGGTCTCTCTGGCTGATGTTCTAATTTTATCTCTGGTTATCTACTTGGTTGTGATTAACTGTTTAGGCTTCACCCTAAATCCAGGTTGGTCCCTGGGTCAGGAAGACCCGCCTGGAGAAGGGAATAGTTACCCACTCCAGTGTTCTTGCCTGGAGAATCCCAGGGACGGGGGAGCCTGGTGGGCTGCCATCTATGGGGTCGCACAGAGTCGGACACGACTGGGGCGACTTGGCAGCAGCAGCAGCAGCAATGTATGTTTCCACGTTACTCTCTCCATACATTCCACCCTCTCCTCCCTCCCCGCTCAGTCGTGTCCATAAGTCTGCTCTCAATAGGCTCTATGTTCATCCACCTCATTAGCACTGACTCAAATGCATTCCCTTTTATGGCTGAGCAATATTCCATTGTATATATGTACCACAGCTTCTTTATCCATTCATCTGCTGATGGAAATCTATATCCACCAATCCTCTTTTTGTTTGTTTGTTTAAATTAGTTGATTGGGTTTCTTTCTTCTCCCTCACAATCAAACAATCTAAAATATGACATTCCACTATTCTGACTCATCTGATTTTTTTTTTAAGAATTTGTACTATCTCCCAAAGGCTAATCAATCTGAGAACTCAGGCTTACCAACAGAGTGAAAGCCCAAGAAAATGCTACTAAGGAGGATTAGCTAGTGTCTGTGCAGATACAAACCTGTCCTGGGGTGTGACAGACTGTACGTGTCGCTCCTCATATGCTGAAACCCTAACTTTCAGTCAATGGTACTAGAAGGTGGGGTCTTTGGGAGGTATTAGGCTTAGAGGAGGTCCTGAAGGTGGTGTCCCTATGATGGGACTTGTGTGCTTCCTTGCTCTTTCCTCACATGAAGATACAACTGCAAACTAAGAAGAGAGCTCTCATCAAGAATCCAACCAAGCAGGAACCCTGACCTTGGATTTCTAGCCTCTAGAACTGTGAGAGATGAATGTTTGTTGTTTAAGCCACCCAGTCCATGGGAACTTGTTATAGCAGTCTGAGCTAAGACATAGCATGTCGTGGCCATGTTACTTTAGAGGTTGTTCCCCAGATACCTGAGCTCTCCCAGGGCTGGGGGCAGGCAGGTTGGTGGTTCGAGATTCATTCTGTAGAGCTGTCTGTGCACAGACACACAGCCTCCAACAGAGTCCACCAGGAGAACACAGCCCAGCTCAGAAAGACCTGGAGCGGCAGCAAGCCAAGGTCTAGGCACAGATGTATCACAACTGGCTAGGATTCATTCTTCACAAGAAGCTGTGGACTCTGGGGGAAAATCCTGAACTCCTGTGAGCCTCGTGCTTTCACATTTACAAATGAGGAGGATCAAAATCAAATCATAATGCCTATTTCTCCCGCTTAGATTTAGTAATCTACTTAGGACTTTTCTGCAAGAAAACATCAACACAGAGCCTCTTTCTTAAAATTTTATGTGGAAAACTCAGCAGTGTACCTGGAATCAAAATGTTCATTCACTGGCCTGTGCTGTGCTCAGTCGCTCATTCTTTGTGATCCCATGGACTATAACCCACCAGTTGGATCTTCCCAACCTAGGGATTGAACCCATGTCTCTTGCATCTCCTGCATTGGCAGGTAGATTCTTTACCCTCTGTGACACCGGAGAGGCCCATGCACTATCCTAAAGCCAAACTAAAGCACGTATGAGTAACATGTTAGAATGGGAAACTCTTAAAGCATCCTTCCCCCATCACCAAACGATTAACAGGGTTGCTGACAAGTGGTGGTTTTTGTGTAGTGACTCATCCCCTCACTGCCAGCAAGGCTGTGTTGACACTGCATGTGCTTTCCAAAACATAGAAGTCTGGGGTTCTGCAAATTATATTTGGAACTTCTCCTCCATGCTGTTTTATTAAGCGTGATGTACTGATTTGGAGGGATTTAATATAAGTTTTTCAAATGTAAACATCAATCAAAAACGGTTTAAGAACTATGTGTGCTTTGTGGAATTCAGGTTATTAAAACCAAGAGAGAAATTTCTTCGGCAAGATTAGTAATGGGGTGCGCAGGGTAGGACTGCGTATGTGAAAGCACTATTAAATTGAAGAGCTTACCACTATGATCTTTGCCTTGTATCTAGAGAACATCACCCAAGGCATATAAAAGAAGGAGAGCAAGCAGAGGCTGAGGATATTAATGGAAGAACAAGAGCAACAGCCTCTGATGTCTGATTAGTGATTTGCAACTTACAAAGCACTTCCAGGCACATTATCTCCTGATCACCATAAAATTCCTGTGAGGCAAGAGGGAAGGTTTTCTCATCTTCGTTATTTCTGAGACAGCTAAGGCTCAGCCAGACTAAGTCAGGGTCCAAAGTCACATACTTTCATCCAAGGAAAAAAGGAGTCCTCGCCCCCAGGCTCTTGCCACTAGTTCTTTGAGTCACACTTTGGAGTTTAGCCCCAGGCAGAGTCCCTTTCTTCACTAACCCCACAGCCTCCCAATCAGCTTGGCCAGGTGGGAGCCTGTACCTTCATCCGTCTCTCTTCAGTAGCCTTTGTCTGGCACAGGATGCCCTGCTCAGCATGGTCTACTGATCGCAAGTTCATGAAGAGATTTATCTTAACTTTTCTGAAACAACAAAGTTTCCTTAGAAGCCCATAGGCCTGAGCCAACAAGAAGCTGTGAGAACCTACCATCTGCCTGGGACTTCCTCTCCACAATGTTTCCCTGAGATCTTCACAAGCCATCTCCTTCCCCAGAACCTCCAAGCAAGGACCCCCTCCCCTTTTCCCAGAGGGATCCCCTTCAACTACGTTATTTTTTTTTTTATCAGGCTCATGGGCCTGGATGGGAACATAAGAGTAGGACCTGTCAAGAAAGTGAGTTATGCTCTGGGAACAAACCTCAGTGATTTAAAACAACAAAACTGATTTCTCACTCCTATTACACATCCAGTGCAGAGGGGCTCTGGGGTGACTCAGGGCCTCAGGCTGACCAGAGGCATTCCTTTGGCATTGCTTCCATGATGACTAAAGCAGTGAGAATCTGCTTGAAAGTGACACACAACACTTCTGCTCCCCTTTCTTTGGCAAAACCATGCACACACTGGTGTCTAAGAGCACATTCGTGACCAGCCTGACAAGAACCACAAAATTCAATCCCCATCGGATGCTTGCGTCTCCCCGGTAACAGCACAAAAGGGTCCGACTTTAACCTGAACTTCCCCTCTAACAGGAAGCTCCCCATCTAATAAACAGCTGATCTAATCTGAAGGGAGCTCTGTTTCTTTGAAAGTGAAAATGTTAGTTACTCAGTCATGCCCAACTCTTTGTGATCCTATGGACTGTAGCCCACCAGGCTCCTCTGTCCATAGAATTCTCCAGGGAAGAATAATGGAGTGGGTTGCCATTCCCTTCTCCAAGGGATCTTCCAGACCCAGGGATCAAACCCAGGTCTTCTACCATCAGGGAAGCCCTGTTATCCTATGGTGTAAAATGGTGTTTTATATATGTATGTATGTATATGTATGTATGTATGTATATTTGATGTTTATCCCTGGTTCCTGGCACAGAGCTCCTCGAAATTTCCTGAGGGTTAGAGTACCACTTGCCATTCCAATGAGCTTCTTTCCACTATACCTGAGTGTATATTAATGGGATGACTCACAGTAGAGGACCATAGTGAGCTTCCAAATGAAGACTAGTCACCAGAAAGGCCAAACACAGAGCTCCATCCCACCCAACATCTGGGGAGCAGAGGGAGGCTGGAGACTGGGTTATAACAACTCTTGAACAAAGAGATTCATAGAGCTTCTGGGTTGGTGAACACACCGATATGCCCTAAGAGCGGCTGGAAGCTTGAAGCCCCTCCTCACCATACCTTGGCCTAGGCACCTGTTCCATTTGACTATTCTTGGAGTTGTATCCTTTATAATAAACTGGTAAATATTAAGTAAATTATTTTCCTGAGTTCTATGAGTCCTTCTAGCAAATTATTGATCTTGGTGGTGGGTCGTGGGAACCCCCAAAGTTGTATTCAGTGAGACAGAACTGCAAGCGTTTGGCACCCCACAAGCAGCTGATATGTGAAGCAAGGGCATTCCTGTGGGACTGAGCCCTTAACGTGTGGGGTCTTTGCTAAATCTGGGTAGTGTCAAAACTGTATTGAATTTTTGGATTGAAACTTGGTGTCAGAAAATTGAAGAATTAATGTAGTAGTAAAACACATTTCATGTCATAGGTGGTATCAGTAAGACCACCGTGCACACCCCTCTGTGTAACAGAGAAAAGCCACAAAATCTTTACTGAGCTAAAAAAAAAAAAAAAAAAAATTCTAACCATAAAAAGCAAATCTTTATCACCAGGTGTCTGTCATTAAGAAATCATCAGCAACCATTGGCTGTGTCTTTAGAAGATGCATTTAGAGCTAAGAGAGATGGTCAAACCCATAAGGATACAGTAATAGAAACAACTTAAGCACACAGAGACCTTTCCCCACCCTAGGGTGATACAACAGGGGTTGTCAGGGACCTTCTGCACTCTGCTCAGAACCCACCTCTTAGCTGGTTTCTGCTTCTTGGTCCAGTTACATTAGATTCAAACGCTGTGCTTGAATTATCAGTTTGGCCTTGGATCCCAGCTCTGCATAAGGTCGCTGACTTTTGGCTTTCTCTTTGCTACAAATCACACAGCCCCACGATCAGCCCCATGACTCACCTCTCTACCAGACTAAGCTCCTTGAATCCTCAAAACTCTAGCCATCTCCTTGTCTGGTACAAGCATACAGACGGAGTTGAAGAGCTAGTCACAAACAGAAAACTTTTGTCATGATGACAAAGGAGAGAAAAGCAGCCCGCACCGCCTGAGACATTGTTAAAGATCTTAGACAAGTTCAGTCTTCAGGAAAGAGAAAACTAAAGGGAAAATTGGATAGCGCTTCCCTGCTGGCTCAGACAGTAAAGAATCTGCCTGAAATGCGGGGCCCCTGGGTCAGGAAGATCCCCTGGAGAACGGAATGGCTACCCTCTCCAGTATTCTTACCTGGAGAATCCCATGGACAGAGGAGCCTGGCAGGCTACAGTCCATGGGGTTGCAGTCAGACAGGACTGAGTGACTAACACATTCATCATACTTTTCAAAGATCTGAAGTACAATTGAGAGGAAGAAGATCAGAAGTGGCATCTACTGTTAGACAATTCAAAGCAGAGTTCTATTTAACATCAGATGACCCGAAATCCTGCTCTGTGAGTGAGAGCACCTGCCATGCCCCCATCTTGGTAAGTATTCAAACGTGAGGAAGATGACTGAGCTGTGAGGGATGCCATAGAAGGGGTTGCCCACTCTAGTTCTCTTACATGGACTCAGAACACAGGGTTACATTTCCAATCGTGTGGCACTTATTCAAAAGAGAAGGAGAGAAGAAAACCACACTTTAAAAAGTTCAAATACATAAAATTAGTTTAGAAGTCAAGTATCCAGCTTGAGCAAACAAATTTGAGAACCCTACGAACGTTTAAAATGTGGGGAAATGATGAGTAGGAGAAATCTCGTAATTAAGTAGGTTAAGTGCCTTAATGAAACTCGCTGTGAATCTGTAATCAGTGGAATGTGCAGTTATAAAAAGCAATGAGACAAGATGACCCAGGCTTAGTTTCTCGAGAAAGAGATAATCAGTCCTACAGAGGAAAAGAAATGATGGCGTCCAGACCGTCCTGACTGAGTGCTTTCCCTGCCACAGTGCCTCCTTCAGGATGGCAAGCCAAATTGCACCTGGTTTATACATTTGGGGCAGGAAGCAGTGGGAGATTTAAAACCCCTGACCAAAAAGAACCTCCCTCTCCTATTTATTAATGCCTGGAATAATTTTGCCAGGGTCATCCCTGGAGGAAGAGTAAAGAGAGGAAGAGGAAGAGCCAAGCTCAGAAATGCCAAGACAACTCCACTGTTTTAACATGTTCAGACCTGCTCCTCTAGATGACAGGGCTACCTCAGGAGGTCAGACGTGGGCTTATTCGTGGGGCTACGCCCATAAGAAAAACAATGCCACCATGAAAAAGCTGTTCCTTTCTTGTTGCTTGTTACATCTCCTACTCCTTAAAAACTCTTCCATGAAATGGACTTGCCATCCCAGCGTGGCCACTCTCCACCCTGCAGGCGCCTTTCCCTCTGTTCCAATCCCCTCTCCTTAGTTACCTGGTACTCCTCAAACAATGGCTCTAAGAAATCACTTAATTCTGGCGCCCTCTGCTGGCCCTATAGTGTAGGGCATGACATTTCAACTCCATCAGTTCAGTTCAGTTCAGTCTCTCAGTCATCTCTGACTCTTTGCGACCCCATGAATCGCAGCATGACAGGCCTCCCTGTCCATCACCAACTCCTGGAGCTTACTCAAACTCATGTCCATTGAGTCGGTGATGCCATCCAGCCATCTCATCCTCTGTCATCCCCTTCTCCTCCTGCCCTCAATCTTTCCCAGCATCAGGGTCTTTTCCAATGAGTCAACTCTTCACATGAGGTGGCCAAAGTACTGGAGTTTCAGCTTCAGCATCATTCCCTCCAATGAACACCCAGGACTGATCTCCTTTAGAATGGACTGCTTGGATCTCCTTGCAGTCCAAGGGACTCTCAAGAGTCTTCTCCAACACCACAGTTCAAAAACATCAATTCTTCAGCGCTCAACTTTCTTCACAGTCCAACTCTCACATCCATACATGACCACTGGAAAAACCATAGCCTTGACTAGATGGACCTTTGTTGGCAAAGTAATGTCTCTACTTTTGAATATGCTATCTAGGTTGGTCATAACTTTCCTTCCAAGGAGTAAGCATCTTTTAATTTCATGACTGCAGTCACCATCTGCAGTGATTTTGGAGCCCCCTAAAATAAAGTCTGACATTGTTTCCACTGTTTCCCCATCTATTTCCCATGAAGTGATGGGACCAGATGCCATGATCTTAGTTTTTCTGAATATTGAGCTTTAAGCCAACTTTTTCACTCTCTTTCACTTTCATCAAGAGTTCCCAAACCAGAATCTCAGTCATTTTGTGATTTTATTAACTTCAGGAAACTCACATTTTGACACTGATCTTTCAAGAAAACTTCGTATATTAAGCAACTATTAACTCCTTTACCAGTCTGCATTTATCCTAGTCACTGAAAACTGCCAACATGTGATCAACATGCAATAACTAAGTTCACTATAAAAAGATTATTTCTAATCAAACCTAAAATTTTACCTTTTACCTAGCTTGTAAAGCTTATTGTGGGTGAGAATTCAATTTCTGTGAGGCTTTTTTTTTTTTTTTTAACATACTACAGATAATTTAAAGACCTGGTTCCTACCTAGAGATCCAGGTTTGGAACAATAGGATTAGAATAACTCCATATATAAACAACAAGCATATTTCTGAGAAATTTTTACTTTATTAGTAATCACTTCTGGATGATGCTGTCTTCTGCCACTTGATCATAATTCTTCAAATTTCCTTGGTGTGTTAACTGGTCATATAGTGGCCTGAAAGATTAATACACCATCCAGAATTGTAAATATCAGAGCTGAGTTTTCAAGGTATCAGTTTTTGGCAATAAGTAGCTGAACAGGCACTGTGGTGGTTGAGATCTGGGCATGTTGGAGAGGAGAGAGGTAAATTCTAGAGCTATCCAGAATCCAATCCTCAGCTGGTTTCTTGCCTCAGTGCCATATGGCTCCATGAGTATAAAGTTGATGTATTTACAGAAGAAAAGAGAGGAAGTAGGAGGAACATGGTAGGCTCAGCAAAATGTGTGGAACGAGGCCTGGGGAGAGTGAAACAGGAGAGTAGGGGCATCTAGAAATGGAATAGACAAGGAATTTTCTCCAGCAGATCTAGGTCTTACCTGTTGTTCTAACCCCTGACCCAACGCCTGGTACTCAATAGGCTCTCAGATATTTGAATCTTTGTAGGCATTATGCTTACCAATCCTAGAAACGCTTTTAGCTAGGTGCAAAGCCTTAACACTGACTCTAATGATTAGGACTCCGAAGATGACAGCTAAAGGTAAGCTCTTCAGTGGTGGAACTGAGCTTGCTGTTTGCCTAAGTTTTGTACAGAAATGGTTCTATTTTTGGAAACAGATGACTGTATCTCAAATTGATTTTTGGTTTTTATTTTTTAAAAGTAAAATGTATATATATACACACATATATACTTGTAATATCACATACAAATGGAAAAGTACACAAGGTGAACACAACTGTACATCCAGCACTTAGATCCAGAAAGATACTTTCTTGGTGCCCCAGAAGCCCCAGTGGTGTCTCCTTCCTGTCATTCTCTGACCCCCAGGCCTACTATTCTGACTTCTAACACCACGAAACAGTTTTGCCATTTTTGAGGTACACACACTATACTCTTGTGTCCGACTTTTTTTGGTCAACATCATTTCTGTGATGGTAACTCATGTTGCTAGTTGCAGCTTGTTCATTCTCATATTTATATTTTATTTATAAATATAGCACAATTTTTCATCAATAACATGATGGTAAACTTGTTGATGCCAGCTTCTTGCCATTCTGAATAGTGCTGTTGTGAGCACTCATGTATGTTTCTTTTGTGTGCACATATACCCATTTTGGGGGGCTTCTCTAGTGGCATCGAGGTAAAAAAAAAAATCTACCTGCAATGCAGGAGATGCACAGGAGACATGGGTTCCATTCATGGGTGTGAAGATTCCCTGGAGAAGGAAATGGCTACCCACTCGAGTCTTCTTGCCTGGGAAATCCCATGGACAGAGGAGCCTGGCAGGCTACAGACCATGGGATCACAAGAGTCAGACATGACTAAGCAACTAAACCACCATCACCGCCATACCCATTTTTGTTGGGTACAAGCCAAGTGGTAGAACTGCCAGGTCAAAGGATGCACATGTGATCAACTTTTCCAGATACTTCCAAAGTGTTACAAAGTGATTGTGCCAATTTTGTGAGCTACTTTTTGTACAAAACTAGATATCAGAGATGTTCAGAGGGGATAAAGGACAGTGGGAAAATTACCCCAGGCCTATGACTTAGGACCTTAGGGAACTTTACGAAAAGAAGAGAAAATAATCCTCAAATGGACAGGTCCCATCAATTAGTAGTCATCACTAGAATGATTTGGAAGCCTGCTTCCTAAGGAGAAAGAAAGGCAGAATGATAATACAAAAGGCAGAAGAGAAGAAAAAGAATAATTGGTAACCCCAAATGCCAAGGCACAGCTCACAATTTTACCTTTGTAAAAATGTGACTCAGTGGCGTCCCAGAGCCCTGACTTCAGGAGAGCAGACTAGAATCAGGATGCAGCAAAAGGCACTCTGTATGTTTGTTTCTGAACTTGTTTGGTGCTTTGTAAGTACATAAGGTTATTAATCAGGCCCATGGACAGTAGCCCCCCAGGCTCCTCTGTCCATGTGATTTTTCCAGGCAAGGATACTGGAGTGGATTGCCATTTCCTCCTCCACGGTCTGTTCCCCACCAGGCATGGAATCCTCAACTCTTGTGTCTCCTGCATTGGCAGGAGGATTCTTTACCACTAGCGCCATCTGGGAAGCCACATTAATCAGGACAGATATCTGTGTTACTTTTGGGATAAAGCCTTTTACCTCCGCTGATATTCACAGGAAAGGAATAAAAGCTTATCACTGAGTTTCTCCAGGAGATTTTTGTAAAGTTTAATTTGCAAATAAGAAATGCCAGATGCTATCAGACAGGAAGATCAGATTTTCCATCTAAATACGATTGTCCCTCTTTCAGCTGGATTCAAGGCTTTCCTCTGAAAGTCTCAGGAAACTCATTTGCAAGAGTGACTCAGAATTAACCCACTCTATAAGTCTTGGTTATCAAAAGGCAATTTAAAGCATTGCATAGAGGAATGCCATGTTTTATTTACAAAAGGAATTTGAGTGCTAATTATGAATCCCTACAAAAATACATCCACTTCATACTTATCTCTTTGCACTTCAGCAGTGAATGCTTGGAGAAGGAAATGGCAACCCACTCCGGTATTCTTGCCTAGAGAATCCTGTGGACAGAGGAGCCTGGTGGGCTGCTGTCCACAGGGTTGCATAGAGTCGGACACAACTGAAGCGACTTAGCATGCATGTGTGCATTGAAGAAGGAAAGGGCAACCCACTCCAGTATTCTTGCCTGGAGAGTCCCAGGGACAGAGGAGCCTGGTGGGCTGCCGTCTCTGGGGTCGCACAGAGTAGGACACGACTGAGGCGACTTAGCAGCAGCAGCAGTGAATGCTTAAGTGCTTCTGATCTCCTGTCAGTTGAGGTCCTCTCTGACACTTTGCTATGACCGACAGTTTCCTATCACTGAGAACACCTGCCTAAGCACTGACTCCTAAGTGTCTGCCTTTTCTCAGATTGGTTTTCAGCTGCAGAACAACCTGCTCTGCAGCAGGTGTCATCACAGAACAGATAGGGACTGTCTTTCCTCGCAGAGAGCAGCCAGGTTTCTATTTGCATTCATTTCCTTGGGACCAATTTTGTGAATTCAACTTGGCACAGCCCTGCCCGTTTGCTTTTGATCTGACGTGCTGGACAAGAAGTTCAGTTCATTTGCTGCCTCTCCAGCAACCGTGTCCAAGAACATTATCCTGTAGGAAGTCTAAGGAAGCTGCCACTATCAGCGGCCAACAGGCACACTTGAAAATTCATGAGCAGTGTGTTTGAAGGCAGGAATTCTTCCCCTTGATGCTTTAACCGCCCCGCCAATGAGATGCTGGCTGAGCACATACAGAGAGAGGGAAATTGATATAGACCAAGAATTCGGTGGAGGCTCTAAGGCACCTAAAGATCCAGAAGCTTTTGATTCACCTCTGAATAATAACCAAGGGTACAAAGAACAGTCATGCCCAAAACTTGGCTGGTCTAGTTGATATGCAAATCAATTTGCTTGCATCCTCCCAGTTACGAACATCCACCATATGAGCTCCCATATGCACAAATGGGCCAGCCACCAGGAGACTACTTGAGTTATCCCCCAAATCAGGAAGTGGTGCAGTTCTAGATGGACACTATCCAGGGGCAATTTAATCACCTATGGATCTCATTTAACTGCATGCTCTTTCCTTTCTAATAGACTTCAGGTGACTGCCCATGCTGCCCTTCTCACTTTTCTTTAGACTTTCCTGCTTGCAGACCCAGTTAACTCTATTTAAGAGGCTCTATTTATCACATCAACACAGATACACTTTAACTCAATCCCTCCCTTCTGCCCTCTCTTTCAACTCTGGCATGGTTACCCTAGAGAAACATTTTCTCCCCTGTTAAGAGGCACTTTGTCTTCAAAAAAGAAAAGCAATTACTTCAAGTTCCCTAGAAACTTTAGGTTAAAGAAAACTACCCCGAAAGTATCAGTGTTATCAAATTCTAGAACACTTGAAAATGCACAGAAATCCTGTTCAGAATTCTATCAGAGTTATTCTTCTATCCTTCTATCCTATAAAACATCCAGAATAAGCAACAGCTATTTTATATTCATTATTTCTTTTGGGAGGGGGCTAAGTTACTACTGTTACAATAATAACCCTTTTATTGCAAATATATGATATTTCATTATAAATGTGCAAATTATGGATTAAGTGTGGACTAGACAGGGCCCTGATCTCTGTAGATAAATTTCACCCTTTTTAAGTTCTAAACAACTGAGAAAAATGAAGTTTTAGAGCACAATCACATAACATGTTTACTAGTCAAGGACAAACTGTCATAAATTTCTGATCTGATTTCCTCTCTAGGTGTCAACACTTGATGGGCTTGCCATTGCTTTTCGCCTTATTTAATTTAATCCATTCTGAAGGTGGGCCTCGGTGCTGAGTCTATTCACACAGAATCCCAATGGGCAATTATGCAAGATTATTTCTATTTCTACGTTCTGCATATTAATAACATGTTTTGTTTTTTGTGTTTTTTTTTTTTTGCCACCCCACACAGCTTCTGAGATCTTATTTCCCCAACCAGAGATTGAGCCGAGGCCGGGGCAGTGAAAGCACAGAGTCCTAAGCCCTGGACCACCAGGGAATTTCCTGTAAAACCTGATTCTGACCAAATTTTACTCTAGCAAAAAAGTTAGGGGACTAACCCTCTGAGAAAAGATTAACTGCACTTAACTACCTTGATATTTTATCTTCTTCCCTGAGGCTGTATCCACCTCTGAATTTCAATAATTCACCTTAGGAAGTAGCACAGATTTGTCAAAATAATGAAAATATATAGAGTTTATTGACATGTAAATAACTTAATCTTAGATACCCAGAGGCTATAAAAAGAAAAGTAATTGCATAATCAATCACAAAATACTATCAGAGGAGGGGAAATGTACATGTTTACCATCATAAAACATGAAATAAGATTGAAGAAGTTTTCCAGCTCTCATCCAATTTTGAAAATCTTTTCATTTTAGATCTAAGGGTGGCTCACTCTTAATTATCTGTCATCATGAATGGATAGTAGTGTATTCAATACATATTCCACAGAGAATCCGAAAGGGAACATGAGCCCCTACTTCTGAATACACATCTGTGTTTAACAGACAACATAATGAACTGAGTCTTTGTCACTTCTTGTTCTTGACTAATTTCTAATGGAGAGCCTCCAGCCTATAATGTGAATAATGTTTTTCTTGACTCTGTTTCAACAAATGAATGCGTGCCAGTGGACTGTTTGGGAATGCTTGGCCACAGCTTGTGCTTTAGTCGCTCAGTTGTGTCTGACTCTTTGTGACCCCACGGACTGTAGCCCACCAGGCTCCCCTGTCCATGGAATTCTCCAGGCAAGAATACTGGAGTGTGTTGCCATGCCCTCCCCCAGAGGTCGAAAATCCAGAGATGAAAGCCAGGATTCCCGCGTTGCAGGGAGGATGCTTTACCATCTGAGCCACCAGGGAAGCTCTGACACAACATGCTACGTCATTTCTGTTTGTGTCCTGTTCCTTATCCACACACCCGGGGAACCTTCACAGAGCAGGGCACTTAATAGGGTTTAAAACATCTCAATGAGCCTAACTCAAGGAGGACAGATGTGCCACAACTTCCCATAGGTCATAACTGAGAGAAAGAAGAAAAGTCACTCAGTCTTGTCTGACTCTTTGTGACCCCATGGACTATACAGTCCATGGAATTCTCCAGGCCAGAATACTGGAGTGGGTAGCCTTTCCCTTCTCCAGGGGAATCTTCGCAACCCAGAGATCAAAGCCAGGTCTCCTCCATTACAGGTGGATTCTTTACCAGCTGAGCTACAAGGGAAACACAAGAATACTGGAGTGGGTAGCCTTTCCTGTCTCCAGGGGATCTTCCCGACCCAGGAATCGAACCAGGGTCTCCTGCATTGCACGCAGATTCTTTATCAACTGAGATACCAGGGAAGCCCTATAATTGAGGGGGCCTAATAAATATCATCCCTCTTCCCTGCCCACATTCAGAACCAACTGAGAGATAAAGACACACAGGAGTCAGACGGAGGGAAATGATGTTACTGATAACAGTTCTTGGGCACTTGGCTTGGCATGAAAGGCAAATGGACTTATTACTGTTGCCTCAATTAAACTTCCCAGGCTTCAAGCCTCTCTGAATGCAAGTAGTGCCTTCCCTTCAAGCCTCCCACAGAGTGGGGATAGGCCAACACAGCATGTTCTCCAGAGGCAGCCATTTCCAAGGAAAGAGAAGCAGAACAGTCTAAAGCAAAGGGTGCGAAAAGTGCCTCACGTGCCCACTTTCTTCTCCATGTGTATTAATCTGCCAGGCCACCCCACCTTCCCCCCCTCACTGGGAACAGGCAAGAAGGGAGCAAGTATTAATCTGCCAGGCCACCCCACCTTCCCCCCCTCACTGGGAACAGGCAAGAAGGGAGCAAGTATTAATCTGCCAGGCCACCCCACCTTCCCCCCGCACTGGGAACAGGCAAGAAGGGAGCAAGTATTAATCTGCCAGGTCACCCCACCTTCCCCCCGCACTGGGAACAGGCAAGAAGGGAGCAAGTATTAATCTGCCAGGCCACCCCACCTTCCCCCCGCACTGGGAACAGGCAAGAAGGGAGCAAGTATTAATCTGCCAGGTCACCCCACCTTCCCCCCGCACTGGGAACAGGCAAGAAGGGAGCAAGTATTAATCTGCCAGGCCACCCCACCTTTTCCCCCGCACTGGGAACAGGCAAGAAGGGAGCAAGTATTAATCTGCCAGGCCACCCCACCTTCCCCCCGCACTGGGAACAGGCAAGAAGGGAGCAAGTATTAATCTGCCAGGCCACCCCACCTTCCCCCCGCACTGGGAACAGGCAAGAAGGGAGCAAGTATTAATCTGCCAGGCCACCCCACCTTCCCCCCGCACTGGGAACAGGCAAGAAGGGAGCAAGTATTAATCTGCCAGGTCACCCCACCTTCCCCCCACGCACTAGGAACAGGCAAGAAGGGAGCAAGAGACCAGCAGAGTTACTCCACAGCTGTGGCCCACAAATAGGACATGTTATCAGAATCATCTGGAGGGTTTATTCTAAACACAGATTCCTGGGTCCACTTAAGAGTTTCTGATTCCGAGGGGCTGTGTGGGAGACTCTGCATTTCCAACAATTCCCAAGTAATGAATCATTGCTTTAATGCAATGGTTCTCAACCTTGAACAAGCAGTGGAATCAAGAAAAAGAAGTGTTTCCTCCTTTCTTTCCTCAGCCTTTTTTCCCCCTTCTTAACCCATTGGGTTTAAGCCCCGATTCTGTGGTCTAGCAGAGATGTGGCACTCCATCCAGGGAAGAAAATCAGCAGTCTATTAGAATAGTGGAGCCCTGGGCTCCTGAGGTTTCTCTCTCAATATTGACTGTTGTTCTTTCACGGCAGTTAATGCACAGTGATGATTTATGTCCCTGGAAATCCACGGAGTGGGTCATAACATAAATTTTAAAACTCAAAAGCCATACTAGCTGCAAGCACTCCTTATTCTATTTTCCATTCCAAATTAAGTCCAGCCATGTTATCCGAAAGAGCTCACTAGAGCTTCTTCCGTGAAATGAAATGACAGCATTAAGATAGTCCAATAAAATGCCTATAATAAAAATATTCCAAGTTTGAGTATAAACCTTCTCTTATCACAAATTTCCCAGGGTAAAATTACATTGCCAACATTAAATTTTCTGAATATTGAAGTCTAAAATCAAACTACCTTTCCTTTGTGTTAAAAGCCCCCAAAAATTAAAGTCCCAAAGTCTATCCTGTGTATTTCTTATTCTTCTGACTTCATCTAGAAGAGTATCCCTCTTTAGGTAGGACTGCAGTTGCAGTTGAATTCTCTTCCACTGAAATAGGTGCAGTTCTCTTAGGAACTTAAAAGGTCACTCGTACTCATATGTGCCTCACTTTTGCAGAGACCAAAGAGAACACTAAAGATTACCAAAAGTACCCATCTCACACCCACTTATTTTAGAAAACAGTTCAACCCATAGAATTAGCAGATATCCCAGACAAAATTCTATTCCCTGACCCTTTAATCATTATTGCCAAAGACCACAGCAGAGATTCAGCGATATCTGAGAGAGGGCAAATAGAAATGGGACAGAACCTTGACTGCAGTTTTGCTGGGATGCTGGTCATTCTGTGTCTTTGTTGGAGGAACACGCCATTTATGGCACCATTTCACCAAGGTGAAGGGAGTGGATGGGAAGGCCATTTACGAATATTGGTCCAGCAATTAGACGGTGGAGCTTGAGACGTGGCTCCTTGCTAACAAAGTTTTAAAAATCACAATGGTGCCATTTAGGCACTACGTCTTATTTTATGTACAATCTAATATACAGAAAACATCTTAATTTCCACTCGCCTTGGAGTCCTGCTGAAGTCAAAGAGGAGTCCACCCAGTTACTTAGTATCCACTATCAGAGATGCATTTTCAGTCCAGTGTCACAGCTTTTAAGCACAAGGGGATGAAACAATTTTTGTTGTTGCTTGGCTGCAGATCTACAATCCAAGACTTTGAAGAAGCTATATTTCTTGGGTCCTAAAAACACTTACGTGTAAGATTCTCACTTTAAATTGATGTGCCCGATATAAATAGGCAGGGCTAGACCAAGCACACAGCTTCTGATCCTGTTGTATTTTGAAAACTCAACAGGACTATAACCAGGGACAGAAAGGGACGTTATATAATAATAATGTGGTCACTTCACCAAAAGAACATACCCATTCTAAATGGGTGTGAGCCTAATAACAGAGGTTCAAAATCCACAAAGCAAAAATGTATAGAACTAAAAGAAGGGGGAAATCCATAATTACAATTGAAGATTAAAACAAACCTGTCCCAGTGATTGACAGAAAATTAGTAAAGATGTAGAAGTCTTAAATATCATTCTCAGTCAGATTGACCTAATTTATATTAATAGAATATTTCACTACAAAACAGCAAAATACATATTCTTTTTAAAACAGCATAACAAATGCTTCCAATCATATAACATTCATCAAAACTCTGAGTCATAAAGTAAGTCTCAATAAATTTAAAAGGCTCAAACTCATGTAAGAGGATTAAATTAGCACACACACAGAATTAATTAGAAATCAGCAAAAGGAATGCACCTAGAAAATTCCAAATTAAGAACACATTTTTTAAATAACACATGGGTCAGAGAAGATGTCACCAAAACATTAATGTTTTTGAGCTGAATGAAGTTGAAAACAGAATATACCAAAATTTGAGACGTACCTAAAGCAGTGTTTAAAGAAAAATTTATAGCATTAAATGTTTTAACATAAAAAAAAAAATCTCAAAAAATCTAAATTTATACCTTAAGAAGCAAGGAAAAGAGAGTAAGTTAATCTAAAGCAAAAAGGAAGGAAGGAAATAATAGAGAAATATTGAAAATCAATAAACTAGGAAATGGACATACAGTCGAGAAGAGTGATGAAATCTAGAGCTTATTATAATAGGCTGAGTGACGGCCCCCTGAAGATGCCCATGTTTTAACCAATCTCTGGAACTGGGAACACGTTAGTTTTGCTGGTAAAAGGAATTTTGCAGGTGTGATTACTTAAAGATTTTGAACCAGAGAGATTATCCTGATGGGCCCAGTGGAATCACAAACGTCCTTGAGAGAGAGGATAGGAGGTTCAGAGTCAGAGATGTGATAACAGAAACGAGAAGCTGAGAGGAGGAGGAAGTGGTGATGGGCCAGTGAGAATGCAGGTGGCCTCTGCTGCTGCTGCTAAGTCACTTCAGTCATGTCCAACTCCGTGCGACCCCATAGACGGCAGCCCACCAGGCTCCCCCGTCCCTGGGATTCTCCAGGCAAGAACACTGGAGTGGGTTGCCATTTCCTTCTCCAATGCATGAAAGTGAAAAGTGAAAGTGAGGTCACTCAGTCGTTTCTGACTCCCAGTGACCCCATGGACTGCAGCCTACCAGGCTGCTCCATCCATGGGATTTTCCAGGCAAGAGTACTGGAGTGGGGTGCCATTGCTTTCTCCGAGGCAGCCTCTAGAACTGAAAAAAGGCAACAGAATGGACGTTCCCTTCAGAACCTCCGGAAGCAATGGGCCCTGCCAGCACCTGGATCTCAGCTCAGCCAAGCCGATTTTTAATTTCTGACTTCCAGAGCTCTAGGTAATAAAGTTGTGTTGTTTTAAACTACTATATTTGTGGTCATCTATTACAGTGGCAATAGGAAACTGATACAATAATTCTTTTAAAGATCTATAAAATAAACCTTTAGTTTAACAAAGGTTTACTAAACAAACCAAACCAAGAAAACAAGAGGAAATACAAATTACAAAAACCAGGAACCACAAGGGGTATCACTCCAGATATTAAAAGGATAAGAAAGGAAAATAATGAACAACATATGTCAAATTCTACAGCTTAAAGGAACAGGCACTTTCTTAAGACCAAATGACCATGGTTAGATAACCAAAGATGATAAAACAATGTATACCTAGAAAGGAACTGAATTCTTATTTAAAAATCTTAACATCACCAGCAAAGCTTATTAACGATTCCTGGGAAACAACAATAGAGTCTGAGTAGTAAAGTCAAGTCTAACCTTTTGTTTTTCCTTTGGGCTTCATCTAGTTTCACTTGCACACAGGGTGCTGCAGGCTGAGGCCTCAGACCAGAGTTCTTCCTCCCAGAATGGCTGCACCCAACAGTTCAGCTCTGCAGACCTTGTGCAAAAGCCCTGCCCCCGGCACTTCAAGATGGCGGCCGTGGGCCGCTGCACCTGGTGTGGCAATCTGGAGCCCTGAGCAGCACACCTGTGCAAACTTGGGAGCACCCCACCCCTCCCCTCCCCACTGGTGAGATCCATCTAAAGCAGCCCCTCCCACAGCCCGTGGGGAGAGCGTGAACTCTGCTATTAGGTTCAGATTCATTTAGAGTGGGTATGTCCTTTTGGTGACCACATTATCATTTGATAATGTCCCTGTCTATACTTGGTTATAGTCCTGTTGAGTTTTCAAAATACAACAGGAACGGAAGCTGTGTGGCTGATCTAGCCTTATTTATACCTGGTGCATCATTTTAAAATGAGAACCTCACACATAAATGGTTTTTAGGACACATGAAATGTAGCTTCTTTTGCTTTTGAAAGTCTTATAGATTTGCAGGCAAACAACAACAAAAACTGTTTCATTCCCTCACCTTAAAAGCTGACATCTAAAAACATTTTCTTTTCTCTCTAATCAAAAACCTTGCCTCAGCTCCTTGTGTTTACTGAAGCCAGTGCAGCTCTGGCCTGTTGGTAAGGCTGGCACTTGCTGTCCTGCCTGTTTATAAACAGCTACTTGCCTGTGGATAAAGTTGCCATTAACTGCTAGGTCAAAATCCCAGTGGACTATGCTTACTAAAAATCTAAAGCCTTAAGCTACCAGTCCAACCCCACTGGTCAAAAGACAATCACATAACTGTAAAAACCAGCCATGTGTCACAATAAAGTCCTATAAACCCCCAAAGCAAAAAAAAAAAAAAATCATGTGACTCATGTTTATTTCACCTAAGGCCTAAAACTACTTATTCAAAGTCTCATGTTTCTGGGTCCCCAAATTCAACTGCTTGTCTGCCTCTCAAGATACATCTGCACTCCAAATGTTAGGGGAAATGATGTTATATTTTGGATTCTTTCAAACTCCATCATCCTCCCCGCCCAGTGCCAGTCATCATAACTGATCACAGAGAATGTGTATTAACGTCAGTTTTCCCCATGACGCAGCCCCGCACAGGTCCCAGCACTGTTTTTTTCCTACATCATTCATCCCTCTGTAGTCAAGGCCCTGAAACCCAGCAGGATCCTATGGGGCTCCCGAGCACAAAAGTCTTTTTGTATATCCCTTTTTTTCTTGATAATAGGAAATGGGCTTCATTCAACCTTCAAGACCTTCCCGGGGTTCCAACAGAGAGGTTCAAACAGTTGCTAATCAGGGAAGGGAAATGATGCAGAGACAAGGGAGGAAGAAAAAAACAAATAAGAACAGTAGTTCCACCTTGGCCAGGGTCCTGGTTACCCGCTCAAGGAATATACATAGTGTCTTTGAGTGGTTTTTGCATACTGAAACCCACACCAGGCGGGAGAAGTTAACTGAATGCCCACAAGCACATAGATCCCAGACCAATTGGAATCAGAAGGTTGATGATGGTAACTGCCACTTACATCACCACCAAGCAATCAGAAGAATGTCCACACCAGCATCTCTCCTGTCTCAAGGACCTACCCACTGGCTCCATGGGCTGTGTGGGGGCGGCAGCGAGTCCTGGTCAGGGACTCAGGGACCCCAAGGACTCAGACCTGGGGTGGGAGACAGACCCTTCTGGTGAAAAGTCTCGCCACTGCTCAGCTCTTGGGTGTGCCAGCCAGGTGCGGCTGGGCTTCTGCAGGCCTCTACCCATCGTGGGCCCGACATCCCCCACCCTGGCCCCAGCAGCGCCACCCCCACCTCCGCCCTTCGACTGAGCTTTGCATTTTCCACTTACCCAGGTAGGTGGCATGTGGAAGCGCCTGGCTTCGGCTGCCTCTGAGGGCACAACACCCAAAGAAAGCAATTCCAACCCCACCCCCTCCAAAAAAAGGAGAATGTCCACAAGCTGATCACGCCCTCCCTGAACCATTACTATAAAATTCCTCACTACCCACCCCAGGGTGGCTGTGGTTTTGAAGGCATTCACTCTCTGTGGTCCCCTTTGCCTGCCAAAGCAATAAAGCTACCCTTCTACTTCACCCAAAACTCCGTCTCGAAGCTTCAACTGAGCGTCAGGTAGAGAGGCCAGAGTCGGCTTCAGTCCCTTGCTTTGTTTCATGAAGGGGGAGCTTACTAGGGTCCTAGAATGGTGACAAGAGTGAGAGATGTCCCACCCAGGACAGTCTGGGGGGAGGTTTGGCCACATCTAGATTCCCATAGCGGAGAAGGCAATGGCAACCCACTCCAGTACTCTTGCTTGGAAAATCCCATGGACGGAGGGGCCTGGTAGGCTGCAGTCCATGGAGTCGCTAGGAGTCGGACACGACTGTGCGACTTCACTTTCACTTTTCACTTTCATGCATTGGAGAAGGAAATGGCAACCCACTCCAGTGTTCTTGCCTGGAGAATCCCAGGGACTGGGAGCCTGGTGGGCTGCTGTCTATGGGGTCGCACAGAGTCGGATACGACTGAAGCGACTTAGCAGCAGCAGCAGATTCCCATAGGGAGAAGGCAATGGCACCCCACTCCAGTACTCTTGCCTGGAAAATCCCATGGACGGAGGGGCCTGGTGGACTGCAGTCCATGGGGTCGCTAAGAGTCAGACATGACTGAGCGACTTCACTTTCACTTCTCACTTTCATGCATTGGAGAAGGAAATGGCAATCCACTCCAGTGTTCTTGCCTGGAGAATCCCAGGGATGGGGGAGCGTGGTGGGCTGCCGTCTGTGGGGTCGCACAGAGTCAGACACGGCTGAAGCAACTTAGCAGCAGCAGCAGCAGATTCCCATAGGCATCCATCTGCTGGACAAGCCACAGGCAGTGAGCAGAGCAGTGGACTGTGCTGTGATTGCTTTCTGTAGTGATTGCTTTCATTTGTGGGGTCCCTCAACTCAGTCAGCTACTTCTTAATATGGCCTCTGTTCACCCGGGGCTGAATGGAAACATGGAGACAGAGTTTAGGGTGCAGTAGAAAAGAGTAGCTTTAATTGCTTTGCCAGGCAAAGGGGGCCACAGTGGGCTAATGCCCTGAAGACCCTGTGACCCACCCTGGAGGGCATAGGGGAGTTTTACAGTGTTGAAGGAGTAGGGCGTGATCAGCTTGTGGACAGTTCTTGGATTGACTGGCATCAAGATGAAGTTTCAAGCATCATCAACCTCCTGGTTTCAAGCAGTCTGGGGTCTATGTTCTTTGGTCAGCAGTTTTCATCTTCCTGTAAAAACAACTTAGGAATGTGTCTCAGGCCTTTATCTGTATCTTTCAGACAAATCTTGTGATTCTGTTATGTGGCAGAATTATAGTCTAAATGGTTACTAGTTCCTTAGCCCAACAACTATTCTCTAAGTCTTCACATTTCCCAGTTGTTAACTCTTGAGATAACATTTTATTTCCAAAAACAAGGACACAGGGGCTTGAACACGGTTTCACCTCCACAGCTTAGTCCAGAATCACCTTCTGATTCCTTCACCCTCCCCACCCCAAATGACCCTCACACTCTCTCCTGAAGAGGAAGGCACGGCCATCAGCCTCATCCTCCAACTTTTGTGAGGGCCTACACTATGTCCTGCTCCTCTCAAGATCTTTTCCTTTAATTCTTAAGAATTTGGTTTGGAAGTCAAACAAAAATGAATACTAACCATTTCGTCCTTTTCCTATTTGAATGTTCTAAGAGAAGGGTCCAGACATACAACAAAGTCCAGAGAGCACAGATATGAATATTTCTGGATCCTAGGTCAGTACACAGGCTTGCCCACACTGTGTCAAAAGTCTCTCTCTTATCTTGTAAACGCCCATTCCATCAGAGTTGGTCCACACAAGGATAACCATTCACCATCCAGTCTAGTCAAATGATCCTGCTGGCTGTTAAGCAAGTCTAGAGGTCTTATGCATGCAGGCATTACAGCTGGGAGAGGTTACACTGCATATCCAAGACAAACTGCTAGTTAGAAGCAGGGCTAGGATTCAAATCCAGGCTACTGAACCATCACTGGGGTGACTTGACAGAACTGGTTGGCAGCCAGCTCACAGTAAGATTTGGACGCAGGGCAGAGCTCAAAGCAGGGAGGACACTTCCTTCTAAAATGAAAAAGCCACAGAGGAAGGTGGAAGACGATGGTCAACAGGAATGTGAACCTGATTTTATATTAAGTGTGGTTCCCAGGTGGCACTAGTGGTAAAGAACCCTCCTGCCAGTGCAGGTAGACACAAGAGACACAGGTTTGATTCCTAGGTCAGGAAGATCCCCTAGAGGAGGGCACAGCAATCCACTCCAGTATTCTTGCCTGAGAATCCCATGGACAGCAGAGCCTGGCAGGCTATAGTCCATAGGGTTGCATAGGGTCGGACGTGACTAAAGCAACTTAGCATGCATGTAGCACATGGTTGAACAGTGCATGCATACCAAGTCATGTCTAGCTCTTTGCGACCCCATGGACTAGAGCCCACCAGTTTCCTCTGTCCATGGTATTTTTCCAGCAAGAATACTGGAGTGGGTTACCATTTCCTCTTCTAGGGTATCTTCCTGACCCAGGGATCAAACCTGCCTCTCCTGCATTGACAGATGGCTTCTTCACCACTGAGTCACAAGGGAAGCCCCATGGGAGAGCAGACCACCCTCTAAAGCACAAGTCCCGCAAGGACTCTCTGTAGGTATCTTTTGGTTGTTTCTTATCTAAAGCTATGTTCCAAGACTAATAATTTTCTATGTTCCTTTATAAATAGGATATAAATGTAATATAGAAAATGCAGGGGGAAAATGTACACGCTAGTGAGGTGGAGCTGTGTGTGGCAGAGCCTGAAGCTTCAGCAGGTACTAAACCCCACCACTAATGTCATTCCTCTTCTAGGCTGTTTCGTATTTAGCTACAATAACAGGATGTTTTAAAAATTGTTCAGATCAGCAAAAAGTACTGATTTGATGGGACTCTGAGGGAAAATCCTCAGATGGGTTTTAGAGATATAATGGAAAAAATTACCGGTGCTTGGGAGATTTTGAAATACTGGCCTTGCACTTACATCCCAGAGAAAATGGATGCTTGATATGTTTCCTCAAAGATGATGAAGGACAAGAAGGTTTTTTTTTAACCTCACACCACTTAGGGAAACTGAGTCAGGGGAGAAACTAAGGAAGGCTGAGCTCCCCAGTGCCAGCTACTCAAAGAGTGATCCAGAAACTTGGTGCCCATCTGCAACCATACAGGTTCAGAAACTGAGGGCCAGTCTTCAGATGCTTTCACAGGAATTTGACAGAATAATTTTATGTCTCACAATAAAAAGAGATTTTGTTTTAAAAAAAATTTTTTAAAGGCTGGTCTCACAGTCTGAAATGCAGTCGAGATTCAATTGCTCCCCGGTTGTATCACAGCTGCCTCTCCCACTGACCTCGTCTCATACCCAACCTTCTCCACTCGTGACACAGCAGCCCCACTGGCCTTCTTTATGTCTCTCCAGTCCACAGAGGCCTCCACCTTATGGCTTTTGAACTCACTCTTCTCTCTGCCTGGAATGTTCTCACCCAGCTCTATGTCTGGCTGGCTTCTTCTCATTCAACCCACTCCTCAGAGAAGCTTCCCGTGATGGCCATCCTAAAGAAGTTACCCAGAACCTCTCTTTCCAACTTCCATGTTTGATTTTCCTCATATCAGTTATTACTACTATTTTATGATTTATTCATTATTTTACTGTCTCTCTCACTAGTATGTACGAACCTTGTCTTCCTTGCTCACTGCTCTGCCCCACACGCCTGCTGCAGTGGCTGGCACATCGCAGACACTCAGTATTTAACAGGGAAGGAAAGGGTGACCGTGGATGAAATGTCCGGTGCCACTTGATGTGGGGGCCGCTGCTCTGCTCATCTGTGAGTGACCACAAACTTGCAGCCTTCTGCGGGCCTCGGAAGAGTGCATCAGTGTATCGGCCTGTCTGTTCCCTCGCTAGGGGCACAGGATTTGGGTTCACAGTTGAAGGAAAGAATTACAGGGCTTGTGCTGAAAAATTGCATCTGTCATGTACCAGCTGGTTTTCAAGATAGTGAGGAGAACCATAGAGCTTTCTCGTTTTAGGTACAGCTACGATTTTCTAACCCATTTCTCTCGGCGGGGACCCATTTTGAATGGCTGCAGTTTCTCTCGTTCTTCTTTGAAGTATGATTCACAGCCTGTGGCCTGTCCTGGTTTGCAGGAGTTGGAAAATGGTTCTGGGGAAGGTTGAAAGCCCTCTCACACAGCACAAGAAAGGTTAGGCTACTGGTCCCAGTGTTTCGCAAGATAATGTGGTGGACTTTGTTAAGGCTACAGGCAATGACCATTCATGGGCTTCGTTCACAAGGATCTCAGAACTTTCCCCAGGCGTCCTCTGGTCCAACTTCCCACTGAGTGCAACACCTTCGTGACGTGGCTAACGACTGTCCAGGATTCAAATGAATAGATACAACAACACTACAAAGCAGGAAGCCCGTATTCCACCCCGGGAAAACTTTTCTGAGGAGATTTTTCCAACAAAATGGATTCTTTCTTTTTCTTTTAAAAACCTTCCCTGTGGGCAGTTGGTAGATATTTTTAAGTTTGGGATTCAGGCCATATGGAGTGAAATATTTAGAAATGTTTAGAGCTATTTTGTCCCTTTGTGAAAACGAGATTGAGAATAACCTAAGAGAAAATATCACACCATTGGTTTTTCCATTCATAAACACATTCTGCTGGGTACTTCTCTGACATTCCATGAGGGGAAGGAGCCTGGAGTTTAAATTCCATTTGCATGTTATCCCACTGTTATAGGAAATTATGTCTCCTTGGCCTACTCTTATCATGCAGATTGTTCTAAAATCAGATTACAGCTGTTTGTTTTGATTAGTTAGTTCTGCCTCTTTTTTTTTTTTTTAGAAATTACTTGTGGCTCAGAGGTTAAAGCATCTGCCTGCGATGTGGGAGACCTAGGTTCAATCCCTGGGTCAGGAAGATCCTCTGGAGAAGGAAATGGCAACCCACTCCAGTATTCTTGCCTGGAGAATCCCATGAACGGAGGAGCCTGGCAGGCTACTGTCCACGGGATCCCAAAGAGTTGGACACAACTGAGCGACTTCACTTTCACTTTCTATATATTTTATCAGTGAAAATAAAGCTGAGAAAGCAAATACAACACTTCTTTGCAGGTTTCTGAGAGTGTTTTAATGAGAGGCTGGGCAAAAACAATTTCTATATAGGTGAGAGAAAAAATTTTAAATCATGAGTAAATCTGTCAAATAATCCAAAGGGTGGTAACAGAATTTAAATGCAAGTTGGTCAGTCTCTGCAACACTGAGCACCCATTAAATGCTAGGATATTCCAGGAGCTGCAGAGGATAAGGATGAAAAGAACTTGAAGTTTGTACCCAAGATGCCCAAAGAAGCAGCCTACCCCTCGGCCCCCAACTAGGGAAATCATTTAGTGGGTGCACTTCATGTTCTAGCCAAGTGTCATGGGCAACTTACAAGGATAAGAGAAGTAGGGACTCAGCTTTAGGAGAATGCAATGTATACTCCATGGGCTTCCCAGGTGGCTCAGTGGTAAAGAATCCATCAACCAATGCAGGAGATGCTGCAGACTTGCGTTGGATCCCTGGGTTGGGAAGATCCCCTGGAGGAGGAAATGGCAACCCACTCCAGTATTCTTGGCTGGAGAGCCCCAGATGGACAGAAGAACCTGATGGGCTACAGTTCATGGGGGCACAGTCAGACATGACTGAGTACATGAATGAGGCATATATTCCAGGCTTTGGGGCCAGACATCCTGGTGTAAGTCCCAGCTCAACATTTACTAGTTTCCTGATATTGGACTTTTTTTTTAAACCTCTCTGTTTTGGTTTTTTGTTTTTTTTTTTTTTTTTGTCTTTTTTTAACCTCACCAGCCTTTTGGCAATAGTATTTTTCTTGCAAGGCTGTTGGGAAGATTAGAGATAATATATGTAAAGCCCCTACAACAGTGTGTAGAACAGAAGTATGCGCCAGCTGTGGGACCTGGCTTTGGTTTTCTCTGTCCAGCTGCAGATATGCTGGCTGGACAGGCCACTTTCAGGGATTCCTGAGTTTATCTTGCCGGAAGGTGACCTTGGAGAATCTGCGCCAAGTGGTTCCTTTTCTGGCCCTTGGTTCCTTAGCAAGGACTGTGGCTCTGCAGAGGCGCTGCTGATTCAGGGCGGAGGCTGAGACCCACGAAGCGCAGACAGACGCCGCGGAGCAGGCGGGTGAGAGGAGGTGAGGGAAGAAAATCCGGGATAATGTGTTTAATTTGATCCGTCCCCTGGAGTCATTAAAATGCATCCTCCCCTGGACTCTGAAATTCTTGAGCTGAAATAATCAGTCCAACAGGGCTTTTTGCTGAAGATAGTGGATGCACAGGCTATGATGCGTGCGAAATCTCAGGCCTGTTGAAATACTGCCCTCTTGTGTTGCGGGATAGGAGCAGCCTTTCAGGGAACCGGCTTAGCCTCCCAGCCTCTTAAGAAGAACCTGGTGCTTCCAAAGGAAGCACTTCCAAAGTGCAAATGCTTCCAAAAGAATGCTTCCAAAGGAAACCCCAAAGCAAGACTGATCCAAAGGACCCATCTAATGTGTGAGGCTGAAATGGGGATGCCAGGAGTCCAAGCCCTTATTCATGTGCTAGAGAAACATGAAAGTCTTTTCGTTCATTTCCAAGGGGTCCCCACTTGAATTCTGAAGGAATTACTGACTCCTACCGCATCCTCTCAACAAGGGAGAAGAAAAACTCCAAACTCCAAAACTCCCTGTTTCCCTCCCTCTCTGCCTCTACTCTCCAAGAGAGTAGAATGTTAATGTTCACACATACACAACATAAAATAAATAAATTAGTACAAGACCTGTTCTTATAAACACTTATCAGTAGTTATGATAGTCATTAATAATAATAGTCTTTTTGTATGTCTCAGGCTAGGATCTAGGGATGTAGCTGGGTCCCTGGCCTCAGGAATACCACAAATCCTGGGCTTCTAGCTATTTGGGATTTTGTCCACACTGGAGGGCAAGGAAGACTAATGTTCCCAAGATCTAATAAAAAATTCCAATACAAAATAATCCATGACAGTTCAAGACCCACTGTTCTCCCTAACAGAGCCAGAATTTCCACAGAAAGATATATGTAGGCTTTGAAGAGTTCTCCCTTCCTTAGACATCACTCATGAAATAGAAATCTCCTCCAATTCCAGTATTTATCCACATTTTTAGCTAAAGGAAAAGATTAGTCTTCAGGCAGGTAGAACAAGGAGCTGCTTTGTTTAAATCATACTTGTCTTACTCTCCTTGAAATTATATTCCTTTGTCCTATAGAATTACCGTCTCTGGGAGTCCCCTGCAAAAATGTGCATGTTCCTGCAAATATAGCCTTATTCCTTATTAGTCATTAACTCTCACTGTGAGATTGATTTGTTAAATCCTTCCTAACATGATGGCTAAAATCAGGGAGGTTCAGAATGAGTCTGTTTAAAAAAATGTTTTCTTGACTTTAAAAATAATAAATGCTCATTGTATAAAACATGGATAATAGAGAAAATTTTAAAGAAGAAAATTATCCTTACCATGAAACAACTCATCTTAACATTTGATTCTTCTTTCTAGCTATATAAGTTATAGATCTTGAGGTCTAGGTAAAATGATAACAACCCCATTCCACTCCTTGTAGAAGTCCATTGCCTTCCCCTCAACTCCTGCAGATTGAGAAGTTTGCTCCTTGATGGTCAGTTCTTAGGTCCAGCTTTTACCTCCACAAATGCTATCTCTGCTCTTTACCCCAACACACACACTTGTGTATGTGCACGCGCACAACCTCACTTACATGAAACACTTGTGCCTGTGGCAAGCTGAAGGCTGATGAGGAGAAATATACACTGCAGGGAGCAGCTTCAAGTAGGACATCAGCCAGGCCCTTCTTACAGTTCTCTGCCAGAGAATCCCCACCAGCCATGTTTGGCCTGCTGTCCTCAGCCTGGGAGGACCTCCCTTGCCATCCTTCCCTGAACCTGCCTCTGGCAGAGCAATTTAGCTGCTTCCTGCTATTGCTCAAGCTCCTATGAGCTCTCCCACCCCCAGATCTCCCTTCTAACCCAATGACTTATGTCAAGTTATTTTCTAAAGCAAGGATACTTTGCCCCCTAAGAGGAATGTTACTGTCAGCAGTTAAAATAATGAAATTTCCACCCCTATTACATTTTTATGTATTGTGGACATTGTATGGTTTTGGATTCTCTCTCTCTCTTTTTTTTTTGTACCATTTTTAGCCTTCGTAAAAATTAAAGCATAGTTGATTTATGATGTGTTAGTTTAAGGCATACAGATGGTGTGGGGTTCTTTTAGAAATAAATGATATTGTGAGCATTTCACCATGTCAATAAAAATTACTTGAAAATTTATATATCAAAATACTTTATCATTATCAGGATGAGCTAGTGTTCTAAGGACATGAGAGGGAGCAAGCCTCTATGGGCATACGAGGACCAAGATCAGTTGGGGAGCGTGATGTTCCTATCGGCCCTTGGGGAAAGATGTAAACTTTTTTATGTAAATAAACAACTGTACAGCACAAGGAACTATATTCAATATCCTATGATAAACCATCATGGAAAAGAATATTTAAAACTTTGGTCTGACACTTAAGAAAATCCCAGACCTGCTTCATTTACCATTGTCTCAGCAATCCCCTCCTTGGCCCTGCTCTCTCTTCTTCCACTTTGTCTAATTTTTGCTACAGACTCTCCTTTTGGAAACTGTTTTATCTCTCTCAGCCACCTTTATGAATCTGATTCTCTGGCCTGTCCCTGAATTCCTAAGCCTCTGCCCTGGCATTTACTTGGTCTACTTCCTCAAGTAGGGGGCCAGCCCTATGCCTTTTTTTACTACTTTGGTTCTCTGTCTCTACACGACAAGCCCCCTCAAAATTCACGGTACCAGTATACCATTGACCTCTTCGTGATTCTGCAATTTGAGCCAGTCTCATAGGTGAGCTCGCCTCCACTCCATGAGCTGGCAGCTGGGGCAGCTTGACTGCAGTGGGAGAATATACTTTCAAGATGCCCCTACTCATAGAACTGGCAGGTTGGCGTGGGCTGGCAGTGGGGGCTAGCAGCTGGGGCTGGCAGCCAGAGCCTTGGGTTCTCCTCCATGTGGCCTGTCCAGATGGCAAGGTTGAGCTTCTCTTGGCATGGCCGTCTAGGTGAGGATAGTTGGACTCCTTTCATAAAGGCTAGTCTCCTCCAAAGAGCAAAAATAGAAGCTGCCAGGTCCTCTTCGAGCCTGGGTTTAGAAGTCCCAAAACATCTCTACCACTACATGTATCTGTCAAAGGAGTCACTCAGTTCAGTTCAGTTGCTCATTCATGTCCGACTGTTTGTGACCCTATGGACTGCATCACGCCAGGCTTCCCTGTCCATCACCAACTCTTGGAGATTTCTCAAACTCATATCCATCAAGTCAGTGATGCCATCCAACCATCTCATCCTCTGTCATCCCCTTCTCCTCCTGTCTTAAATCTTTCCCAGCATTAGGGTCTTTTCCAATGAGTCAGTTCATTGCATCAGGTGGCCAAAGGATCAGAACTTCAGCTTCAGCATCTGTCCTTCCAATGAATATTCAGGACTGATTTCCTTTATGATTGACTGGTTTGATCTCCTTGCTGTCCAAGGGACTCTCAAGAGTCTTCTTCAACACCACAGTTCAAAAGCATCAATTCTTTGGCACTCAGCTTTCTTTATGGTCCAACCCTCACATCCATACGTGACTACTGGAAAAACCATAGCTTTGACTAGATGTACCTTTGTTGGCAAAATAATGTCTCTGCTTTTCAATATGCTGTCTAGGTTGGTCATAGCTTTTCTTCCAAGGAGCAAGTCTTTTAATGTCATGGCTGCAGTCACCATTTACAGTGACTTTGGAGGGCCAAGAAAATAAAATCTGACACTATTTCCACTGTTTCCCCATCTATTTGCCATGAAGTGATAAGACCAGATGCCATGATCTTCGTTTTTTGAATCTTGAGTTTTAAGCCAACTTTTTCATTCTCCTCTTTCACCTTCATCAAGAGGCTCTTTAGTTCCTCTTTGATTTCTGCCATAAGGATGGTGTCATCTGCATATCTGAGGTTATTGATATTTCTCCCAGCAATCTTGATTTCAGTTTGTGCTTCATCCAGTCTGGCATTTCACATGATGCACTCTGCATTCAAGTTAAATAAACAGGGTGACAATATACAGCCTTGACTTATTCCATTCCCAATTTGTAACCAGTCAGTTGTTCTATGTCCGGTTCTAACTGTTGCTTCTTGACCTGCATACAGATTTCTCAGGAGGAAGGTAAGGCAGTCTGTTATTCTCATCTCTTTAAGAGTTTTCCACAGTTTGATGTGATCCACACAGTCAAAGGCTTTGACATAGTCAATAAAGCAGAAATAGATGTTTTTTCTGGAATTATCTTGCTTTTTCTATGATCCAACAAATGTTGGCAATTTGATCTCTGGTTCCTCTGCCTTTTCTAAATCCAGCTTGAACATCTGGAAGTTCTCGGTTCATGTACTGTTGAAGCCTTGCTTGGAGAATTTTGAGCATTACTTTGCTAGCATTGAGATGAGTGCAATTGTGCAGTAGTTTGAGCATTCTTTGGCATTGCCTTTCTTTAGGATTGGAATGAAAACTGACCTTTTCCAGTTCTGTGGCCACTGCTGACTTTTCCAAGTTTGCTGGCATATTGAGTGCAGCACTTTCACAACATTATCTTTTAGGATTTAAAATAGCTCAACTGGAATTCCATCACCCCCACTAGCTCAGTTGGAGCCATATATATATATATATCATATATATATATATATGATATATATGATGGGCTATATTTCCTATGTGGAGGTTGACTGTGTGGAGGTTGGCTGTTCCATCAGCAAGTAGGCCAAGAGAACTGGACAAAAGCTGCATGGCTTTTTTGCACTTAGCCTTGCAAGTCACACACATCACTTCAGACACATTTTGTTCATCATTAGAAAGTCACTGGCAGACCAGAGTCAAGGCGGGGGACTTAGACACCATCTCTTGATGGGACATAATAAGGTCATGCTGTAAAAGAGTTTATGGGACATGTGATATTGTTTCTGCTATGTTTGGAACATGTCATGTGCCATAACCAATTCAGGCCTTAGTGAGAATGAAGTTATATGAAGCTGCCCCTCCATTCCTGCAAATCTAGCTGTATATCCCCCCTCTGGTTTGTGGCCTTTACCTGCAAATTCTATACCCTTCCCCCGCAAGAGTCTACTTTGCTCTCCTGATACTTTCTGGCACTTTCTCCCTTACAGAACTTACTCTTTTGTGTCCTCCTTCCTCCTGGCCCCATTAGATGACTGGAGGCAGCTCTTCGCAGTGGAAAGAGCATTGAGCTGAAAAGTCACATCCTAATGTTTCCACCAGTGAGCTAGGTTATCCTAGACAACTAAAAACTACTGCAGCTTCCTCATTTACTCAGTACTGGAAGTGGGTTTGGAGGATGAGATAAAACCTTCTTTGATATCAATTCTAATCATTCCCAAATCTAATCTGACAATTATAATCCAGTAAATTCAATAAATTAGAAGAAATAGACACATTTCTAGAAACATATAGTCCACCAAAACTTAATCAAGAGAAAATAGATCATTTGAAGATTTATCACAAGTGAAATAGAATCTGTAATAATAAATAAAAACTTCCCTACAAACAAAAGTCTAGAACCAGATGGCTTCATAGGTAAATTCTACCAAACACACAAAAAAGAACTTATACTGATCTTTCTGAAGCTCTTCCAAAAGATTGAAGAGGGAACACTCCCAAAGACATTCTATGAAGTTACCATCACCCTGATACCAAAATCAGACAAGTTCAGTTCAGTTCAATTCAGTCGCTCAGTCGTGTCCGACTCTTTGCGACCCCATGAATCGCAGCACACCAGGCCTCCTCTGTCCATCACCATCTCCCGGAGTTCACTCAAACTCATGTCCATGAGTCGGTGATGCCATCCAGCCATCTCATCCTCTGTCGTCCCCTTCTCCTCCTGGCCCCGATCCCTCCCAGCATCAGAGTCTTTTCCAATGAGTCAACCCTTCACATGAGGTGGCCAAAAGTACTGGAGTTTCAGCTTTAGCATCATTCCTTCCGAAGAAATCCCAGGGCTGATCTCCTTCAGAATGGACTGGTTGGATCTCCTTGCAGTCCAAGGGACTCTCAAGAGTCTTCTTCAACACCACAGTTCAAAAGCATCAATTCTTCGGTGCTCAACCTTCTTCACAGTCCAACTCTCACATCCATACATGACCACAAGAAAAACCATAGCCTTGACTAGACAGACCTTTGTTGGCAAAGTAATGTCTCTACTTTTGAATATGCTATCTAGGTTGGTCATAACTTTCCTTCCAAGAAGTAAGCGTCTTTTAATTTCATGGCTGCAGTCACCATCTGCAGTGATTTTGGAGCCCCAAAAAATAAAGTCTGACACTGTTTCCACTGTTTCCCCATCTATTTCTCATGAAGTGATGGGACCAGATGCCATGATCTTCGTTTTCTGAATGTTGAGCTTTAAGCCAACTTTTTCGGTCTCCACTTTCACTTTCATCAAGAGGCTTTTTAGTTCTTCTTCACTTAAATCAGACAAAGGCACTTCCAAAAAAGAAAATTATAGATGAGTATTTCTGACAAATATAGATGCAAAAATTCTCAAGAAAAATGTTAGCAAACCAAATCCAACAACATATAAAAAAGATCATACACCGTGACTAAGCTGAATTCATCACAGGGTCACAAGGACAGTTCAACATATGCAAATCAGTCCATCTGATACACCACATCAACAAAACAAAAGATAAAAAACACATGATCATCTCAATAGACACCAAAAAGCATTTGATAAAACTCAAAATCTATTCATGATAAAAATTCTTACCAAAGTATGTATAGAGGGGACATATCTCAAAATAACAACAGCTATTTACGACAAACCCACCACCAATATAATACTCAGTGGTGAAAAGGCAAATCTAATCTGAGTTAAGGAGTAAGTGGATAATCACAAAAGGTCACTATTTAATCTCAATAAAAATATTTACTCATCATCTACCTTAACACGATTCTGGATAACTACAGAAGAGACAAGTCTGAATGTTCACTGGCAGGCACAAATGGGTAAAAAGTTAGCAAAGGTATGAAGAATGCTACTGAATGACTGACCATGAATGGCTCATTGAGAGTAAATAATCTAGGGAATGTATTCTAAGTTCCTTCAGCAATGTGATGGTTCACTGAATGTTACCATGGTTGTGGGGCTGAGACCCCTACAAGCAGTGACCCAGGAATGTGTGTTCTTTCCATTTAGTAGTTACACAGTAGTTATTCCATCTGGAACACGCGACCAAGGGAGATGAATTAAGAGTGGAGAGAGTAGGGGATATCACAGATGGTTTTATGTTCAGCTTGGAAGTGGAGCACATCACCCCTTCCCACATCTTATTGGACAGGTGTCACATTGTCTGAACTCACCAGTGAGAGTCTGGGAAATATAGGCTTCCTCTGTGCCTGAAAAAAGAAATTGGTAAACATCTAACAACTGACAGGACCATTTACAAATGGTTTCCTTGTTCCTTGTTTCCACCTTAACATCATTTGCTGTTTGGGGCCATAGGAGAAGGCAATGGCAACCCACTCCAATACTCTTGCCTGAGAAATCCCATGAACAGAGGAGCCTGGTAGGCTGCAGTCTATGCGGTCGAGGAGAGTCGGACTCGACTGAGCGACATCACTTTCACTTTTCACTTTCATGCACTGGAGAAGAAAATGGCAACCCACTCCAGTATTGTTGCCTGGAGAATCCCAGGGATGGGAGCCTGGTGGGCTGCCGTCTATGGGGTCACACAGAGTCGGACGTGACTGACGTGACTTAGCAGCAGCAGACTGCAGCCATGAAATTAAAAGATGCTTACTCCTTGGAAGAAAAGTTATGACCAACCTAGATAGCATATTGAAAAGCAGAGACATGACTTTGCCAACAAAGGTCCATCTAGTCGAGGCTATGGTTTTTCCAGGGTCATGTATGGATGTGAGAGTTGGACTGTGAAGAAAGCTGAGTGCTGAACAATTGATGCTTTTGAACTGCGGTGTTGGAGAAGACTCTTGAGAGTCCCTTGGACTGCAAGGAGATCCAACCAGTCCATTCTGAAGGAGATCAGCCCTAGGATTTCTTTGGAAGGAATGATGCTAAAGCTGAAACTCCAGTACTTTTGGCCACCTCATGTGAAGAGTTGACTCATTGGAAAAGACTCTGATGCTGGGAGGGATTGGGGGCAGGAGGAGAAGGGGACAACAGAGGATGAGATGGCTGGATGGCATCACCGACTCATGGACATGAGTTTGAGTGAACTCCGGGAGATGGTGATGGACAGGGAGGCCTGGTGTGCTGCGATTCATGGGGTCGCAAAGAGTCAGACACGACTGACTAAACTGAACTAAACTGAAAGAGGTATTCCTTGTAACACCAGTTGGATTTCACATCCAGATTTCTCTCCTTGATGGCTAACATAGCCAGAACATGGTATATGGAAGCACATACATGCATACACCCTCTCTCTCCTTCTCTCTCTTATTGCTAGCAGCAAATGAGGAAACAGCATAGTTGAGTTGGGTGTATTAATAATGGATCCCCATAATAAGCATAGCTCTGTATCAGACATGGGGCTGTGCATTATGTATTATCTCAATTGCTCTTCACAAAATTATGTGAGGCAGTCATTAATTATTATTTGCATTTTACAGAGGAGGAAATAAAACTCAAGTGAGATAATTTAGTCAAAGTCATACAATAACAAAGTGGCAAGGCTGGGACTCCTATTTATGTCCATCTGGCCTTCTAACCAATGCTCTTCACTGGTGTACTATACCCATCTTCCATTTGTAAAGACATTTCCAGAGTAAATAGGAAGAAAATCCTGTGTGGAAGAAACTTCAGGCTTCTCTGATCTTACGGTCACACTGTTTCTAAGTGCGAGTCTCTGACTTTGGCAACGGTTTTGCATACGTGACCCCAAGTGAAGCCACACGTGGCCCAGCTTTGTGTTGCACAGTGGGACAATGGTCTCACTGCTCTGCTCAGCCTCAGAACTTGCTCCATCTTCCACCCTGGCACGTGGAATGACCCCAGTGTGGAGCACAGCTATAAAACTCAACCTAGGCCATACTTGCTTCCACTTAGTATATTGTCATATGCTATCTTCAAATGCTTATGTGCAGTTTTATCTCCCCCACTAGAGGGTGGACTTAAGACCAAAGTCATGTATTTTGCCAGCACCTAGCTCAGTACAAGGCACAGCAGAGTCATCTGGGAAATATGCTGACACAGGGTGGGCAGCCCTGACATCACTTCTATACCTCAGTTTCCTCCTCTGTAACATTAAGGGCTTTGGCAGGAAATGATCTAGGGATTTACCCAGCTCTACGATTCTACACATCACTGGGGATTGCTCCTAAGGGCACCCTGGCCAAGCGCTTCATAAATTTTTCCTGCAAAGCCAAAGTCACTGTATGGTCACAGAGCAAGTAAGGTCACATACTTGCTAGCTAACCTTTCCAGATTCATGTGACTATAACTGAGTTTCCATAAAGGAAATTGCCTTGTAAAGTGACAAGAAGCCATTATTGTGAAATGAGTAATAATGCAGCCAAGAACTGTAATGTGATTCGGGCCTAAGTCATTAATCAATTGATGCACTTTAACGAGGAGCTTCCTTATGCCTGTCACTAGCCATTTATTCAAATCAAGTAAATATTGTCCGCTGAAAAAGTACAGGGTGATTTATTATGGAATCAAGCAGATCACATTTCTTGGAGAAATTTCACAATGAAGGATTCTTTCAACAAAGTGATTTCAAGGTGTTGGGTGGGCTTTATGGGCTGTGTGATGTGTTTGCTCATCTTGGGTTCTGTGTCATGGCCTAATGTAGTGAAGTTCAAGGCAACCTCTCTTGTCTCACGGGTCAGCTCCTCTCACACACAGAAACACCACCATTCAAGAAGCAACAGCTTGGTGACAAAGACCCTGACGCCCACTTGCACTTTTTTTTGAGGCAATGACTTGCCTCCCTTTCTAGTTTATCAAATAAGTAGTCACTTGTCAGAACCAAAACCTTCAAACTTAGGTGGCTTTCATTGGAATGTGGTAGCATCTCCCAGCAGGATGTGCTACTTTAGGCTTATTCTATAGCTATTATCTGGAGAAGGCAATGGCACCCCACTCCAGTACTCTTGCCTGGAAAATCCCATGGACGGAGGAGCCTGGTGGGCTGCAGTCCATGCTGGGGGTTGGACACGACTCAGCGACTTCACTTTCACTTTTCACTTTCATGCATTGGAGAAGGAAATGGCAACCCACTCCAGTGTTCTTGCTGGGAGAATCCCAGGGACGGGGGAGCCTGGTGGGCTGCCGTCTATGGAGTCGCACAGAGTCGGACACGACTGAAGCGACTTAGCAGCATAGCTATTATCACTACCACAAAGAGAGGGCTATTGCACGCCCCCTGCAATAGAAGTGCAAAGTCTTAACCACTGGACTGCCAGGGAAGTCCCTGCATCTTTTTTTTTTTTTTTCCTTAACAAGAGCAAGGTTGAAACAGAGATGGATGTCCCATTGTCTTCTATGTAAAGTTTTCCCAGAAGAGCAAAGACCGCATCACCATTATTCCCATCAAACAGTGGAAGCATGGGAAGTGTAAAACTCTTTTCCAGGAGGGTGCAGAGAAAAACAGGGGCAAGGAAGCTGTGTTAGGCTCTGCTTGTACTGTGTAAATGCAGTCTCTCTGAGTCTAGGGGCTGATAGTCTAGCACTTTATCCCCTGGGAAAAATATTAGCCCACAGCAAATGAATGGACCTTGAAGTTTGCCTTCAGGGGAACAGGTACTATTTAAATCTCTGCAACAGCTGAATGCTAATGTACAACCAGAGCAAGAGCAGTGAAGGTGTACTGTGATGCATGATATAGGCCTCTAATTAATTAAGCTGCACCTAAGCCTGTCCCCTGCCGATGCATTTCCTCTAATTTGGTTCAATGCCACATGGAAGTATATTTTCCTGTTATGAATAGAGTTCTAGAGGTTTATGGACTCTGAGGGTTGGAAGGTATCTTAGGGCCACTGGACCCAAAATCCTGTTCCATGCCCACCCATGTTTCTCTCTTTGATACGTGGCCAAGCTGCGAGTGTCAGCCTTCCTGGGTGGAGTCTCCTAGCACAAGGATGGGCAGTCCAGGTTGAGCTCCTGATTGATCTGCCCAGTGGGGCTCTTTGGGGAGAGAAGAGAGCCCAACGCAACAGCGACAGCACAGCTAAGGTACGTGGTTAGACCTAAGAAAGGACGCTGGGAGCAAAGGAAAAGGGTGAAGATTTTAACAAGGATAAAACAGAGAGGAGCGAGATACAGAGACAAGGGGAGATGGTCTAGATAAATCATCCCCCACATCGGGCAAGGACTCCTTTCCAACCCACACCCAGAGGTCCTGGGTGCAATCACAAGCCAGGTTGGAATCTTCAGGGAAAGAAACCACCCCCAAACAATGAGAGCTGAAGGGTACAGCAAAGATGATATTCCAATCCGAATTATGTACTGAATGGGGAGTCAAGAGCCCAGGTTTCCAGGTCTGATCCTGCCACATGAGCCTTTGAGGAAGGACACTGTCAGAGTGGAGAGAGTTTATAGGATGGGGAATATTATTTGTATAAAAGCAAAAGCATTGACCCTCATGCATTACCGGTAGGAATATACAATAGTGCAATTGCTGTGGAAAACTGTTCAGCAGTTCCTCAAAAAGCTAAATATAGAATAACCATATGATCCAGCGTTCCTGTCCTAAGCATATACCCAGAGGAACTGCAAGCAAGATTAAAACAGACATTTGTACACCAATGTTCACAGCAGCATTATTCACAATAACCAAAAGGTAGAAATAACCGAAGTCTCCGTCAACAGATGAATGGATAAACAAAATGTGGTATGTCCATATAATGGAATAGCATTCAATCATAAAAAGGAATGAAGCTCTGGTACCTGTGATAAACTACATGAACCTCGAAAATGTCATACTAAATGAAAGAGTCCAGACACAAAAGGATAAATATTGTGTTATTCCACTTACATGAAATACCTAGACTAAGCAAATCCATAGAGACAGACAATAGATTAAAGGTTAACAGGGGATAGGGGAGAGAGAAATAGACAGTTATTTTTTAATAGTTTAGTGTTTTTGCTTGGAATGACTTTAAGAGTTTTGGAAATAGTGGTGACAGTTGCATAAAATTTAGAATGTAATCAGTGTTGCTGAATCATACCCTTAAATGTTGTTGAGATGGAAAATTGTTTTACATACAGAGGGGACAAAGGTATACCTATGGCTGATTCATGTTGATGTTTGGCAGAAACCAACATAATTCTGTAAAGCAATCATCCTTCAATTAAAAAATAATTTTAATGTGAAAAAAATAATTAATAGGCAAAAAATTGAACTTTACAAGGGCAAATTGTATGGTATATGAATTATAGCTCAATAAGGCAGTTTTTTTTTAAGTAAAAGCACTATGGCAACCCTGAGCCTATGCAACTTTGCTGAGGGACCCAAGGGTCAAACCCAAGCAAGAGGGTGGCTGTTTCCCTGTCCACTGACGGTGTGATGTAGCAGCAAGGGCTGGTGAGCAGGGCGGTCAGCATTTCCTGAGCAGGTGGGAGCCCCGGGGCTGTGCCTATTGACATGCGGAGGTGCCCGGACAGAGACTTGAAATGAATGAAGCACAGAGGGTGCCCTGAGGGCTGAAAGCAGTTCACCCATCACACTGGACAGCTGGCATTGTCTCCAAGATCAATTCTTAAGAGAACTGTGCCCCCTGTGAGCTCCTTCCGCTAGCAGCTATGGGTGGAGGCTTGAAAGGGGGTGGAGAGAGAGATGTTTCTAATTTCCATTGGTGAGGGCGATCAAGCCAGCCAATATGCACATCATTGTGACCACAATCACCCCCGACATCATTTCCACTCCCATGTAGTCCATCTTGGAGAAGGAAATGGCAACCCACTCCAGTATTCCTGCCTGGAGAATCCCACGGACAAAGGAGCCTGGCAGGCACAGGGGTACCTGGTACACAAGCCAAGTCCGGAATTAATACAATTATTTTCATAACTCTAAAAATAAGAACTGTGCCTAATTATCTGAATTTCCTATTTTTGTCCATTTCTAGTGTAAGTGGGTACACCCGTGGAGTGCAAGGAAATGCGGATTTTTATCAACGCAGAAAGATTATCTGGACGGTGTAAAAGAGAGACCATAAATCTGACCAGGGAGCACATAACTTCCATCAGCATTTGCACAGAATGAATCTGTGTGTCCCAGGTTCTAGGAGAAGGACACAAAATTACTGAGATAAGTGTGATGATGTTAAAGTAGGTCTCTGTATTCTCAGTGATGGCCACATTTTCTCCCTTCCAGTGTCTGTGCCTGAGAAAGAACAAACGGACAAACTGACGATACAACTCTGAAACACCTACCTGTATACTGCTACAATGTACTGGGATTGAGGTACTTAGATTTCCAGGGATATAGAAGCTGTATACGTGGCACAGCTAACCAGCCTAAGCACCAAGGGAAAACTGATTATCTAGGATTGTTACTGCCAATGCAGTTTTTGTTTTTAATTATTGGAAAAGATAATATGTGGAATTAAACATAGAGGTATAGAAGAAATTCTCCCCCTCAGCACCCTTCCTTAGAAAAAACATTGCCTCTGGTTCCTTCCAAACACTAGATAGGACTTTCAACAATGCTAAAAGTTTCTCTGCACTTGGGATGGATCAGTAGTCATTCTTAGGGAGACACACCTCTTTTCAGATGGATATTTGGCCCACAAACACAAATATGTCTATTTGTAAACACATAAACATGCCCAGGTTAATCAAAAGTCTCTTAACGGATTGGAAGAAAAACATAACCATGGATTTATCCCTATCTACATGTAGGAAAAAAAATCTCAAAATTCATGGAATTCAAAAACTTAACCAAATTATTAATGATTGAAAGAATTTTTCTGACTGCTTTTCATTTTTTTAAAGTAAAGTTGTCCCGTGGAAGTAAATATACTTCTTTTGTGACTTGTATTTCACGTTCCGTGCGTGTGTGTAGAAAGATCCACATAAAATAGCTATACATTTAAAACTTTTTTCTCTGGTCCATTACTCGGCAGGGGTAATTTGAGTAGGCATTGATGATGATAAACACCGCAGTTTAGAAGATGTTAAACCAAGCTTATCAGAGCTCACATAGGGAAACAAATTAGGCAAACTGAAGTAATTTGAGCTAATGAAGTTTGATTCCAAACATCCAGATCAATTAAGCTTGGAGTACCTGCTTGGGCTCCTGCTCTGTAAGGCAGGGAGGAGCTGCTGCCTAGAGGAAGAGGCTGGGAGTGCTGATCAAGAAAGTCTGGAAATAAAGGTGACAGCTGTTCAGTGTTTCATGGATATATTGATGTTTCCCAGGACTTACTATTTGAGGATCACATCATATGGAAATGAAGGAAAGTGGGTGATACATCCGTGTGGACTCTGCTTATACGAGTCTTAGAGGAGGCTACAAAGAACAAGAACCAGGTCTAATGGAATTGTTGTACTGTTTGTTGTTTAATCATTAAATTGTGCCTGACTCTTTTGTGATCCCCTGGACTGTAGCCCACCAGGCTCCTTTATCCAGGGGATTTCCCAGGCAAAAATACAGCAGTGGGTTGCCATTTCCTTCTCCAGGGGATCTTCCTGACCTAGGGATCAAACTCGCATCTCCTGCTTTGGCAGATGCATTCTTTACTGTTGAACCACCTGGTAGCCCCAAATTGCTATATATGGGCAAACAAATTGAAAGAGGGAACTCTAGTAACATGAGTAAGAGATGAGCTCAGAGAGAATTTCCCTGTTTCAGTGGAGAAAGCTCAGAAATTCTGGGTCCTTGAGGTTGGAAAGTGAAAGCATGCTCACCTCCCACCCATAAAAGATTAAACTGAGTAGGATATTCTTTGGAATAAGATCTTTTAATGCTACATCACAGGACAAAGACCAAACCAAGGCTGTTGCTGGCTGACTGACATTAAGATTTCTGATGCGATTAAAGTGGATCCCAGTAATTTTTTTCCCATTGGGAAATATGATTCAGGGAAAGAGATCAAGAATATGTTCCCATGGAAGCATGATATGCTCAAAGTACCTATAATCTAGTCAAGAGAAAGAGATGCCTTGAAGAAAATGGTAGCTGTGTCTATTGGAACATGGATCCAACTGGAATCAAATACAGTAAGCACTCTACATAAAATGAGTTCTGAGAGCACATTCATAAGTCCAGTTTGTTTCTAAGTTCACCAGTGTTAGCCTAGGTACCGAACTAACACAATCGGCTATATGCCGCTGCCGTTATGCCTGGTTCTGGATATCCTAGGTTTGAACTAAAGATCCTGTACTACTGTAGTCTAGACGGTACTGTGCAGTGAAATACACAAAAGCACAACCACCAGAAAGGATGCATGCGCTTGACAATGTACTGCGTCAGACACGTGAGCTAACTTACGTGATCGGACATGTGAATGCACTTTTGAAAGTTCGTAACTAGAAGGTTCACAGGTAGTGGACTTGGTGATTAAATAAGCACCATAAAGTGCCTGGGAGAGTTATACTGTCAGAAGTGCTGCCAGCCTGTGACTATTTGAAATGTAAAACCACCCTTAGGCTAATTTCCCTGTGGGCAAGAATGTGATGTATTCAGGAGGGAAGTAAATGTATGCAATCAATGATGGTTCACGGTGGATGGAATTATTGTTCTCCGTTACTTGCTCCAGTCTTCTAAGAGGATGAAGACTCACTCTTTTTCTGTCACGTGAGTTATCTGTGCACCCTTGGCAGGTAAAATATATCTCCACCTTACATATTTGGATACAAATATGATTTGGTCACATGAGGGCATGGGTATGTCTGAGCCAAAGCTTTAAATGTGATCTCATGGTTTGTGTTGCAGAGAAGGCAATGGCACCCCACTCCAGTACTCTTGCCTGGAAAACCCCATGGATGGAGGGGCCTGGTAGGTTGCAGTCCATGGGGTCGCTAAGAGTCAGACACGACTGAACGACTTCACTTTCACTTTTCACTTTCATGCATTGGAGAAGGAAATGGCAACCCACTCCAGCGTTCTTGCCTGGAGAATCCCAGGAGCCTGGTGGGCTGCTGTCTATGGGGTCGCACAGAGTCGGACATGACTGAAGCGACTTAGCAGCAGCAGCAGCAGCACCATGGTTTGTGTTGCTCTCTCTACCTCTGCCCTTCACCACAAGAACAACACAGTCCGGAAAAGGACTATTCAACCTGGAATGAGAAGTCACACTGAGTCCAGCCAAGTCAAGCAGAGACATTGACCCACAGCCTTCATGTAACATTAACAAGAAACACATGTTTATTGTAAGGCATTGAGATGTTGGAGTTATTTGCTATTGTAGAAAGAGTTGATAATATGGGAGTCATCAATGTACAAGTAATGTATTTAAGGCCATAGAATTCAATAACATCATTTAGGAAGTGAGTATACATTAAAAAAAAGGCTACGCCTGGGGAAGAGGAGAGGCCAGGAAAACAGACTGAAAAGCCACAGACAAAGGTATCAGAGGAAATTCACAAAAGAGCTATCCCAGAGAGCTATCCCAAGTTAAAAAAATTTTTTAAATGCCTTATGAAAACAGGCTAAGTCCATGATGTCAAATAAACCTGAGGGTACAGGAAAGAAAAAGACAGAAATGACATTAAATTTAGCAGGAGGGAGAACGTTGATGACTTTGACAAAGGTGAGCTCAGTGAATTGTGGAAAAATTAATTGACAAGAATTGAATAGACTAGGAGGTGAGAACTGGGAGCCAGAAGTATAAATGACAATTTAAAAATAAATTTTCCATAAACAGAATCAGAGACATGGAGAGGTAACTGGAATGAGTTGAGAGGTTTAGAAAATTCTGTTTTATTTTGTTTTCCATATAAGAAATAATAGATAAGGTTTGTATGTTGGTGGGAAAGTCCAAGAGGAAGCCATCATTTCAAGGGAATATGATAAGTAACTTGATGCTCAGGTGAGTGATGAAATATTGCCAGATTTTATATTCTACTTTTTATATTGATATTGTTTATATTTTACATTGATATTATACAATATAATAAATAATTAAAATCCCTCAAAGCCAATTATTCTCTTCCTCCTAGTTCCCTGAGGATCCTGTCACAGACAAAGACTGACAAATAATTTAAATTGTGTTCAAGCGCCCTCTATGCCATTTCAAAGTCCTAATAATGGTTGACTAAGACCTTACAGCTCAGGCCTCTCCTTCAAGTCCTGAATCGAATTCTTGGGACCTTAATCTCTGTAGAAAACTTCAGGAAGAAAGTCAATCAAAGATACTAAGCAGAATCCTAGTCTTGGATCCACTTATACATCCCCATAGAGTGGAAGAGAGAGCAAGGGAGAAGGGGCTGGCTTATGCCAAGTTCAGCCTCTTACACACCCATCACATATAGATTCTTCACAAAAGAAAACCTCCAGAAAGTTCCCTCATGATGTTGGCTCTCTCCCTCCCAGGATGTTTGAAATACTCTCTTTCAAAACAGCCCATAATTATCAAATCACTTGATTTTTATTGCCAGGAAAGAATAATTGCACCAGAATCCAGTGACCATGCTTTTCCGGTAGCTCAAAGGGAATTTCAGAATTCAGAATTAATTAGGCAATAAGAGAGAACAGGAGGCATATTTTAGTGTATTAATTCAGGCCAAGTTCAAACTCATTCCATCCCTGTTGCCCACTGTGAATAATTATGCCATTAATCCAAGGCAGGAGGAGAGCTACTGTGACTGCAACACATTTCTAAGCAAATAAAGAAAAATGTCACTGTTCTCCTTCAACTAACGCTCTGAATAGAGCTGCATTATAATAATTCCTTTATTTATTTATAGAGTGTAAATTCCCTAGAGCTCAATAAACTACAGGATAAACAAAATGTTAAAGAGGAAAAACAGAATTTTTCCAGCTAATTTTGAAACAAAATGTTAGATAGGGAAAATGACTAAGGAGAGAAACTAAAAATTTAAGGAGAGCTTGGAAAGGGGCAAACAGGAAAAGGCCGTGACACGGTTTCTCCTTTCCCTCGTCCCTTCTACGGCCCACTCTTCCCACGGAGACTCAGTCAGGTAGCAGTCTGGAGGAGAAAAGCTTCACGCACATTTAATCAGCTCGGAAAATGTCTTCCGACACCAATCATCCTTTGTCGTCAAGGTGATGTGGGTCAGCCTGCCCCCTTCCCACTTCCAGATGCCCTTCCAGGACATGTATGTTTACTGAGCACAGAAGAACTGGGAGATCCAATACATAGTAATAAGACCTTTTGCAACCGTAAGTTTTTGAAAAAAGGTAATATAACTTAAACATTAAATTTCTTAAACATTCTATTTAGGGAACTCAACTTTTCATTTTTACTTAATAGGAGACAATAAAGAGCTGCTAGATATTTATTTGGAAAAAAGAAAGAAAAGAATGGGGGGATCGGGGTGGTTTCCCATCCATACCCCCTTAGGATGGATCAGAAATGCCCTGGGTGGCCTGTGTGGGCCGTCCAGCTTCCCAGCACTGAAGAGGATACTGGGGACGGATAGAGAGCCAGAGTATGGGAGGGCAGTTCGCATGTCCTCCGTGACCAGAAGGGAGAGGATCAAGGCCCGCCGTGGGCAGGGCCTCTGGGTGCCAGGAGTTGCAGAGGCAATGAGGAGCAGTCCGCACTGTCCAGGCACTGGCCCTTCTGCAGAGCCGTGATGTTGCTCAGCGTACACATCGCCCTGCCACTCCTGCCAATCAGAGTGGACAGAAGACCCTCCAGCCACAAAGGCAGGGGAGGTGAGATGGGAGCAGGTAGCAGGACCTTCCTCTCAGTGGCCGCCCAAACCTATCATGGTGTCCAGAACCCCGTAAGAGTTCTGTCCCTTCTGTGTTGAAAGAAATGAAAAGCTCCAAGTCTGCCTCTCATTCCTTTTTTTTAATTTGACAAAGTAAAGGAAGACTGCTTCTCTACTCACAACACTTCTGACAAGCGTGTAAGTTTTTCATATGGAATAATTCCTCAGTTCTCTGTGGCATTCAGCTAGGTGTTCTGCAGTTGAATTCATTCTGACACTAACAACCCAGAGTTAGTGAGACCCGCAGGTTAAGGACTCAGGCCCTCAAGACTGTCTCCCACTTCAGAATCCAATCACTGGTAGGTCCCAGGTTACCCCTATTTCTCTCTGATTTGGCTAAAAGATCAAGGGTTCCCATAAAGCCCTCTTCAGGTACAAAAATTTGCTATAATATTTTGCAGAACCCTGGGAAATGCGTTACTTACTACTGCCATTTTATTCTAAAGGATATTATAAAGGATATAAATAAAAAACCAGATGAAGAGGTCCTAGGGTGAAGGGTCTGGAAAAGTCCCTGAGTGTAGAAATTTCTGTTCTCATGGAGTTTGGGTAGCACTAACCTCCTGGCACATGGATACGTTTGCCAATCTGGAAGCTCTCCAAACACTTTCACTTGGGGTTTTTAATGAAGATTCCATTACATAGGCATGATTGATTAAACCATGAGCCATTGGTAATTAATGTAAACCTTTTGCCCTCCCCAGAGGTCAGGAGGTGGACTGAAAGTTCTAACCCTCTAATCACACGCTTGCTTCCCCTGGCAACCACTCCATATCCTAGGGGCTTCCAATCACCAGTCATCTCATATAAGCTCCAGTATGGCAGAAAGGGGGCTTCCCAGGTAGCCCAGCTGGTAAAGAATCCATCTGCAATACAGGAGACCCTGGTTCGATCCCTGGGTCAGGAAGTTACCCTGGAAAAGGGATGGATTACCCACTCCAGTACTCTTGGACTTCCCTGATGGCTCAGATGGTAAAGAATCTGCCTGCAACGTGAGAGACCTGAGTTCGATCCCTGGACTGGGAATATCCCCTGGAGGAGGGCATGACAACCTACTCCAGTATTCTTGCCTGGAGAATCCCATGGACAGAGGAGCCTGGTGGGCTCAAAGTCACAAAGAGTCGGACGCAACTGCGTGACTAAGCTCATGGCTGAAAGAGCCTTGTTGCTGAGTAACACAAGACTGTCCTCTCACTTGGGAAGTTTCAAGGATTTTAGAAGTTCTGTGCCAGGAACAGGGGATGAATACCAAAAACATATTACTTATTATCCCAGTATCACACTTGAGGAAGTCACTTTACCTCACTGAGCTTCAGTTTCATCACCGATAAAATGGATTAATGTATGTTGCGAAGATGAACTATATGAATTCTTATTTGAGTAAGCCAGAATTTTTAGAATGTCAACAGTTTCACATAATTCAAACCAATAATTAATCCATTCCTTCATTCATCATCGTGTATAAACTATGCAGGTTTTGTTTGCTTCTGTCTACACCATACAGCCTGGGGGAATCTTAGTTCCCTGACCAGGGATCAGACCTGGGCTTCGGCAGTGGAAGTTTCAAGTCCTAATTACTGCATCACCAGGAAATTTCCTGAACTCTGTATTTAGAACTAGGAATTTCGTTCAGACAGGAACAAGACAAAGTCTGTGGCCAAGAATCTTACACTGTAGTCAGGGTAGGGTAGACGAAAACACAGAGAGATGTAATCTACAATCAGGTGATAAGCACGAAAAAGAAAAATAAATCAAGGCAAAGGAATAGAGAGTACGGAGGTGGCTCCATTTGACCAGATGGCTGGGAGTCTGCGTTGCAGAGGTGACAATTAAATAGGGACCTGCCGGAAGTAAAAGAGGGAACAAAGCTGTACACGTGGACCATTCCAGAGAGAGGAAAGGGCAGGGGCAAAGACCCAAGGAACCGCAAGGAGGCCAGTGTAGCTGAAGGGACTGAGGACTGGGGAGGATGGAGGAGGATAAGCTCAGAGAATAGACCATGGGAGGCTTTTGAGTTTAATTCTAAATGAGATTGGAAGTCCCTGGAGAGTTCTGAACAGAGGCAAAATGTGATCTGACTCAGAGTTTTACAGGATTGCTCTCGCGGTTTGAGATGAAGATGGTAGGGTAATATCGGGGAACAGGGGGAGAAGAAGGAGGCCAACCTCTAAGAAAGTTACTGCTGTCATCAGAAGAGGGGCAAGGGCGGCTTGGACTAAGACAGAGGTCATGTCAACAGGAAGAACTAATTATATTTGGAATATATTTTGAAGGTGGACCTAACAGGAATTCTAGTGGATTAGAAGTATGATGTGAGAAAGAGAGGGATCAAGGATTCCCAGGCACTGGACCTGTGGAACTAAGAGGTTGATAATGCCAGAGGGGGAGGAAAGAATAGGGGGAAGAATGGAAGGAAAGAGTGAAGGGAAGAATAGGTTTTGGAGGGCATGGGTGAATCAAAAGTTCTGTTCTGCACACAGCATGCGTATTGGAGAAGGAAATGGCAACCCGCTCCAGTATCCTTGCCTGGAAAATTCCATGGACAGAGGAGCCTGGCAGGCTATAGTCCATGGGGTCGCAAAGAGTCAGACATGACTGAGAGACTTCAGCTGAAGGCTTCCCCAGTGGCTCAGCAGTAAAGAATCTGCCTGCAATGCAGTAGACACAGGAAATGTGGGTTCCGGATCTGGGTCAGAAGGATCCCCTGGAGGAGGAAACGGTAACACATTCCGGTGTTCTTGCCTGGAGAATCCCATGGCCTGAGGAGCATGGAGGACTAGAGTCCAAAGGATCGCAGAGAGTCGGTCGGACGCGACTGAGCACAACACCCTACCCAGGATGCTTATGCCTATTGGTCATATATGGAGAGTTTGGGCAGGCCAACTGGACCACAGAGGAAAGGCCAAGGCTACAGATAATATCTCCAGGTATTTGGGGCTGAAATGAGATTAAACACTTGCACACACGTGGGGATCTCCACACCAAGAGCTGTGAGCATGAGGAAGGAATGAATAGATATTTTATCTGTCGCTCTATCAAATGGGCTCATTAATAGTTTAGTAGCTAAAACTCTCTTCCAATATTCTAATTGACCTTCTACTCAATAAATTGGATACGCTAAGTTTTAAGGATGTACCTTTCTCTTGAAACTCAGTAAAACTATTATTAGTAAAATTTCTATGAATAACTTTTTTCCCCTAGAATTGCTCCCTCGTGTGGGGAAAAAAAAAATGCTTGGGACTCGACAGTGAAATAACACAGTCTGGACACAAGAGGGCGCCGTGCCCTCTTGTTTAGACAATACGCGGAGGAACTGAAACGGTGACGATGGAGCGAGTTCCCAGGTGCCTTCTCGTCTCTCTCCCATAATTTGTAAACCAGGGCTCCTGGGACCTTGAATCCAGGAAAGCAGCCCCCAGACCGCCGTCGTGTGGCCCTTTTGGTCAGGGTGTAACAGAGCTGGACAGGATTTTTTCAAAGTGAAACCCCGGTCAGTCCTAACAAGAAAAGGCATAACAACTGTCAAGGTTGTGAAATAAAGACACTCAGAAAGTGCTCCGGAGGAAAGGAAACTAAAGAGAGAGGAGATGAAATGCAATGCATGATCTTGGATTTTTTTTTTTTTTTTTTTTTTGCTATAAAGGACATTATTGAAACAATTGGAGAAATATAAATAAGCTCTGTAGATTATATGATAATATTGTAGCAATGTTAATTTCAATTACGTAGCAATGTCAATTTTAATTTCTATTTCTCAAAAAAAATTCCTTGCTTTTGGGAAAACACCTTGAAGGATTTAGGTGTAAAAAGGCAATATATTCACAAATTACTTTTAAGTGAGAGAGAAAAAAAAAAAACAAAGGTAGTAAAATACTGACATATGAGATCTTGGTGAAGAATATTCAGGAATTCTTGTACTATTCTTACAACGTTTTTGCAATCCTGAAATTATGTCAAAATAAAATATTTCTTTTTCGCCAGTTCTTTCCTTTTCCTTGGCCCACAAATGCAGTCAATCAACAAGTCCTTATGACTCTATTTCCTAAATAGCTCAACAATCTAGTCCCTTTTCTTTAACTCCGTGGCTGCTATCCTAATACAAACCACCCCTCTTGCACAGATGACAACTAACAAAAAAATAGAAAATTTCTGAATGGTATAATCTTAGAAGATTTACCTCTCCAGAATTCCTTGTAATCAAAATTGTATTTGAGGCCTAACTTAATAAGGCTGAAAAGGGGAGAGGCAGAGTAAATGTTATAAAGATTGAAAAAGTAAATGAAATAGTCAATTTTCACAAATGATACAACAGTCTATCTCTCTACAGACAACCCAAGAAAATCTACAAACTAAAAAAACTAATTGGTAAGATCAATATATAAAAATGAATTCATATACTGAAACTAATTTGAGTACATATTTAAGAAAATAACACAATAGCAATAAAATTATATGATTCCTAGGAACAAATCTAACAAAGATATGTAAAATATATGAAGGTTAAAATAATAAAAATTTATGAAGACCAATAAAGAAGACAATTAAAAAATATAATGTTGACAGATGGTGTAGCAAATCTACAAATTACCTGCTTGAGATCTATTCACCATCTTTTATTTTTCTGCTAACAAATTCAAAAATTTAGAGAAAGAGGGATGGAAATGTGTTCTGTTAAATTTTCTTGCAGATAAGCATACTTTTTGACAAAGTTCTGGCCAATGAGAGGTAAATAGGTGTCTGGAATAGTTTTTTTGTTGTTGTTATTGTTTGTTTTCTTTGCTTTCTTGGAACAGTGATCACCTGTCTTCTTCCTTTTTCTTTATAGAAATCAGATGTGATGCCTGGAGTGGCTGCAGCCATTCTGTGACATGGAAGCAATAAACATAGTGATGAAAAATCAAGATATAGAGATAGAAGTCAAACTTGTTCTCTGTTTATGAGAAACACTGTGCAGTCACTGCAGCAGCCCTGGACTGCTCACCTCCAGCCTGCTTATCATATGGGAAACCTAAACCATTATTGTCTGCACTACTGAATTCGGTTTCTCTTACTTGACCCCAAAATATTACTAAATGTTGCAGTTTCAAACACTTAATATTTTAATGATTGCAATTCTCCCCCAATTAATCTATAAATTCAAGCAAACAGTTGTGGCTGATAAGCATTGCTACTCTTTGTGGAGCTGTGTTGAAATGTCAAACAGGAAGCTACCCCATCCGGTTCTGGGCTTTCGAGGCTTTTTCTAGGACCAACTCAGAGCCCTAGAGGTTGTTGCCTTACTTAATGCATTTGTCCCCCTCCTGACACCCCAATCTCTCCACAAGCCCCCTTTATATTTACTTATACTCAGAGACACCCCTCTTCAGCAGTGGATCGGGCCCCAGGTTCCCCTCCCTCTCCTTCTCCACCTTCACTGATGCTCTAGTTTGAAGAGAAGGCGGGTGCTGAGTGGGCTTCATTAGAGCTGATTCAAAACCAAGGGCAAGAATCCACCCTTAGAGTGGGGGGCAGTAGGAATAGGAGTAGAGGGGGAAATCAGCTTCCCTCACTCACTTCAAAATGAACACAGAGGCTGAGTTTTCTCAGAACTAACCTCTGGATTCTGATCAGTCATGAGGGGCTTCTGACAAGTGACTCACCAGGCGCCTCTCCCCCACCTACGGTTGTGTGCACGTCAGAGGTGGGCCGTCATTGCCAGGAACACCTCCACTCCACGTGCCCGCTGTCAGGCCCTTGCCCTGATGCTCGGGTCCATGAGGCATCTGTGTTTGGTGGCTTGGAACACAGAACTGTCAGGTTCCAAGTACCTCACTCACATTCGCACCCTTCCCGCCTCATAATCCCTGGATGTCCCTGAAAGGAATTGCATTGCAAGTGCTCCCAAACGAGCACTCTGCCAACCCACTCAGCTCCACCTCTTCTCCCCTGCCCAGCCTGGGCGCCTGCAAGGCTACACAAGGCACCTCAGCCCTCTCTGTGGTGTCACCACGGAGCCCTCACCCTCTTTAATGTCTTACGGATGACATGGACCATTGAGACTGAAAGAAGGCTGTGTTTTCTTTGAAGTTCTGAAAGCACCCAAACCCCATGGTGTCACGTGGCTCAGTGGTGTCAGCATCTCTTCCCCACCCCCGTCCTTGGTAAAGGCCTTGGATAATCCAGCGGCAATTCTGCTCCAGCCTCAGTGTCTCCCTTGAAAGTTTTAGGGAAAAGAATATCTCTGGTTTTACTCATGACTTTTCTCTTTCGCAGGCTGAGCTGGGGCAGAGACCCTGTGCTATCTCTCTGACCTCCTGTCTCTTCTTGCAATATTCCTGCTCCTTTGACCAAAGTCCAGTGCTCCACTTTCACACTTTCAATAAAGGGATTGTGTTCGTGCCTCTTCTAGTTTTTAGAGGAGGAAGACACCTTTCTGGCTGGCCCAGATGCATCACCTCATTTGGCTTCTAGCCTTAGTTACATAGAATTTTAATCTAGCTCCCTCATACACTCAGTCACTTTCACTTTCATTTCTCTGAGAAACCCTAACTTCTCTCAAACCATCTTTTTTCAGGCCCTGATATTCTGTATTCTGAGGAGCCTTTCTTCAGCCTCTGCCCTTTCAATCTTCCATTCAACAATCAGAACATTTATTAAGCAGCATCACTGACGCATGCCTCCCAATTTGGATATAATCAAAAACATTAAGTCATGATAAGGGCAAAATTGTAGGTATAAGGGTGTTTCTAGCAGAAATGTTAATAAAACAATGAAAAATGCAAATAAGTAGTTGATTGAATGAATAATGGTATATTCACCACTGTAAAACCTTACAAGCATGTCAGTCCAGTTAATTATGAGAGGGAAAGGTCATGATACATTCTTAGTTTAAAATTGTAGGTTATAGAAAATAATTTACAATAAAATTCCATTTAAAATAGTGTAGTTAAAATAATAAATGTTGGAGAGGGTGTAGAAAAAAAAGGAACCCTCTTATACTGTTAGAACAGTAAATTGGTGCAGTGTGGAGCTTCCTTAAAAAACTAAAAATAGAGTTACCATATAATCCCACTCCTGGGCATATACCAAGGAAAGAGGAAAATTCCAATTCAAAAAGATACGTGTACCCCAGCGTTACAGCACTATTTACAATAGCCAAAACAGGAAAGCAACCGAAGTGTCCATCAACAGATGAATGGATAAAGAAGATGTGGTGTATATACCATGGGATGTTACTCAGCCAAAAAAAGAATGAAATAATGTCATTTGCAGCAACATGATGGACCTAGAGATTATTATACTGGGTAAAGCAAGTCAGACAGAGAAAGACAAATATTACACCATATCTTGTATTAATATATGTGAAATCTAAAAAAATACAAGTTAATTTTTTCACAAAATGGAAACAGTTTCACAGATACGGAAAACAAACTTCTGGCTACCAAAAGGGAAATGGGGTGGGAGATACATTGTGAGGATTGAATTAAGAGATACATGCCACTACATGTTAAATAAGCAACAAGGACTGACTCTATAGCACAGGGAACTATATTCAATATCTTGTAATAAACTATAATGGAAAATAACCTGAATATATATATATATAGATAGATATAATTGAATTACTTTGCTGTACACTAAAACTAACACAATATGGTAAATCAACTATACTTCAATATTTTTAAAAAGAAGAACTGAAAATTTTCAAACTTTAAGTAAAAATTTTTAAAATAGTTTAGCTAGATAGATGCTAAATAAGGCAAAAAGGATACATGCATGCATGCTAAGTTGCTTCTGTCGCATCCGACTCTTTGTGACCCACATTCCAGAATATTAACGGTAGTTAATGATGAGTTTATAGATTTTTATTTTACTCTTTTTACTTATTTACTTATGAGGTCTAATTTCTAAATTTCCAAAATAAGCATGTATGTCATGAATACCTAGCAGAACAATAAAAGTTGCTTTGTTTTATAGCACTGTATAGGGGTTAAACTATAGAAGATTTTTTAACCTTTATTTTGAATTCTAAAAAGCAAGTTTGAGGTAGCTTGCAAAATTGTGTATGGAAGAACAAAATCTTAAAGTGAAGAATTAGAAATAAAGGAAAAATACAGGTTTTAATATAAAGTGAAACCAGGATTAAGGTTATATTCCAAGAATACATCTCCATAAATTTTAGTATTGTTTCTAAAGTTATGAAATTTGGTTCTTCCTAAGGAAAGGAAAGGAAAGTTATGACCAACCTAGATAACATATTGAAAAGCAGAGATATTACTTTGCCAACAAAGGTCCATCTAGTCAAGGCTATGGTTTTTCCAGTGGTCATGTATGGATGTGAGAGTTGGACTGTGAAGAAGGCTGAGCGCCGAAGAATTGATGCTTTTGAACTGTGGTGTTGGAAAAAACTCTTGAGAGTCCCTTGGACTGCAAGGAGATCCAACCAGTCCATCCTAAAGGAGATCAGTCCTGGGTGTTCATTGGAAGGACCGATGCTGAAGCTGAAACTCCATTATTTTCACCACCTCGTACGAAGAGTTGACTCTTTGGAAAAGACCCTGATGCTGGGAGGGATTGGGGGCAGGAGGAAAAGGGGACAACAGAGGATGAGATGGCTGGATGACATCAACAACTCAATGGACATGAATCTGAGTGAACTTTGGGAGTTGGTGATGGATAGGGAGGCCTGGCGTGCTGCAATTCATGGGGTCGCAAAGAGTCGGACACAACTGAGCGACTGAACTGAACTGAACTGAACTGAATATTACGTAGTAACTGAGTGGAGAAGGGCAGTTAGGGAGACAGAGAGGAACCGAGGGTCACTGCAAACTTTTAACTTGGACAACTTTATTGATTGTAGTGCCTTGATCAAGAAAAAAGATTCACTGGAGCCTTGAATAAAGTTCTTTACTACTCCCTTCTTGAAAAGAAAACAAGAAAACAAGAATGGGAGAGAAACAACTCCCTCTTGGCAACTTCAGGGTGCTCTGCTAAGTGACAACCCCACACCCCTAGGCTTGCAGCCTAACATTCAAATTCAAGTCTCTATAAAAAGTCAGGGACTTTATCAAAACAGAGCAAAGGAGTTGAATACAAAGAAGACAGACAAATGGCAAGCAAGCACCTGAAAAGATGTTCAACGTCACTAGTTATTAGGGAAAATGCAAATCAAAACCACCATGAGATACCACTTCACACCCACCAGGATGGCTAGAATTTTTCAAAAGGAAAATGAGTGTTGGCAAGGATGGGGAAAACTCAGAGCCCTCCTACATTGCTGTGGAGGTGCAAAATGTACAACGGAAATGTAACGATGCAACTGCGGAAGAAAACAATGTGGCAGTCAGTTGCTCGAGTCACACATGGAGTTCTCATAGGACCCAGCAGTTCCACTCCTTGGAAAAATGACTGAAAACAAAGCATCCCAACAAACACGTGTCCACATGATAGCCATAGCGGGGAGGGCAACCCCTTCATCAACTCATGGGTGGATAATATAACAAAATGTGGTGTATCCATACAGAAGAATATTACTCGGCCACAAAAAGGAATGAACTACTGATGCTACAACACGGTTGAGCTTTGAAAACGTTTTGCTGAGTTAAGGAATTCAGGCATAAAATACCACATGTTACCTGATTCCATTTACATTAACCATCTAGAATAGGCACACTCATAGAGGAAGAAAGTTGGCTAAGGTTTTCTGGGGGCTGAGGAAGGGGCAGATGGGAAGTGACTGCTTAATGCTTATGAGATTTCCTTTTGGGGTGATGAAGCCAGATGGTAATGATAGCTGCACAGCCCTGTGGATGGACTGTCACTGAATTGTACACTTTACAAAGGCTACTTTTATGTTATATAAATTTTGCTTCAGTAGGAAAAGTCAGGGACTTTCAGAGTCACGTAGGAATCATTTGTGAAAGTTAAATCTTAGGATACTGGGATTTTTAAGAAAACTCTGTCTGAAGAGGAAGTAGAAATAATTAGTTCCGTTTTGGACCTTTGAGTCTGATGTGTCCTTAAGGCATCCAGGTGAAGGTGCCAGAAATCAATTAGGATCACCAGTTTAGAGCTGGGAGAGAAGTCCACACCTCAGCTGTAGACTTGAGGGTTGTCAGGCTGGAGGTGGAGGTTGAATCTACAAGGCCACGTTCTCTTTGGCGCTCTGGGCACAAATGGAGTGGAATATAAGCCCCTGCAAAAGAAATCCCATTATTGGCCCTGGATCATTCTTACTTGAAAAGTTTTCTCATGGGTATGGGCTTTATCTTCATTCACTGTTTTTAATGAAAGCGGAGTATGGTGTGTCAATTTTCACACTGCAGAAAAGCTTTTGCTTTGTTGTGGCTGGCTTTCTCCAACATGCCAGAGTAGTAAAAGATGTTACGTGTGTTAGTGCGTCACCAAAATGACTGACCACAGGCCCCTACTTCTGAGATTTCATCTTTCTGCACTCGATGAAGTGTGAAGAGGGGTCCTCCTTCGCCTTTCTCAGCATCTGATCCCAGGTGTTTGTGGTGGGCTTACTGGAGAACCCACTGATACGTCACGAGATGTGATGCTGTGGCTGACAAAGCCGGGTCATACGTTTTTCCAAATTATTTCTGATGTTTGAACTGGAACAAATTTCAGGGCCTGAATAATATTGAGAATGGCATTTTAAAAAGAAAACGTGCTAAACGTGGTAAATGTTTAATCTGGGTGAGGAGCGTAGGGGTGTTTTTTGTACCAAGTTTTCCATGTTGAAAATATAAGAATTTTTTATGTTCTTATATAAATAAGAACATATTTAAAATTTTTATATTTTATGCAAATATTTAAGAATATTTATAGTTCTATAAATAAATATTTATAGTTCTTATATAAATCTCTTTAATATTTCTCATATTCTCAAATATAAGAGTCTTTGACATTACAGTCATTTAGTTTCACACAGGTTTATTAAGCCTCAGTTTTGTTCCAGGCACTAAACTAAGAAATTTCAGACATGATTAATGCCTGTGTGATGGACCAGTTTGGGGATATTTCCTTTTCCAAATAAACACCCTAAGGCTTCAGTTCAGTTCAGTTCAGTCGCTCAGTTGTGTCCGACTCTTTAGGCTACAATAAATAAGATTGTGTAGTAGGACGGTGGTTAACAGTTAATCCCTTGGGTTAATAAGAGGTGAGGGTGAAATTTGGCATGGATAAGAATTTTGGCAATAGGAGGCGTTCTCCAGCTCCAAGGGACCAATGGAACTTTTTTGTATAGCTCCTAAATTAATATTGAGGGAGGGGGCTTCAATCACATGGCTACATTTCACAGAGAGAAGAGTTGATTCCCCCACCTACAGACTGAACTTTCCAGAGCAGGCTGCTCTTGTCCACTCTCTGCAGAACATTCCCAGGGTGGCCTCATCTGTTGGATGCTGGTTCCTTGACAGGCCCTCCCAACAGCTCTGCATGTGGCCTTTCTAACACTGTCTTGATTACCGGGGGTCATGGTGGCCACAGGTCTGAGCAGGCTAGTCCTTCTTCATGGCTTCTCGGGTGTGAAGATTTTTCTCTTCACGTAGGCAAATATATTAGCATTTTCCTTTATGGTCTGTGCTTTTTCTGTCTTGTTAAGAAAACTTCTGTACCCTAAAGTCATAAACATATTCTATGTTTTCTTTTAGACTTGTACAAAAATTGTTTCTTACATTCGTGTCACTAAGAATCTTTTATATCTTTGGTATGAATGGGGGATGTAATTTCATTTTTGTCCCCATGCATAACAGTTGTCCTGCACCACTGATCAGCATCCATCTTTTCTTTGCTAATTTTTCATGTCTCTGTCATCTATGGAGTCTTATATGAGGAGACCTGTTTCTGAATTTTCTACTCTGTTCTACCAGTCTTTTTTAAATCCCTGTGTAATACTTCATTGTCTTAATAATAACAGCCTTGTAACAAATATTGATATTTGGTAAGGTAAGTCCCTGTCTTATTTTTCTCCTATTTTTTTCTTGGTTATTCTCAGCCTATTAGTTTCCTATTGAAATTTTAAAACCAACTTAAGTTGCTGGAGAAACTCTGTTGGGCTTTTTCTTTAAAAATCAGTCATGATAATTTATTGATTTTGCTTAAACAAAACTATCTATTTTCATTAGCAATTTTTTGGGAGCATTGTATCAAAGAGACAACCACACAGATCATACATGTGTACTGTGATGGATTTTCACAAACTGAACATTCTTGTGTAACCAGCACCCAGATAAAGAACTAAGTTCCCCTTATCTGTTGGGCTTTTGATGAAAATTTTGTTGTATCTGTGAGTTCCTTTTGGGAGAACTGACATCTTTAAGAATATAGAATCTTCTTATTCTATAATAAGAATATAGATGAAATATACTTTACCATTTTTTTCATTTCATCATTTTTTTCTTTTTTAAAAATAACTTTCTCCACAAAAGTTTCACAGACCTATTTTTATTTCAAGATACCTTAGAGACTTTGCTCCTATCATAAATAAAATCCTGTATAAAAATCATACTTTATGACTGTTGTAGGTCTCTGGAACCCAATTGATTTCTCTATGTTCATCTTGTACCTAGAAATGCTGCTGAACTCTCTTATTAGTCTGAAGGTCTTATTAGATTGTCCAGTGATTTTTTTTTCACTAAAAAGAATTGTATGATATAAAGCATGCCTAGGTACTCAAAATTATGAATATACATCTATAAAAGTTTAAAACTCCAGAATTTGAAATGTATCACCTCTCTTATTTTCTATAAGTTGATATAATTTTGATTTGAGCTGGCAGGGAATCTAACCTTAGTTAGCCATTCTTGGAACTAGCTTCACATGAGGGTCTGGTCATAGTTCCAGGGTCTTCAACACAGCCAGACCCAGGGGCTTGGGAGAGCTCTCTCTGGTCACGTGTCATCAGTAAAGGGGGCGGGAGTCACTGCGGACACATCTGCCCTCTTTGTGCAGTCTTCTTCAAGGGTTGTCTGCGGTGTTCATGTTCTCTTGGTGACTGTCTGGAAGGTGTAATGGGAGGGGAATCCTAGAGCGTGATTCATCAGGCACCAGCAGCTATGCCATGGGTAGACTGGAAATGGGACACTGTGATGGAGAGAAAGGAGAGCAGACCAGTAAAAGGGACAGAGAGGAGGGAAGGGAGAAATCCTCCATCTTATCATCTCACAGTCACATGTCATAAGTAGCGCCACTTCTCGGGCATGAAAGGAAGGGACAAAACGCTGAAGACAAGATGCCCTTTCAATAATTTCTCCTAGAAACCCCGCTCAGTGACTCTCCTGGGTGAGACCATCACACATAAATCCTTACATGCAAAGGAACTGGGGAGAGGGAATGTATTTAGCTGGACATATTACTGCTCTGAACAACTCTGGGGTTCTTTAGAACCAGACATGGGATAATGGACTGGTTCCAAATTGGGAAAGGAGTACGTCAAGCCTGTATATTGTCACCCTGATTATTTAACCTATATGCAGAGTACATCATGCAAAATACTGGGCTGGATGAAGCACAAGCTGGAATCAAGTTTGCGGGGAGAAATATCAATAACCTCAGATATGCAGATGACACCACCCTTATGGCAGAAAGCAGAGAACTAAAGAGCCTCTTGATGAAAGTGAAAGAGGAGAGTGAAAAAGCTGGCTTAAAACTCAACATTCAGAAAACTAAGATCATGGCATCCGGGCCCATCTCACTTCATGGCAAATAGATGGGGAAACAAAGAAAACAGTGTCAGACTTTATTTTCTTGGGCTCCAAAATCACTGCAGATGGTGACTGCAGCCATGAAATTAAAAGATGCTTACTCCTTGGAGAAAAACTATGACCAATCTAGACAGCATATTAAAAAGCAGAGACATTACTTTGCTGACAAATGTCCGTCTAATCAAAACTACGAGTTTTCCAGTAGTAAGGTATGGATGCGAGAGCTGGACTATAAAGAAAGCTGAGCATCGAAGAATTGATGCTTTTGAACTGTGGTGTTGGAGAAGACTCTTGAGAGCCCCTTGGACAGCAAGAAGATCCAACCAGTCCATCCTAAAGGAAATCAGTCCTGAATATTCATTGGAAGGACTGATGCCGAAGCTGAAGCTCCAATACTTTGGCCACCTGATCCAAAGAACTAACTCATTGGAAAAAACACTGATGGCTGGGAAGGATCGAAGGCAGGAGGAGAAGGGGATGACAGAGGATGAGATGGTTGGATGGCATCACTGACTCAATGGACATGAGTTTGAGCAAGCTCTGGGAGTTGGTGACAGACAGGGAAGCCTGGCATGCTGCAGTCCATGGGGTCACAAAGAGTCGGACATGACTGGGTGGCTGGACTGAACTGAGTGAGGAAGAAGCAGGGATGGACATTGGGCAGGAAACTCGCAGTGTCAGTCACAAATAATAGCCTCCATTTTAAAAATGCAGACATAAGCAGGAGCTAGGAACTCTTGGGGGCTGCTTGGGGGAATCTTAGTAAAACTTATCTCCTAAAACAGATAGGGCTGGGCTCAGAAATGAAACTACATGCCTCAGTTTGCCACCTGTATATAATGAGACATTGCTGGAGCTTGGACCTGCAGGAGATGTTTTGATGTGGTTACTGTGTTACCAGGGAGGAGACTCCTGCAACTAGACTTGAGGTTGAGCACAGGAAATAATCAGCCCACCCAACTCCAGCAAGTCCTCGGGCGGTGGCAGCTGAAGAGTTAGTGGGGAAAGTCACACCTGTCATTTAGCTTCTGCACCAGAGTGTCCTAAAGAGCTGTGGTCTTATGCTGTCTCCCCAGTCAGAGGTAGGGACCCTGCTCAGGAGATTTTTTTATTGGATTAAAGTAAAGTAGTGTTTGGACTACTTACCTGGCAGAGTTGGCTGGCCCCTCCTGGGCCACAGCGGGAGCAATCTCCCTCAGAATCTCAGGATATAGGTTCAAACAGTGGCAAACTTCTAAGATCCTCAGGCTACACCACTTCCTCACTTTCTCCTTCATTCCTTGACCTAACGTTTCTCCTTCCTGGACTAGCCTGGCTGCCAGTGGGAGTGAAGTATAAAACTTCTTTCTGAGACTTTTCCAGTTAAACCCAGAAAGCTGCTCAAGGATACTTCTGACTTAAGAAAATCACTTAGGACTACTCACTCTCACCACCACCCCTAGGAGGTGTAGAAGAGCCAACCTTGTCCTGGAGATCAGGACAGCTGTAAGACCAGGGGACAGTCACCATGCAGGTGGTAGAGAGAATGCTCAGAGAGCTTGGAATTCACAAGGATACACACATGTATTACATTTTCCCAAAAGGAATTTGGACTTGGATAAAGATTTTCTGTGTAGGGATTAAGTGCACACCCTCCTGTCTAAATCCACAGCCTTGGAAGAGCTGCTTCACCTGGCTGTGCCTCAGTTTTCTCAACTGTAAAATAGTGGTAATGATAGTACAAATGCATGGGTTTGTTGTAGGAGTAAAGGAATTCATTTCAAGCACTTAAAATAGTACCTGATGCAGAATAGGTGTTCAATAAGTATTATCCGGTCATCATTATTCCATTCTTACTGCAAGATCTCACAGCTCACACCTCCCTGGACTGCTGATCCCCCCAAGTCTTCTCTATGAAGGGAAAGCTGGATTGCACCCTATACGCAGGAGGAAGATTTTCTATTGCCGTGTGACAAGCTGCCATAAACTTAGCAGCTTAAAATACTACCCACTGATGATTTCATCGTTCAGTAGGCCAGAAGTCTGGGTGGGCTCAACTGGGTCCTCTGCTCAGGGTTTCTGAAGGCCAAATCACATTGTAAGACAGACTGGGCTCTCATCTGGAGGTTTTGTGGAAGCATTAGCTGCCAAGTTCCCTAAGGATGTTGGCAGGACTTAGTTCCTGGTTGTTGTGGGCCTGAGGTGCAATTTCCTTGCTGTCTATCAGCAGGGGAAACTCTCCGTTTCTAGAGGTTGCCCTCATTCCTTGCCAAGTGGTCCCCTCCATCTTTAAGCCAGCAATGATCCATCAAACCCTTAGCATACTTGGGAATTCTATGACTTTGTCCTCTGCAGACAGATGGAAAAAGCTCTCTGCTTTTGAAGAGCTCATGTGATTCAGTTAGGCCCACCTGGGTCATCTCCTTTTTGCCATAAAACATAACATAATCACAATCACATTCTAAGGAGAGATTAAACAAGGATGAGGGTCATTGGGATCATTTTAGGATTCTGCCCACCTGAAATGGGATGAACTCCAAAAGTGACCATGACAAAACTGTTAAATGAAATGAGGACAAAAAATGGGGCAGGGACAGGTTCAGTTCAGTCGCTCAGTCATGTCCGACTCTTTGCGACCCCATGAATCGCAGCATGCCAGGCCTCCCTGTCCATCACCAACTCCGAGAGTTCACTCAAACTCATGTCCATTGAGTCAGTGATGCCATCCAGCCATCTCATTCTCTGTCGTCCCCTTCTCCTCCTGCCCCCAATCCCTCCCAGCATCAGAGTCTTTTCCAATGAGTCAACTCTTCGCATGAGGTGGCCAAAGTACTGGAGTTTCAGCTTCAGCATCATTCCTTCCAAAGAAATCCCAGGGCTGATCTCCTTCAGAATGAACTGGTTGGATCTCCTTGCAGTCCAAGGGACTCTCAAGAGTCTTCTCCAACACCACAGTTCAAAAGCATCAATTCTTCGGCACTCAGCCTTCTTCACAGTCCAACTCTCACATCCATACATGACCACAGGAAAAACCATAGTTGAGTTTGGTCATCTTCCTCCTGAGACATTAGACCTTCTCTGTCTCAGGTTCAAGATCACCTCCAGGGGTCAGACACTCAGGAAACATGGACACCAACCTATTTAGAAGGCACGTAGGCTGTGATAGAAACAAGAGTAGGTTCCTTAGCAGGTGGAACTGTGAGCAGGCCCTGGGGACATAAGACAATGCTCATTTGGTTCTGACCTGAAGGTTCTTGATAGAGTGGCCCCAGGCCTCAGATATCATGAGATACCAGCAGAAGGTTGGGACATTCAGAGGCATTCAATGGATTAATAAAAGGAGGATTTGCATCTCCATGGGCTTCTCTGAGAACTTTGAAGCCTGACTCAGGCAGAGGAATATTCAGTGGCTCCTCTCCCAGTGAGAGGCCTTCAATCCTGACTACCTCACACTGCAGCTCAGAAACGCAGCTCAGAAACAGATCTGGGGGCTTCTACTGCAATAACTAGGGAGCAGACCCTGCCCATGACACGGCAGTGATGGCCACAGAGCAAAGAGGAGGCCCCATTCAATAGTCAGTGCAGGCTGCGGTTACACCACCAGTCACATCTCCTACTCACACTGGCTACACAGGGGTTCCCACATGAAAATAGCCCTCCAAGACCTCAGTAGATCATTGTTTCTCTGAAACTCATTGAGGAAGAGAAATAGAAGTAAGATAAAGAAGCAGAGAAACCACTCCCAATTAAAAGATCAAGGCGATTCCCCTTAAGGAACAAACAATGAAACAGACCTCTTCAGCTACTATTAAAAAGCCCATAAATAACAAGTGCTGGAGAGGGTGTGGAGAAAAGGCAACCCTCCTGGACTGTTGGTGGGTGGGAATGTAAATTGATGCAGCCACTATGGAAAACAGTATGAAGGTTTTTTAAAAAACTAAAAATCGAATTACCGTGTGATCCTGTAATCCCATTCCTGGGCATATATCCAGACAAAACTATAATTCCAAAAAAAAATATAATACAAGTACTCTTATGTTCAGAGCAGCACTATTCACAATAGCCTAGACGTGGAAACTAGCTAAATGTCCATCAGCAGATGAATGGATAAAGAAGATGTGGCGCATATATACAGTGGACTACTACTCAGCCATTAAAAAGAATGAAATGATGCCATCTGCAGCAACACCAATGGACCTAGATAGACATTATCATACTAAGTGAAGCCAGAAAGACAAATACCATATGGTACCATTTATATGCGGAATCTAAAATACGGCACACATGAACATATCCATGAAACAGAAACAGACTCTCAGACATAGAGAACAGACTTGCAACTTTATCCTCCCGTTGGAGGCGCCTAAGACACACCAACTACAGTGCAGAACTCACACAGATCAGGGTTTAGAGATCTGAACAGGTCAGATTTCAGCAAAGTGCCTTGTTCCAACTCAGCCAGCACATTGTGTATCTGACAGAGGAAGTAAACAAGCTTGAGGGGGAAGGAGAACAGCTGACAAGGTCAACCAGAGGAGCTGGGCTTTCCAGGGAGGCTGCCCACGACAGGAGCTGCTCTGCACACCAGGAGTTTGCCCTAGCAGGGAAAGGAGAGTGAGAACTCAATGGGCAACAACCTCTCCCAGATTGTGTAGGTTCTAGGATCTCATTGGTCACTTTATTTTTCTTCCCCTGTTGTTTTTCTTGTCAGAAGCAAATAATAGGAGAAAATCAAGAGCTTTGGTTTCCAGCCAATACAGTGGCTCAGGTTTGGAATCCAAAGTGGTGAGTAGGAAAGTGAAGTCGCTCAGTCGTGTCTGACTCTTTGCGACCCCATGGACTGTAGCCCACCAGGCTCTTCTGTCCATGGGATTTTCCAGGCAAGAGTACTGGAGTGGATTGCCATTTCCTTCTCCAGGGGGGATCTTCCCAACCCAGGGATTGAACCCGGGTCTCCCACATTGTAGACAGACGCTTTACCATCTGAGCTACCAGGGAAGTAAGTTAAACTATGAGCAGTCGGTTGTTCACACTGTGTAGGGGGCAGAAGTAAGCTGGTTGATTTTCACTATGTCTGTTTTTTAAATTTTTTTTTAAATAACATATCCTATATTTATCCCCAAGAAAAGCTCTCTGCATCCTTTTTATTATTCAGTTACATTTATTGAATAATTGTATTCTTTTCCAAAAAGAAATATGCTTCCTTGGTATCAAATTTAGGCACCAAAAGCGTAAAAAAGTTAAAATACTCCTCTCACCTCTGACTCCTAGTCATCCTGTTTCTCTCCCAGAAGAAACAAATCAGTGATATATTTTTTTGAGATTTTAGTTGTGTTGATACAAGTAAATATAGTTTATTCATTTTAATGATGCATAATATTTCAATATGAGCAAATAGAAAAATTTATTTATCCATTCTTAGGAAATTCAAGTTGTTTCCAATTTTTGCTGATAAAAAAGTTGCAATGAGCATTCTTTACCTAAGAATTAGGTAGAATTAATGTAGAACGGCTGAGTTATAGCGTATATGTACCTTCACTTATCTTTGACTTTACCCAATGGCTCCACAAAGCTATTGTTTCGAGTGTTACTCCCAACAATACTTGGTATTATAAAGCTTAATCATTTTGTCAGTCTACCAAGCATGAAATGGTAAATCATAGTGATTTTCCTACTGCTTCCCTAACTACCGGTAAGGTTCATTATCTTTTCAACTATTTATTAGTCATTTGAGTTTGCTGTTCTGTGAACTGTCATATCCCTTGCACATTTACATTTGAGTCATTTTTCAGCCGTTTTAAAGACATCTTTATATTTTCTGGTTGTGGTTTAGTCACTAAGTCATGTCTGAATCTTGCAACCCCATGGACTGTAGCCCTCTAGGCCCTTCTGTCCATAGGATTCTCCAGGCAAGAATTCTGGAGTGTGTTGGCATTTCCTTTTCCAGGGGATCTTCCTGACCCAGGGATTGAACCCAGGTCTCCTGCACTGCAGCCAGATTCTTGACTGACTGAACTACCAGAGAAACCCTTTATATATTCTAGATATCAATTTTAAAATAAATATTGTAAACATCATTCCCCGATACAAAGGGAGCTTATTTGCATTATTATGATGCCTTTGGTTAAACAGAAGATTTAAATTTTCAAAGACTCCAATTTATTCATTTCTGCCTCGTCTATGAATTCCACATAGTTTCTTGAAAATAGAAGAAATTAACTTTTAGTAAATTTTCTCATTATATCTCATGATGCTCAGGCCCTCCATAACCTCAGGGTGTGTGACCACCTCAAGATAATTACTTGAACATATCAGAGAACACTTCCCATCCTCAACTATATGTTTACATGTCTGGCAAATCTTACATCTTCAAGAAGGTCTTTTCCAGCACCTATAAAAGCTCAGGCCAGCCTGTTATATTCTCCAGTAACTTTTTTCCTCAGGAGAATTTGCCATCATTCATCATCATGTACATGTGTGTGGATTTGGCTAATGTATGTCTCAAGATGAGAAATTATATGTTATTGCTCACCACCTGATTCCCAGGGCTTTGTAGAGAGCCATACACAGAGACAGTACTTAATAGTACTTAATACATATTTCTGAATGAAGGAATTGCTCAGACTTGAACTTTCCATCTTCACCTGTATCATTTTAAAACCCTTCCCTTAAGGACGTTTGATACAGTGTCCATAGGCTTTGGCTTCCCATGTCAGTTGAAGCAGTGGAAAGCCTCAGAGATTTCAGGAAATAGCATCTCTATCTTTGATCTAAGGCCCACAATGACTCTTTATGAGGTTCCCACTGTGGCTACAATGGCTATAAAGAGTCAACGGTGTTTTTAACACCATGAACCAAGAAGGCTGATTTGTGGTGACAGAAGCTGATTGCAAGTTTGTGGTTATTGACTAATGAAGATGAGTTCTCAGCCTTAACTCATCCCCCAAGCATTTTGTATTTTTCTTATGACACATTTTCAAGGGATTATCTTCATGTTTTAGTTAGATTTAGGGCAGAGAAAGGAATATCAAGGCTGTATGATAACTGATTAGGTCAAGTTGGAATGTCTATCTTCCATTTGGATCCTATAATACAGGGTTATCACACATGGACCCCATTCATAATGCTCCCATTGTCTGCCCATCATAGGTTTCTCTGAGTGTATTTTATGTACTCTCCTTCCCTCAGTCTAGCTAGAGTTTGGATTAGAAGCAAGATGTCAGAAGGTAACACTGATGTCGAACATCAAATGCATGGTATACTCTATATAACGAAAGAAAACCAAGGATGGAAATTACACAGGAAAGAGGGAGTCCAGTGAAATTCCTCAATATGAGAATTTTCATGTAAAAGGGCAACACTGAGTTAGCACAATTGGTCTTTACTTTTAGAATGTCATCCTCCTAGAAAGGAAACTTAATAGTCGAAGGTAATGGGGTTTGCACTTCACACCATTTAAAAATAATCCAAAAAAGGCAGAGGATGAGATCACATGCCAGAAATGAAACAATCAACAGAAACATGGAAAAAATAAGAGATAAAGTTTTTGTTGCATGGACTGAGAAAAATGAAAAAAAAAAAATTACTTGGAAACAACAAATCACTTCTAAAAGATTCCTCCAAGCCTGATTCCCTGGAGATCTCAAGAAGCTCCTGGAAAGACAGTCTCTTTTTCTTTCACTAATTCTTCAACTGTCTTCTGAATACTTGCTAATTTATGAACTATCAGTTTATTTCTCACTACCTACCTCCTTATTACTCCAAGGTCATCCCAAGCCTTAAAGTTCACATCTTTTCTATTTTGCCTCATTTTTATCATCCCCATTGTCCCCTGACAACATTAAGTACAGCTTTACATGTGGATTGTCCATCTTGGCTGTTGTTGAGCACACCAAAATGGACATTCAGCTATTCTTCACCTCTTTTTGTCACTGATTGAATAATCACATAATTATAAAACAAGAAGAACAACGAATGGGGAAGTGTAGAGAAAAATACAACCTCGTTTGAGGCCAGCCGTTTTTTCTGGTGACTCATAGCACTGAGTCCCAACTCTGTAGTTAATATAATAGTGTTTGCGAGTGTAGAAGTCCCATTTTCCCCGTGCCATGCTTTGCCCTTAGAATACAGGATATTCTTCTGTCCCTCAGCCAGGCTGAGAATCTCCGAATGCACTTTATGAGGCTGCAGCGCTGACTTTACCACCAGAAAGAACTTAGGTGAAATTCCTGGTTGGGCACCCAGAAACAGACTGTAAGAAGGAAGAAGAAAAAGGCCTTCTATCATAAACTTTGTTTAAACAGAGAGGAGAAATATCCAAGGACTACCAGGAGGGGATAACATGAGGAGAAAAGATTTTAATAAAAGTTTATCCCTGGGGATTATCTTCTTTGTAATTTATAAAAAGACTCCCTCTGAGTTTTAACTTTCAACTGGAGATACAAGAGAGAAGAAAATGCCACAAATTGTACTTTATTGACTCTGGCATTTCCCAGATGGAGTTAGTGGTAAAGAACATGCTTGCCAATGGAGGAGATGTAAGAGATAGGGGTTCGATCCCTGGGTTGGGAAGATCCCCTAGAGGAGGGCATGGCAATCTACTCCAGTATTCTTGCCTGGAGAATCCCATGGACAGAGGAGCCTGGTAAGCTATAGTCCACGAGATCACAAAGAGTCGGACGCACATGCAGCTTGACTCCTGTAGAAAACAGAGACCAAAGCAAAGATTACAGGGATAAAACCTCCCAGTTTATTTGGGAGGTGCAAGCCCAGGGCAGTGACAGTAAAGAAAAAGAATGGAGTCAAGGAAAGATGCATTGCAGTGGGACCTGTGATATGTGATGCTACCACAGCCAGCCACTACTTCACAAGTTGCTAGGAGACAAGGCAAGATGCTCAGTAAGCTTGCTCACTCAGACCCTGGGACTTCTCCAGAACAATTAATCCCAATGAGTGTCACAAGAAGGATATAGCATTCAATGTCTGAAACAAAAATCTGAATTATGGCTTACTAAGCAAGGGAGAACTGTACTTAAAAAGAACAGTGTCTCTGAAATGAGTAAAAGCTAATTTTATAGGTATGCTGTATGCTGTGCTGCTCAGTCATGTCTGACTCTTTGTGAGCCTACCAGGTTCCTCTGTCCCTGGAATTTTCCAGGCAAGAATACTGGAGTGGGTTGAGATTTCCTCCTCCAGAGGATCTTTCTAAGAGATCAAACCTGCGTCTCCTGTGTCTCCTACATTGCAGGCGGATTCTTTACCTCCAGACTATTGGGAAAGCCCTAGTCTTACATAGATTTTGAGAAATGTAAAATCAGACTTTCAGAAGTGGAGATGTTGGGGGTTGGTAGACTCTCAGCTATGAAAGCATGGACATTGGAATGAAGTTGTAGCTGGTTGGCTAATGTCATCTGGTCCCTCAGTTGCCACTCAGAAAGCCAAGTTCAAAGTCCTATGGGGTACTGTTTTATCCAAGTCCAAAATGGAGGGCCAACTTGTATACATAGGGCATCAGCTGAGAGAGGAAGAAAAGAGAGAAAAGAAAACCCAACTTGCTTAGTCATGGGAAATGGGCTTTATCAGTAAGCTAGGGGGTGAATTAGAGAGCCTGGACCTGGACAATAAGGATGAAGTTACAAACTTTTCCTGGGGAGAGTGCCAAGAAGGGGTTATCCAAAGGGAATAATATCTCAGATAACTGGGAATATCAGTCCGTCCTTCTCATTTTTTTTCCTTCAAAAATAAACAGATCCCTTGAACCCAAACTACTACCCTCCTGATGCCCCGCCCCCCCCCCCCCCAAATTTCTGATTCTGGTTGTCCAAAACATGGAGAAGAAGCAAAGATTTTTGTTGCCCAGCTCAGTGAGGGACCATCATAACAACCTCTCTCATCAGGAACTTATACTCTAGACTCAGTAACCCCAGGTCATTTGCAGGTGTGCCCTGAAAGGACAGGAACGGAGCTTGGCTTCTGTGCCCTGAGGCTCTCCACTGAACAAGAGAAACCCAGGGCCAAAGATACAGGAGCACACTTTCACAGTCGGAGTACCAGTCCAGCGACCTGGGATTAAATGTAGAAAATGAGCCTACAGGACTGCAAACCCTCCTCTTCTCTTTTTCAGCCTTGTTTCTCCCTTGGATCTACTGTTTACAACCCCCTCCCCCCATCCGCCCGCCCCCGCTTGTTTTAATCTATAGACTTTCCTGAAAGGACCTCACTTAAGATATTTTCCAAACTCAAGCTTCCCAAGGAAAAGAGCCAGGAGAATATCAGCATTACACGCTTTGTGTGCAAAGCAGCCTGGAGAGAAGGGCTTTCTTGCATTCTCGTGGGAAAGATAGAAACCCCAATTTCCTTATTTGATAAACGGTTGACTAAACAGTTTCTATAGGTTTTAAAGATAGTGTTGATTAGTTTAAAGAAACTTCTTTACATTTTGGTTTGTTAACAGGTTATCTTTGTTATCAACAGTGGACATTGAATTTTATCAAATGCTTTTCTGTTTGTTAAGATAATAATGTGATTAATAATATGATAATATATTATAATAATATGATAATAATAATAAGATAATAATATGAGAAGGAAATGGCACCCCACTCCAGTACTCTCGCCTGGAAAATCCCATGGACGGAGGAGCCTGGTGGGCTGCAGTCCATGGGATCGCTAAGAGTCGGGCACGACTGAGCAACTTCACTTGAACTTTTCACTTTCCTGCACTGGAGAAGGAAATGGCAACCCACTCCAGTGTTCTTGCCTGGAGAATCCCAGGGACAGAGAAGCCTAGTGGGCTGCGGTCTATGGGGTCGCACAGAGTCGGACACGACTGAAGTGACTTAGCAGCAGCAGCAGCAGCAGCAGCAGCAGCAAGGTTAAATGAGATCTGTATCAGTGTAAACCTAACCATGCTCATAATGTATTAACCTTTCAGATATTGTTAGACTACTTTCAAGAGTTGATACTTTGTGTAGGATTCACAAATGAGATTAACCTGTCAATTTCTTCTTTCTCTGTTATTTGTATCAAGACAATGGCAGTCTTCTCAAGTGAGATAGGTAGCTTTTCTTCTTTTTCTCTTTTCTGGAAAAATGTATAGGTTAAAAGTTTTCCTTCCTTGAATTCCAAAAGAAATATACAGTAAGGACTTCAAACTCACTTGGAAAATTTTTGATTGCTGATATAATTTTCTTTCATAGATACAATATTACCTGGAAAGTCTGCAATTTCCTATTGAGTAGGTGTTAGGCAGTGATATTTATACTTTGTCTAAAATTCCAAATTTATTAGCAGAAAGTTTTTCATTATGGTCTTGGCTTATCTTTCAATGGTCTGCAGCACTGGTGAAAAAAAAGTATATATATATACACACACCCTTTTAAGTTTCTGATAGTAAATATTTGCACCTCTGTTCTTTTTTCCTGTGATGGTTTTCTGTGGTTACTGTAAATACACTGTATCCATTTCTTTGCTTTTACTTTCAATTTTTTAAACCTGTCTATTGCACAGAACATATGTTTATCCTATATTTTCATAGCTAATCTGATATTCTTTTATTTTTAACTGGGTCAGTATTTTTATAGTTAAAATAATTATTGATATATTTGCTTTTAAATCTACTCTTATTTTACGAGTTGTATTTGTACCAACTATTTTACAGTTTTGTTTTCCCTCTTCTTTATCTTTTCTTGGATAGATTACCCTTTACCTTTCCTTTTTTCCCTTCTGCTAATTTGTAAGTTATGGACTTTTATATTATTTCAGTGGTTACATGAAAGTACAGCATGTTTCCTTATCAATGATTAAGTTTAGTTAATAGATTTACCCTCCTCCCTGAAAATACAAGTAACACAGGACTTTTAATCTCATTTATCTTCTCCCAACATTTTTGCATTTTAATTCTACCCTGTTTTTTAAGTGCCATTAGAAAGTGTGGTTATCAGCAGGGAGGGGGGTGATTTGGGAGAATAGCATTAAAACATGTATAATATCATATATAAAAAAAAAGAAAGTGTGGTTATCATTATCTAAATAATGTTCACCCTCCTTTAATAGTTTCTAGTTACAAGACTAGTTCTGTTTTTCCTATGTTGTACTGTAATAATTTCTTCTGATATTTCTTCTGGTCAAAGCAAGACTAGTTCTATTTTTCCTACATTGTACTCCAATAATTTCCTCTGATATTTCCTCTGGTTAACAATTCTGCTGTCTTCAGTCTGTAAGCAAATCGTCCGTTTAGTTTTGTATGTTGCTATTTCATTTTTTGGAAGTGCTGCTTAGTCCTTTATCAGACCTGTAATGACACTCCATATTTCCCTGTTCCCTTAGTTATTTTGAAGTTTGTCCTAAAATATCTTCCAGACGATTCCAAACCCTCAAGAACCTTCTCAGAGTCATTTCTCCTGGCTCTCACTCACAGTGTCATGCTTTCTGTGTTCTTTGGCATCTTGACTATGTACAGCTTATTACATTTTAAAGAATGTGTGTGTTTGGTGGGGGTGGTGGGAGGCAGTGTAGGAGATGGCAGGACTCCCAAGGCTTAGACTGAAAGTATCTTCTTCACAGAGGAATACTGATACATCTGCCTGGCACCTGGAGGCATTTCCCCTGTGAACCCCCTGAAAATCAAGACTGCTGCTTGAAACCCAGTGAGACCCTGGGCTATAAATCATGGAAAGTGGGCCCTCAGAGTCTGGTTATTTTTCCCTTTCTCTCTCTCTCTCTCTTTCTTTCTTGTTTTTTTTTTTTTTCCTGCTTTGCTCAGTACCAAGGCTTTCATGCTACTGTTTATGCTCAGGGACAGCCCGTAGGGCCCCAGATGAACAAGGACTCTTCACTTTTCACATTGGTTGGACCCCGGGGCCTTGACTTTTATCCCTCTTGCCCCAAGACAGCACCAAAATCAAAGGCCAAATTACTTAGAAGACAAATACCTTTAGATCCCAGACTTCACTTTTTTAAAAACTGAATTGGAAAACCATAGCTCTAAAATTTCCAAAACTGAATGGAGTTCCTACCTTGATTGATATTTCAGGGCTTCCTAAAGCCTGAAATTGCCCTCCTGCCTGTTAAGATTTTAAGATTCACTGAGGAAAGCCACAGGTAGAGACAGACAACACAGCTTCTGACCTCATGCTCTTCTTCCTTGACTTCTTTGTCTCAGGCTTCCCCTCTGGGACCATCATCCTCCTTCCCTCCTGTACCATCTACGCCTCCTCCATACCCTCAATTCCCCCCACTAATTCTCTTACTGAACCTCCCTTTCCCCTGAAATCGTCCCCATTCCCTTTTCCTCTGAACTTATCAAAACCTGCCCCTTTAAAATTAAGTCTTCTGAGGAGCCAGAGGCTAAATCCTGAATTTCTTAAATTCCCTGGACTAACGCTGAACTGTGAGACCAAAAGATTTTCCCAAATCAACCGAAGATCTATACAGATTTGCTGAGAAATTTAATATAGACCTTCAAACTTATCAACCTGGTTTCTCTAATGTCTATCAGCTACTTCATATGCTTGTCAGAGAAGGCCAGGCCCAGCATTGGATGAAAGCTGGTACTTGGAAAAATCCTGGAAGGTCTCTGGAACTGTATTAGTAACTATATATAATAGCCCAACAATTTATTATAGGATCAGGCTAAGGAAATTGTTAGGTAATTTTGTCAGGCAATTCTTGGGACTTTCCCAAAGCCTGTTGACTGGAACACAATTAGGGCTTCCACACAAAAATCTGATGAGTCTCTCAATAACTAATTACTATTGGCTTCAGATTATTTTCTTTTTTTAATTCTGATTTTCCTTCAAATATTGATTCCACCTAGGTAACCTTTAAGTCTATATTGATTCATGGGCTCACTGAGGGCCTTTCCTTTCAAGTAAAAAGGACCGGATTGAACAGAAAACTATGTCCACTCCAGATTCAGTTAATCTGGCAAAGCATCTCTCTTGCACCCTAGATGAATCACCTAAAAGGAAGAAAACTGAAATTCTTAATCTTCAACCCCAGCAAATGAAGGCCCCGAAATGAAACCAAAAACCCTCCTAATTTCTGCTATCACTGTAAAAAGCCAGGATATTGGAAAAGAGATTGTTACAAATTCACTCTGTAAGTGCTTCAGACACCTGCAGCCCTCTATGCAGCATTTCAAATGTTCTCCCAGTTCTCAATGACAAGGCTCTGAAGGACTACGGGAGCTCTTCCCAACCTCCCTCTTCCTCACTTTAGAGAAATATTTCCCTAGTTTGGGGATGAGTCTCTTCTAGTCCTAACAGATACCAGAGCCACCCTCTTGATGCTTGACCCCACTACTAAACAACAGCCCTTGCGTCAGAGAACAAAACAATTCACGCAGTAGGAATCTCTAATGAGCCTCAAAATGTTCCTGTCTCTGAACCTGTTCTATTTTATTTAGGCCCTTTGAGAGATACACACCCCTTTCTCCTTAATTTATCCACCCCCATCCGTTTATCAGACTAAGATTTCTTTGAGAAGTATCATGCCAGAATTTCTTTCTCCAGAAAGGGGGAAATAATTCTAGAATGTCACGGTAGAATGTGGCAATTCACCACTAGTTGAATTAAATGGCCCTTGACATCTTTATTTGCTCCATCTCTGATGATACTAGACCTGATTCTGGAAATCCCTTATCATTTGTCCCTGGTGAATCAGCTACTACCCTTCTTAAGGGGCCAAATTTCCAACTAATGTTGGCAAAATTCACAGCACAGCCCCCATCATGATTCAGATAGACTCCTCAAAACCTCCTCCCAGAATTAAACAATACCCCATGAGTAAGGAAGCCCTTCAGGGCATAGAGCTCATAATAGAAGATTACTAGGTTCAAGGCCTCATCATCCTTGTACCAGTTCCTTTAACTCTTGCATTTTACAGGTGAGAATAAAAAGGGCTGAGTGTGGAGGTCCAGGACCTCCGAGCAATAAATTATGTTGTTCTCCCTAGACACCTGGTTACTCCCAACCCTCATAAGTTCCTAACATCCATTCCCACTAGAAGAAGCAGACCCTTTGCTGTAAGTGATTTATGCAGTGCCTTCTTTAGAATTCCAGTTGATGAAGCTTAGCCAATAATTTTACCTTCATTTGGGAAGAAAAATCAGTTCCTCTGGACAGTAATGCTTCAGGGTTTTACTGAGGGTCCTTCTAATTTCTCACAAACCTCGAAGACAGATCTGGAAAAGATAAAGCTCTCTAAATGTTCTAATTTGTTGCAGAAGGTGGACAATTTGCTGCTTTAACCTCTTATTCAAGCCTCCTCACAAGAACACAGCAGCCACTTGCTAAAGCTTTTAGTCTTCCAGGGACAGAAGGTCATCAAGCAAAAATTATAGTTTGCCTACAACCTTGCTTCTTAGTTCCCTGTAAAAGGGCCTGGCAACAAGATACATATATTTTTTAACTTTAAAAAGCAATGCCAAGCGGCTTTTTACACACTCAGCAGCAATAGATGAAGAATTCCTGCCACTCTACATCTTTGTCAATGCTTGATACTGACATATTTGGAAAGATTTGATTACCTGTAAGATGTGAAATGTATCTAACTGTGGCTTAGTTTTCACTTCTCTTATTATTAATGCAATCTACTATCTTTTCATCTTCCTGCTCTGGGTTTCCTATTTTCTTGCTGTTTGCTTCTCTTTTTCAGCCGCGCTTCACGGCTTTGAACCTGGTCCATGGCAGTGAAAGAGCCCAGCCTAACCACTGAACTGCCAGGGAATTCCTTTTGTTGTTGTTTTCAATTCTGACCATGCCACGCAGCTTGCAGGATCTCAGTTCCCCCACCAGGGACAGAACCCAGGCTACAGCAGTACCAGTGCTGAATTCTAACCACTAGATTACCAGGGAACTCCTTCCTTTTTTTTTTTTTTTTTGTCTTTTCCTAATCTTAATATAGTTACATTTACCGATCTTTTATCATCACTGCATTTTGAGTCTCACTGAAGATAGCTACCAATTTATCAAAACTGTGTTTTTTCTTCTTCCTGGGCATACAGCTAGACTATATTTCACAGCTTGTGTTGTTAAATGGGGCTGGGTGGCTGAGTTCTACAATGAAATGTGAATAAACATGATGAGTGCCATTTCCTGGCTTGGCCCCCAAAGCCCTCTCACATTTCCAAGCTCTTTTCTCTCTTCCAGTTGACTAGGATAGAAAACCCCAGGGGATCCTGGAAGCCACATTGTAAAGACGGCAGGGCTGCCAACGATTGACTGCTTGGAGGAAAGCCGCCCTGCCAGTCATGTATACCGTCCTGAAACTGTTACAGGAGTGAAAAATAAACTTCTATAGTGTTTGAGAAACCATATACCTTAGTTGGTCCATTTATTAGAGCTGTTATCATTAGTCTGTCAATACATGTTTAAGATAGTCTTCATTAATCTGAGGTCAGAACAACACCTCCTAAATTTCATTTCTAGAAGACTTGAAGAATTTCAATAAGGAACCAGATCAATTAATGGTCAAATAAGTAATTTTGATCTTTGGCTCTTTTCCATCTGTTTTGGGCTGCATTGTGTAGCCCCCTTACCCCACCCAGCCCCAGCATTCCCATGTTAAAAAGTTTTTATCCCCAGTAGCTCAGAATGTGGCTTTGTATGGAGATGGAGTCTTTAGAGAGATGACTGAGTTAAAAAGAAATCGTTAGGGTAGGCCCTGATCCATCACTGGTGTCCTTATAGAAGAGAAAACTTGGATATAGCTCTCTATAGAAAAAGGACTCTGAAGGCACAGGGAGAAGACGGCCATCTCCAAGCCAAGGAGCGAGACATTTGAAAGAATCAATCCTCTGGCACAGTCACGTTGGTCCTGTAGCCTACAGGACTGAGAAAATAAATTTCTGTTCCAGCTGATTTTGTTTCTGGTGAAATATCCACCTGGCTTATGGACAGCTGCTGTCTTCACATGGCCTTTCCTTGGGGGATGTGTATGGAGAGAGAGAACGAGTTTTCCGGTGCCTCTTCTCCTAAGGATACTAATCCAATTGGATTAGGACCCCATCTTTATGATTTCATTTAACTTTAGTTGCTGAATTTGTCGCTCATCTGTGTCTGACTCTTTGAGACCCCATGGACTGCATTATAGTACATGGAATTCTCTAAGCCGAAATACTATAGTGCATAGCCTTTCTCTTCTCCAAGGGACCTTTCCAAACCCAGGTCTCCCTCATTGTGAGCAGATTCTTTACCAGCTGAGCCACAAAGGAAGCCCAAGTGTACTGGAGTGGGTAGCCTATCCTGTCTCCAGTGGATCTTCCTGACCCAGGAATCAAACCAGGGTCTCCTGCATTGCAGGTGGATTCTTTACCAACTGAGATATCAGGGAAGCCCCTGATATCAGGGAAGCAGCAATATGGATACATTTCAAAAATGTAAGTGAAATAAACTAGACACAGAGGAATACATACTGAGTGTTTCTATTCATATAAAGTACAAAAATAGGTACAACTGATCTATCTTTCTTGAAGACAAGTTAATGTTTGAGTTGAGTGACAGTGAATTGGAATGTGCTGCCAAAATCTTGGGTCTCTGTGCACCAATGACAAACAGAAATACGGAGACAGAGTTATGGAGGAGAAGGAAAGAGTGGCTTTATTACTTTGCCAGGCAAAGGGGGAACACAGTAGGCTAGCACCTCAAGACCTGTGCCCCCTTCCTGGTGGGTAGGGAGAGGTTATATAGTCAGATGGCAGTATGTGGTAAGGATCAATCCAGCAGAAGTCTAGTATGTTTCTTTCTTCTGCAGTTTAAAAAAAGGGGGGGATTGCTGACCAGATCAGGGTGTGTGCAGGGTCCTAAGTGAAAGTGTTAGCTGCACTGTGACCCCAGGCTCATCTGTCTGTGGGATTTCGCAGGCAAGGATACTGGAGTGGGTTGCCATTCCCTTCTCCAGGGGATCTTCCCCACCCAGATATCAAACCTGGGTTTCCTGCATTGCAGGCAGATTCTTATCTTTACCGTCTGAGCCACCAGCAGGGTCCTAGGTGGTCCATCTCCTAATGTTGATGAGCCTCTGCCTCAGGTGTTTTCTTGGCAGCTCCTCCCTTGATTAGCAACTGCTCTGTCCTTTGGAACTCAGAGAAGGTCATGGAGGCTAGAGTCTTGGCCACAAGGAATGGGGGACAAAAAGGCCTCTATGCCCAGGAGTCCCACAGAGTCCTGCTCAGCATCAAATGGAGAGCAAACTGGTGGGACTTTACGGGGCTGGTAATATTTGGTTTATTGATCTGGATTCTGGCTACATGAGTATGTTCAGTTTATGAAAATTTACTAATTTCTTTATATTGTAAATTGTACTATATTGATAAATTTTCTAAAATGTACTGAGATCATGCTCAGAAAGGAAAAAGAAGAAAGCAAACAAAAATACAACTATACAAACATGCACACACAAATATACATGTACATATTTATACATGTGTATATGTAACCACATAAAAATGTGTAGAGGGACTTCCCTGGTGGTCTGGTGGTTAAGACTCCATGCTTCAAATTCAGGGGACCCAATTTGGTCCCTGGTCAGAGGCTTCCCTGGTGGGTCAGACCGTAAAGAGTCTGCCTGCTGTTCAGGAGTCCCAGGTTCAATCCCTGGGTCAGTAAGATGCCCTGAAGAAGGAAATGGCAAACCACTCCACTATTCTTGCCTGAAAAATCCCATGGATGGAGGAACCTGGCAGGCTACAGTCCATCGGGTCACAAAGAGTTGGAATGACTAAGCAACATCACTTTCTTTCAGGGAACTAGATCCCATAGGCCACAACCAAAGATCCCACAGCTCAGCAAAGGAGAGTGTCTGACAGGGTTCTTTTGGAATGGCTTCTCAGGTTGGATGGGATGAGATGGTTGGATGGCATCACTGACACGATGGACACAAGTTTGAGCATGTTCGGGAGTTGGAGATGGACAGGGAAGCCTGGAGTGCTGCAGTCCAATGGGTTGCAAAGAGTCCGACATGATGGAGCGACTGAACTAAAACTGAAAGATCCCACATGCCATAACTAAAAGCATACCACAACTAAAAGATCCGCACGCCACAACTAAGACCCAGCGTAGACGAATCAGTAAATAATTTTGAAAGAATAAAATTTTGAAAAGTGATGTATATAAACCTATGCTATATACATAGGTATAAGTATAGATATAAATATTTGACTTCAAAAAGCCACCATGATACATATTTAATCCACCCAAGGAATGGTTGCTATGGTTAACAGTGTTTCAGAAGCTTCTGCTGCTGCTAAGTCGCTTCTGTCGTGTCCAACTCTGTGCGACCCCATAGACAGCAGCCAACCAGGCTCCCCCGTCCCTGGGATTCTCCAGGCAATAACACTGGAGTGGGTTGCCATTTCCTTCTCCAATGCATGAAAGTGGAAAGTGAAAGTGAAGTCGCTCACTTGTGTCCAACTCTTCGTGACCCCATGGACTTCAGCCCACCAGGCTCTTCCATCCATGGGATTTTCCAGGCAAGAGTACTGGAGTGGGGTGCCATTGCCTTCTCCATCAGAAGCCTCTACTGTAGCTCAATCCGCTTTTGTGAGATGACGACATAAGGCCCAGAGACTAGCAGTTGAGCTACAGAACTGAACAGGAGACCAAGGCTCCGTACCCCAAGTCAGGTCTCTTCCTACTAAGAGACGAAGTCTCAGGGCAGCAAAATGTCTTAAAAATTATTGCATGCCCATGTCCACATTAACCTCCTAGTCCTCCTGACTAAGGTCTTTTCTAGCCTCTGTTGCAACAACACCCTGCAGACAAAGCACCTGAGAGGCCATTGCAATAGAACTCTGTTGGAACACTCTCCCTTGCTGAGCTGAAATCTGTCGCTGTGACTTCCACCACTTCTAAGATTGATATAGAGGAAAGTTTGCAGCTCGCCAGACACACATCCTGTGTGTGTGTGTGTGTGTGTGTGTGTGTGTGTGTACATACACACTTTCTGTAATCATGTAACCTTAGGCACATCATTTAATACCTCTGAGTCAGTTTCATAAAATGTGATTAACAATAATGCCCAGGCAGAAGGTGGAGAATTCAATGGGATAACATACAAATTACATGTGCTTTGGAACATACTAAGGTGTGGATTGTTATTAATGCTGTTTGCTTCCCCTCTCCCCTGATTTCCCCTACACTGTACTAATGTTAAATAAAACAAAAACACCAGGGCTTTCCTGTGGCTCAGTGGTAAAGAATCCACCTGCCAGTGCAGGAGACAGGGTTCAATCCCTGATCCAGGAAGATTCCACATGCCACGGAGCAACTAAGCCCATGTGCTGCAACTACTGAGCCCGTGCTCTAGAACTTGGGAGCCGCAACTACTGAAGCCCAAACTCCCTAGAGCCAGTGCTCTGCAACAAGAGAAGCCATCACGATGAGAAGCCCACGCGCTGCGACCAGAAAGTGGCCCCCACTCGCAGCAACAAAGACCTAGCACAGCCAAAAATACATACATACATACATACGTTATTTTTAAAGAAACACCAAATAGCCTCAGAATATCTCTATGATATGCACCCATATCCCAGTCCACTTTTTCTGACATGAGTCAGCTGGCAGTTATCTTCTCAGGGAAGACCCTCTCTTCTGGACCCTGAGCAGAACCCAGGGTGGACACCCTTTTAGGATATGATTTTCCTCCTCTTTTCTCTTTTATCCTCTATAGAGTCAAGAGCAAAGCCTGATCTCCCTGCCCCTGTAGAACAGTAGCAAAGATGAGGTTTCTGAGAGAAAAGGGTCAAGCCACAGGACACAGGCCAATGCTAAATGCACTGATTCTGGTTCCCATTATATTTTCAGAAGTTATCAAGTATCACTTGTGAATACTCATGGGTAGGTATTTAAGGTGCTCATAGCTGCCCAGCCAAAATCTTAGCGTATGATGCCAAATGGGACTGGAACACCTCAAAGGTGGAGTTCAATGCCTGGAGGTATTAAGCATGGTCCAGGAACAAACAATCCTCCGTCTTCAGTTTTAGAAACCTGAAGTATGGGAACATAAAATATATCTAGAGTTTTGTTGTCATACCCTGGAAGTTCTGATGAATGAATGATAATAGAGAATACAGAGAGTCTAATATGGTCATTGGGCTTCCCTGTTAGCTCAGCTAGTAAGGAATCTGCCTGCAATGCAGGAGACCTGGGTTCAGTTCCCTGGAGGAGGGCATGGCAACCCACTCCAGTATTCTTGCCTGGAGAATCCCATGGACAGAGGAGCCTGGTGGGCTACAGTCCATAGAGTTGCAAAGAGTCAGACACAGCTGAGCAACTAAGCACAGCACACATTACAGCAGTGTGGTATCACAGGAAATCATCTTGCCACAGTTCTACTAGTAAAATGTGTTCTCAGCAGTGCAGCAGGTTTCTACAATGTCTCATTTCTCTAGGGCAGACTTTGCAGGGCTGAGTAGAATACTCCGAGTTTTGCTTGGTTCCACTGTTGCTCCCTGGTACTTGGTCATAAAGAGAGAAACATAATAACAGGGGGTTATCTACAACTAGGAGATGACATATCAAGACTGAAAGACAGAAGATGTGACACAAAAATTCCTAGGAGTGAATTAGATTTTCCAAATACAACACTTAGTTGAATGTGCCCTGAAGTGTGAGATATAAAGACTGAACAATTTCACAGTCATATACTGGGGGTTCTGGGAAATGTTTCAGCAGCATCTCTCTTACCTACCCCCAAACCAAACCATTTGCCACATCCCGTACAGACATGATAAGAAAACGCATAACCCTAGACCCCAAGTGACATGGGAGGAGAAAGAGACCACTCACTCCAGAACCTTAAGGTGAGACCTTTAGGTCTTGTGAGAACAAAATGCTTTGGGGGAAAGGAAATGGTCTGGTGGACAAAGATACTGGGGAGATAAAGATTCAAGTGGGGAGTAGAGGGTTGGGGGGGGGTCTTAAGTGTGTTTCAAGGTTACATCAAAGGCACCATCACAACACAAAACTCTTCTGTCTCATTCCCATTCAGAAACACAAAAACTGGTTTTTCAGGTTCTGTATTTTCATATTTGCCCCCCAGTATGCTGGGGTAGGCACACTGTTCTCACTCAAGACCACTTCTTCTCTCCTTTCCTCTACAATCTTCTCCCTACTCATCACTCCAGATATCTAACCACTCAAGAATTTTACTGAATTATCCTCAATGCAAAATCCAGAGCTTACCCTTTGTTGGCTAAACAACGATTAGAGTAGGCAACAAGGAAAAATTAAAGGGTGTTCTAGTGTTTACCCAAACTCTGGAAATCCCATGGAAGTATATCTGCTCTGCACACATTTTCTCTCCACATCCCTGCCCTCTCGATTCATCATTACTACAGAGAAGTAGTAACAGAAGTAAACAGAAGTACCCCTTCCCCACTCTATCACATAACTTAGATTCTCCTTCACTGACAGATCTTTCCTTAAAACTGTCTTTGATCTTATACTAGCACCCCAGACATTCTGACTATCTTCCTACACTCCTAATAGAAATGCAGGGATAACTCCTAACTGAGGCAGGAATCCCTTCTCAACAACATGAATGAGACTCATGGTCGATCAGTTGAGGCCAAGTTCTGAACCCTTATACCTATAGGTTCTTGTTTTAGGTATAACAAGACAGTGATCAGGCTCAGGGAAACTGATTTATTGCAACAGACTCAAATGTCATGCATGAATGTGAGAAGGTGCTAATGTGGCAATATCATATCATCGTCACTGCCTACAAGAAATGGCCAGGCCGACTTCCAGTAGGCGCTAATTATTCGAGGGTAAAGTCCAAGGGGATTACCTATTATGAGCCAGGCATGACATTATTTTGCGTGTTGGGAGAAAATATCTGGGTTCAAAGGATAAACTCAAAGAGAATGTATGATCCAAATGAACTCTTCCATCACAATATGGTAGCCACTTTAATTTCTAAGAGAACCAGAGTCATACATTATAGATATAGACAGAAACTTTTATTCTTCAGAACCCCCTTAACATTTCCCCAGAATATAGAGGGAACAATATAGGAAAAAAACAATATAGGAAGTGGTTAAGTTTGTAGAGCTACAGGTAAGTTCACAGACCTCTCCAGTCTTTCAAGCTAAGTGAAGTCAGAAAAGCTCCTTTACTTCTCAGTGCCTTAGCTTTCTAATGTGTGACATGAAAGACACAGCCGTGCTAATGCAGAGGGTTGGAGTGAGGACCCATGATCAGTGATCAAAAACGGGAGCCAGCATTATAGTGTCAGATATTATTTCTTTCATTGGTTCAGTGGACTGAAGCACACCTTTTCCAGAGAATATCTTTTTATTATTACTTATTTTACTTAGACACAGAATCTTAAAGTTTCAAGCCACAGATGGTTTTTTACTATCTCTTATTGTGGCTCCCTTTGGTCACATCTAGGAAGAAATTTAGCCTCTCCACTGAGGCTTTTTCCAGGTAGGGGGTCTTTCTTAAGTTCCTGTGTCATGCTCTTTTCCACGTGAAAAATATTCTCAAGTGGTTACAGAGATTGAGCAGCCTTCGCAGCACAACTAAACAGAGATAAGGTAACAGAGATTTCAGTGACAGCACAAGCTAGGAATATAGTACTTGCAAAAATAGTTTGGAAAAGTCACTAGACAGATGGATGATGGCACCACTCAACAAACAATGCAGTCCTTGGGGGATGGAGACAGTGTAATTCCCAGAGTGCAGTTCTGTATTCAAAATCTCCAGTTTTAGAGGGTTGGGATGAGGGGTGGTGGGAGGGGGGATCAAAGGGAAGGGAATATATATATATATATATATATATATATACACTTATAACTGGTTTGCATTGTTGTATGGCAGAAACCAGCACAACATTGTAAAGCAATTATCTTCCAATTTTTAAAAATCCAGTTTTCAATGAAAATACACAAATACAAAGAAATAAGAAAGTAAGGTCTAGTCATAGAGGGAAAAAAAAGGAACTTGATAGAAAACATCTTTGAGGATAATTAGGAAAGGCGGAGGAACCAGAGATCAAATTGCCAACATTTGCTCTGTCATAGAGAAAGCAACGGAGAAGGCAATGGCACCCCACTCCAGTATTCCTGCCTGGAAAATCCCATGGATGGAGGAGCCTGGTGGGCTGCAGTCCATGGGGTCGCTAAGAGTCGGACACGGCTGAGCAACTTCACTTTCACTTTTCACTTTCATGCATTGGAGAAGGAAATGGCAACCCACTCCAGTGTTCTTGCCTGGAGAATCCCAGGGATGGGGGGGCCTCGTGGGCTGCTGTCTATGGGGTCGCACAGAGTCGGACACGACTGAAGCGACTTAGCAGCAGCAGCAGCAGAGAAAGCAAGGGAATTCCAGAAAAACATCTACTTCTGTTTCACTGACTATGCTAAAGCCTTTGACTGTGTGGAAAATTCTTAAAGAGATGGGAATACCAGACCATCTTACCTGTCTTCTGAGAAACCTGTGTGAGGGTCAAGAAGCAAGAGTTAGAACCTTACATCGAACAACTGACTGGTTCAAAATTGGAAAAAGAATATGACAAGGCTGTTTATTGTTATCTTGCTTATTTAACTTATATGCAGAGTACATCATGTGAAATGCTGGACTGGATGAATCACAAGCTGGAATCAAGATTGCTGGGAGAAATATCAACAACCTCAGATAAGGAGATGATATCACCCTAATGGTAGAAAGTGATTAGGAACTTAAGAGCCTCTTGAAGAGGGTGAAAGAAGAGAGTGAAAAAGGCAGCTTAAAACTCAATATTAAAAAAACTAAGATCCACGACATCCGGTCCCATTACTTCATGGAAAATAGAAGGGGAATAGGTGGAAGTAGTGACAGATTTCCTCTTCTTGGGCTCTAAAATCACTGTGGACCGCGGCCACGAAATTAGAAGACAATCGCTTCTTGGCAGGAAAACTATGACCTAGACAGTATATTAAAAAGCAAAGCCATCACTTTGCTGACAAAGGCCTGTGTAGTTAAAGCTATGGTTTTTCCAGTAGTCATGTACAGATGTGAAAGTTGGACCATAAAGAAGGCAGAGAGTCGAAGAATTGATGCTTCCAAACTGTGGTGCTAGAGAGGATTCTTTTGAGTCCCTTGGACAGCAAGGAAATCAAACCAGTCAATACTAAAGGAAATCAACCCTGAATATTCATTGGAAGAACTGATGCTAAAGCTGAAGCTCCAATACTTTGGCCACCAGATGCAAACAGCCTGATGAAAAGACCCTGATACTGGGAAAGATTGAAGGCAGAAGGAGAAGAGGGTGACAGAGGATGAGATGGTTGAATAGCATTGGATTCAATGGACATGAACTTGGGCAAACTCCGGGAGATGGTGAGGGAGAAGGAGGCCTGGCATGCCATAGCCTGTGGGATCACAAACAGTCAGACACAACTTGGCAACTGAACACACAAATACTGCTTATACCAAAGATTTTAAATTGACTGTCTTAAAAACATTCAAAGAAGAAAAAAAAATACTCAAAGAGCTGAAGGAACCATGAAAGGAACTAAAGCAAATCAGAACAATATATGAAAATATAGAGAATGTCTATAAAGAGATACAAATTAAAATTCTGGAACTGAAAAGCACACTAACAGACATAAAAATTTCAATAGAGAATTTCAACAGTAGGTATGACCAGGCAGAGGAAAGAATCAGTGAACTTCGAGGGAAAATAAAATAATTCAGTCTGAAGAGTGGAAAGGAAAAAAGAATGAAAAATGAGCAGAGTTTAAGGGACCTATGAGATACTATCAAATGTACTAACATATGCATTAAGGGAGTCACAAAAGGAGAAGAACGAAGGGTCAGAAAAAAATACTTGAAGAAATAATGGCTAAAAAGATCCCAAATCTGATGAAACATCAGATCAGATCAGTCGTGCAGTCATGTCCGACTCTTTGCGACCCCATGAATCGCAGCACGCCAGGCCTCCCTGTCCATCATCAACTCCCGGAGTTCACTCAGACTCACGTCCATCGAGTCAGTGTTGCCATCCAGCCATCTCATCCTCTGTCGTCCCCTTCTCTTCCCCGCCAATCCCTCCCAGCATCAAGGTCTTTTCCAATGAGTCAACTCTTCGCATGAGGTGGCCAAAGTACTGGAGTTTCAGCTTCAGCATCATTCCTTCTAAAGAAATCCCAGGGCTGATCTCCTTCAGAATGGACTGGTTGGATCTCCTTGCAGTCCAAAGGACTCTCAAGAGTCTTCTCCAACACCACAGTTCAAAAGCATTAATTCTTCGGCGCTCAGCCTTCTTCACAGTCCAACTCTCACATCCACACATGACCACAGGAAAGACCATAGCCAAATAACAAAGAAGCCCAACAAACTCCCAAATAGTCTCAAAGAGATCCACACTGAGACACACTACAACCAAACTGTCAAGGGCCAAAGACAAAATCTTGAAAGCATCGAGACAGAAGTGATGACTTATGGACAAGTGATTTTTCAATGAGATTAATGCCCAATTTCTCATCAGCAACCATAGAGGCAGTAGCATGACATATTTAAATTGCTGAAAGGAAAAGATCTGGCAACCAAAAATTATATATCTGGTAAAACTGCCCTCCAAAAATGAAGAAATAAAGATGTTCCCAGATAGACAAAAGCTAGGGGAATTAATCATTGTTACTGCCCTGTAGACCTGCCCTGGGCTTCCCTGGTGGCTCAGCAGTAGAGAATTCACTTGAAATGCAGAAGACACGGGACTTGAAGTTTTGATCCCTGCATTGGGAAGATCCCCTGGAGGAGGGCACAGCAACCCACTCCAGTATTTCTTGCCTGGAAAATCCCATGGACAGAAGAGACTGGGGGCTACAGTCCATAGTGTCACAGAGTCGGACACAACTGAAGTGACTGAGTTCAGCACAGCACACAGACCTGCCCTACTAGAAATGCTAAGGAGGATCCTTTAAGTTGAAACACAAAGACACCAGATGGCAACTTGAAGCCAAATGAAGAAAACAAAATCTCTGGTCAAAATAACCACATAGATAATTATAAAATCTAGTAGTATTTGTATTTTTGGCTTTTAATTTCTTTTTGTTTCTCATATGGTTTAAAAGACAAATGCATAAAACAATAATTATAACCTATGTCAATGGACACACATGTATAAAGGTGTAATTTGTGACAATAACAAGGTGGGCGATGGAACTAGATAGGAACAGAGTTAATGTATAATGTTGAGGCTACACTGATATGTATTCAAAGTATATTGTTATAAATTTAGGGCATTAACCATGGTAACCATTAAGAAAGTAACTTTAAAATATACAGAACAGGAAATGAAGAGGGCTTCAAAATAGCACCCTAGGGGAAAAAGTGATCAAACACAACAGGAGGCAATTTTGAAGAAACAGAAAATACATAAAACAAATAAAAACCAAGTAGCAAAATGGCAAAAGTAAGTCCCTCATTATCAGCAATCACTTCAACTGTAAGTGGATTAACCTAACCAATTGAAAGACAGATTGGAAGAATGAATTTAAAAATATGGTCTAACTCCATGTAGCTTGCAAGAGACTCCCTTTAGATCCAAAGACAAAAATGGGTGAAAATGAAACAATGGAAGAAGATGTGCTATGTAAATAGTAACCAAGAGGAAATTGGAATGGTTATAACAATACTAGATAAAATAGATTTTAAGTGAAAAATTGTTAAAAGAGACAACATTATATATTGACAAAAGATCAATTAAGAAGACATAACACACCAAACATCAGAACTCCAAAATATATGAAGCAACATCGAGAGAATTGAGGAGAGAAATAGTTTTATAAAAATAGTTGGATACCTCAATATCTTACTTTCAGTAGTAAATAGTACATCTATAAACCAATTAGACTACACATACTCCTCAAGGGCATATGAAGAATTCCCTAGGATAGACAATAGGTTAGGCCATAAAACATTTCTCAATACGTTTTAAAAGACTGAAATAATACTTCAGCAATACGTGAGCCGTCAACTTCAAGATGTTCAAGCTGGTTTTAGAAAAGGCAGAGGAACCAGAGATCAAATTGCCAACATCCACTGGATTATGGAAAAAGGAAGAGAGTTCCAGAAAAATATCTATTTCTGCTTTATTGACTATGCCAAAGCCTTTGACTGTATGGATCACAATAAACTATGGAAAATTCTGAAAGAGATGGGAATGCCAGAACACCTGACCTGCCTCTTGAGAAATTTGTATGCAGGTCAGGAAGCAACAGTTAGAACGGACATGGAACAACAGACTGGTTCCAAATAGGAAAAGGAGTACTTCAAGGCTGTATATTGTTACCCTGCTTATTTAACTTCTATGCAGACTACATCATGAGAAACGCTGGATTGGAAGAAGCACAAGCTGGAATCAAGATTGCCGGGAGAAATATCAATAACCTCAGATACGCAGATGACACCACCCTTATGGCAGAAAGTGAAGAGGAACTAAAAAGCCTCTTGATGTAAGTGAAAGAGGAGAGTGAAAAGTTGGCTTAAAGCTCAACATCCAGAAAATGAAGATCATGGCATCTTGTCCCATCATTTCATGGCAAATAGATAGGGAAACAATGGAAACAGTGTCAGACTTTATTTTGGGGGGCTCCAAAATCACTGCAGATGGTGATTGCACCCATGAAATTAAAAGACGCTTACTCCTTGGAAGGAAAGTTATGACCTACCTAAATAGCATATTCAAAAGCAGAGACATTACTTTGCCAACAAAGGTCCGTCTAGTCAAGGCTATGGTTTTTCCAGTGGTCATGTATGGATCTGAAAGTTGGACTGTGAAGAAAGCTTAGCACCAAAGACTTGATGTTTTTGAACTGTGGTGTTGGAGAAGACTCTTGAGAGTCCCCTGGGCTGCAAGGAGATCCAACCAGTCCATCCTAAAGGAGATCAGTCCTGGGTGTTCTTTGGAAGGACTGATGCTAAAGCTGAAATTCCAATACTTTGGCCACCTCATGTAAAGAGTTGACTCATTGGAAAAGACTCTGTTGCTGGGAAGGATTGGGGGCAGGAGGAGAAGGGGACGACAGAGGATGAGATGGCTGGATGGCATCACCGACTCGATGGACGTGAGTTTGGGAGAACTCCGGGAGTCGGTGATGGCCAGGGAGGCCTGGCGTGCTGCGATTCATGGGGTCGCAAAGAGTCGGACACAACTGAGTGACTGAACTGAACTGAACTGAACTGAATACAAATTATCTTTTTTAACCACAGTGGAAGGAAGCTAGAAATGAATAACAAAAGGAAAACTGGAAAATTCACAAACATGGAAATATATGGAAATTAAACAACATGATCTTAAGTAACCAGTGGGCCTAAGAAGAAATATAAGAAAGGTTAGAAAGTACTTTGAGACAAGTGAAAATGAAATACAACATACCAAATGTATAAGACGCTGTAAAAGTAATGTTCAGAGGAAAATATATAACTATAAATGAGTTAAAGAAGAAGAAATATTCCTAACCCACAATACAACTTTAAGCCTAACGAAACTAAAAATAGATCAAACCACTCAAGCCAGCAGATATAAGGAAATACTAAAGATTAGAGCCAAATAATCAAAATAAAAAGAATCAACAAACCAAAAGTTGGTTCTTTGAAAAGATCAATAGAATTGGTAAACTTTTAGCTAGACCAACAAAAAAAGAGAGAGAGAAGATTCACATTACTAAAATCAGAAATTAAAAAAAGGGGACATTACTACCAACCTCAGAGAAATTAAAAGAATTGTTAGAGAATACTATCAATGTGTGCACACCAACAAATTAGATAAAATCAAGATGAAATGAACAGTTCCCTGGAAATACAGAAATAACCGAAGCTGATTCAAAAATAAACAGGAAATCTAATCAGACTTATGACAATAAAGAGATTGAATCAAAAATCAAAAACCTTCTAACAAAGAAAATCCTAGGCTACCCTGGTGAATTCTATAAAACATTTAAAGAAGAATTAACACAAGTCTTACCCAGTATTGTTCCAAAAAATTAAAGAAGGGGGAACACTTCCTAATACTTCCTACTATCATCCCAAGTATTTTAAATGCACTGCCTATGATAATAATCTGTCTGTGAGACATAAGCAAATGAGTAATATTTTTCCTTTCTACCTTCCAAGTTTTCTTAATGAACATATACTACACAAAAATTTTAAAAATTTCTACTGGTGGGCAAACCAAGTTCAAAAAAGTAAAGGTTTGATAAATGTATATGGTTTGATAAGGAGAATATTTACCCTGGAATTACATCTTTTGATGCATAATATTCCTCAGAAATAAAGTATAGACTACGTCAAGATAGACACTTAAATCCCCAGACTCTAACCACTGACAGATTCTCTGTTGTTCTTGAACAGGGCTGGGTTTGGACTATTTAGAAAGAACTGTCCCTTATTTCCATACAGCAAGGTCTTCAGCAGAGTTTGTTCAGCCACTGTGAGTTTCTAAAGTGCCTGACCTGCTAAATCTGAAGTGTGGCCCTCAGGACACAGCACAGACAATACTCAAAGGACAATTATTGGTCTTTGGTCACCCAGCATGCTTTCCTACTTCACATGGCATGGGCAACTTAGTAATACAAACTTCCTTTGGCGACTCAGCCCTTTCCCTGTCTTAGTTCAGATGGTTTAGGTGGAACCCACCCCAGCCTACTCAAAGGAGGAATGACCTGGACTTATATCAATCTGTAGACTCAGTTTCTAGAGCCATAGTGATTCGTTAAATTAGGCCAATAAATGTCAAGTGCAGTACGTTTGTTTGCAAAACATGGCAAGGGAAATGGACTCTCACTCTGAGCATTTGTAATTTTTTATAATGGTGGGGGTCTTTTGGTTTTTGGTTTTTTTAATTTATTTATTTTAATTGGAGGCTACTTACTTTATGATATTGTAGTGGTTTTGCCATACATTGACATGAATCAGCCATGGGTGTACATGTGTTAGAAAGGAAGTTAAGATGATGAGTGGATGACCATATGGACTTAGTAGGTGGCAGTCGAGCTCTGTGCATCCCTGGACCACAGCCCTTCCCATGCTGCACTCTGGTCATGGATGTTTCTTTCTCCTCCAGCAGAAGGTCAGCTCTCTAAGGGAAGGAGAGGCATCTCCAGTGTGTTTGGTCATAACATAGAGAAGATCTTAAACCCACAACTGCTCAAGAAATTATCGTGTGGACTTAGCAGCATGGAAATGAGACCCTGATGGTTCTACCACTGGGGACTCTGGTTTCTGGGCTCTACTACCTCTACTGGTCGATACCACACCCTACAGTCCCCACCTTGTACTCTTGGGTTCCTGCTCTGGCTGGAACAAGTGGTCTGCTCTGAGTCATCATCTGTGGGTACTGGTGTGGTCATTGTATGTTTCTCACACAACCACCCAGAGAACGTCATCAGGCAGATGGAGTGGGGGTGGGGCAAGCTTTCATAGAAAGCTTTTAGGATGAAGCATCGCAAAGCCAGAGGGGAACACGAGATCACTGAGTCCCCTGACACTGTGTTTCTCTCCAAGAGGCTGGGGGATCTGAAAGAGAGCCAGGAGGTAGCACCAGCATCTCCATCCTGGGCAGTCTTTCTAGGAAGATGAAGCCTCTCCTGCTCCTGGTGGCCTTTCTCCTGACCCCCAGGGCAAAGGCAGGTGAGTGACCATCCCCCTCCTAGGGGCCCAACCCCATCCCCCAGGTGGCACAGAGGTCCTGCCCATTCTGCATGTCCCTGATCTAGCTATCCACCAGGCAAGAACATTCCGAACACCAGCTCCCATCCCACCTCATACCAGGGAGTATGATGCTGGATAAACCGCCAGCAGGAACGACAGAGCAAAGCCTGCTCTCAAGAGGAGCCAGTGGGTACCAGCCCCTCCTGCAGCCCTACCTCTGCCATCTGGAAAGTGGAAATTTCCCAGAAGTGATGGCAGATGGTCGCAAACTGGAGAAAAGAAAATACTAAATTGCCCCTGAAGAGGGCAGAGTGGGTCTGGCCTCTGCTTCTAGTTACCTCAGCATCTGCTTGGCAGACCCTGGAGTTGGTGCCTCTGTGTGTGCTCAATCCCTAGGACACACAGGCCCTTTACCCAACTCGACTTCCCTTCCCAGGCCATCAGGGGCTCCTCTCTTTCAAGGATGAAGCCAGTGTTTGGTAGACCTGAACTGCTCTGCTTCCCAGAAGCCCACTAGCACTGGCCATACCAACAGCCCCCACCCAGAGGGCCATTGTGAGCAGGGAGGATGCAGGAGGGGGCATGGTCACTCCTTCATGCAGCCAACAAATACTCATTGGGCACTTACTACCACTCAGGCCCTGGGAAAGAGGCTATGGTGACATCTAGGTCCCTACTCTGAATTCCTGTGCCCTGGAAAACAGGGCTATCTTGAATAAAATAGGGTAACGGGGCCCTTAGAAAATCACCTGGAATGCAGCACAGGTGGGGGAGGAATTTTCAGAAGCCTCTAGGACTTTGCTATCCCTAGGACAGGTATGAAAAGTGAAAGTGTTACTCAGTCCTGTCTGACTCTTTGAGACCCCAAGGACTGTAGCCCACCAGTCTCCTCTGTCCATGGAATTCTCCAGGCAAGAATACTGGAGTGGGTTGCCATTCTCTTCTCCAGGAGATCTTCC